>NW_006160108.1:72255-94467 GCF_000334495.1 Tupaia belangeri chinensis | reverse complement strand
CAAAGAAAGTCATATTGTTGCTTGGTTCCATCTACTTCTTTTTGACACTGCAATCAGATTCTGGAAGCAGTTTACCTACAAAATGAGGGGGAAAATTTAACTTTTTTTTTCTATTTTATTTTTTAAGTATTAAAAGGTATTTTTAAAAAATTATTATTTAAGTATTATAGTCTTTCTATCTTATTTACTTGGTCAAATGAAAAACGTATATGGGGGAACCAGCAGTTGGCGTAATGGCTATGTCGCTGGACTCCCACATAGTCGACTGCGGTTCACATCCCGGACCCGGTGGCTTAAAACTCACGCCGGGCGCGTGTGCGTGTGTGCCCAAGATCCCGAGAGGAGAATGCAGGAGAAGGGATTGTGGTGTGACCACCCCCCCTGGGGGTTGATTTCTCGCTTTCTGTCTCTCTGTCTCTCTCTGTCTGTTTGGCGAGCACACACGCCCTATGAAAAAAAACCTCTCAAAAAAAAAAAAAGTATATGGATTATTTGCCATTTCATCACTGAATTTGGTCTTGGAAAATAGAAAAAGACACAGACTTTCAACCTTAGTGATATATAAAGCAGATATGAAAACTACAGACCACATTATATAAAGTTTCTCAGTGCTCTAATATATAAATAACACTGCGTTCACAGAAAGTTTTTTTTAACACTGAAAAATATGCATTTATTTTCCTCAAAACCAAATGCTAAAACATATTTAAAGACTAATAAATGGCATCAGACATTGGATTTAACAGATAACAGTCACGCTGTAAAAATCTACATATAAAAAAAATCTAAAAAATCACTCCTAAATTTATGCTAGGGCAAAAATCTATCTAGAACCGATTAGCTGTAATTAATGTACACAAGGTGTAATTTGTACACAGAGAGATTTCTGTGTACAAATTTGTATATTTTTTTCAAAACAATATAAATTACAATAATTTATAAAGAACACTGCTCTATGAACAACAACAACAACAAAAAAAACAGAAGAAAGTAATAAAGAGTGTTATTACTCATGAGTAAGGAAGGCAATTAATGCCCTGATGTCTCAAAATCCTTTACAAAAGGAGATAGCTTCATATATTATTCTAGTTTAGAGGGTTTTGTATGTTACTTTTTTTTTCTTCTTTTTCTTTTCATCTGCTTCCATCTTAAGCTTAACTTCTTCAGTTGTAAGAGCTCCCAGTTTCTTATTTTTTGCTTTCTTAACTTTCTCCTTGATGGCAGCCACATCAATTTTAGTATCAGTAGAAGCTTCCTTAGGTTTCACTACTGATTTTTCTTTAGGTGGAATAAAAGCTTTATTTCTTTCCTCTTGTTTATACATTCAGTTTATACATTTCTTTCCTTTTATTTAAACATTCAGTCACTATATAATATTTAGATTATAAAGAGACCTTACCCAGCATAGTATATATCTCAGTCCAGTTGATAATACTATACACATCCTCATCATCAACAGAAAATGAACCATATCTGTGTCCCACAAATATCTTACCTCTACATTTTTCTCTCCCAAATTTCCTTTCCTGTGCTCTTCCCCTTCCACACTCTCCTACTATGAAGAAGTCATTTTCTACCCCAATGACTCCCAGTGTTTCTCCAGTTTTTACCACCAGTACTTTTATAGTTTGTGGTCTTAGGTTTAGATGTTTGATCCCCTTTGAGTTAATTTTTGTTAATGGTAACTAGTAGAGGTTCAGATTCATCTTTCTTCAGGTGGATATCCAGATTTTTCAGCACCATTTGTTAAAGATGTTTTCCTTTTCACACTGAATTGACTGGTACCCTTTGTCAAAGTTCAGTTGGCTGTATGTGTTAGGGTTTATTTCTGGGGTTTCTACTCTATTCCATCGGTCCTCATGTATGTTTTTGTGCCAATATCATGCTCTTTTGATTATCACAGCTTTGTAATATATTTTGGTGTCAGGAAGTGAGTTGCTACCCACTTCCCTTTTTTTGCACAGGATGGCCTTGGCAATAGAGGCATCTTTTATTATTCAGACGAATTATTTTGTCTTTTATAGATCTGTGAAGAATGTCTCTTGTAATTTTATAGGAATTGCATTAAATATAGAGATTAATTTGGGTAGAATTACTACTTTGATTATATTAAGTCTGCCAATCCAAGAACATGAGATATTGTTCTACCTTTTTGTGTACTTTTTTATTTCCGTTTTAAGGTTTTTATTGTTTTCCTTATAGAGGTCTTTGACTTCCTTAGTTATTTTTATTTCTAGGTATCTTATACTTCTTGTAGTTATGGTAAACGGGATTACTTTCATCACTTCTGTCTCTGTCTACTTGTTGTTTTTATATAGAAATGCTATAGATTTTTGTAAGTTAATTTTGTATCCTTTCACTTTACTGTATGCATTTTTTATTTGAGAAGTTATTTGTGTGTACTACTGGGTTTTCTATGCATACAATCATGTCATCTGAAAACAGAGACAATTTCAGCTCTTTTTTCCCTATAGGAATGCCTTTTATTTACTTCTCTTGTCTGATCACATTGGATAGGACCTAGCCAATGCGGTCACTGAAAGCTTTTAAAGGAAATAATGTCTTAGCTTAACTGTAAAAGAAAATGAGAATTAACTGCAGTAGAAAATAGGAAGGAATTTGTTTTATACAAATGTATATCATATAAAAATTAACAAAAGTGTACTTGACAAGACACTGTAGATATTTACTTAATCAAAAATGGTAAAAACTAATTATGAATGACTGTTTTGATATTACATTACTTCTCTGCTCAAAACCTCTACAGTGGATTTCTATACTACCTTTAATAATCCAGTCTTCTTAACTAGGACTTCAAGACCCCAGATGGCTTAAATGCAGGTTACCTATCCAATTTTTTTCCTTACAATTTTTCACACTTACCCTGTTCTACATTGTTTGCTATTCCTCAAATACACAATGAGCCTTTCCATCTCCTTCAAATAAACTAATTTGTACTTGCTCATTTCAGAGACTAGAAGCTGTTTATCTGTGAAATAATGGTAGATATTGTGCAAATGTACATTACAATTGAATCTTTCATTTATTCATTCATTCAATAAAAAAAGTTTACATGAAACTTACACTATGTCTCTTTTTTAAATGTTTTAGTCTTAGGGCATGTGCACTTACTGGAGAGAGGCAGAGAGACATGAGATGGAACATGATAAATAACACCCTAGAGGGAATGGCCATGCCACAATGCCTTCTCCTCCATTCTTGTCCTAGGATTTTAGGCATATGCATACATGTGCTGGTGCAATTTTCAAGCTGTCCATTCTGGGACTCAAACTATGGTTGATCATTTGAGAGTCCAGTACATTAACCACTATGTCACCTGAAGTCCTCTAGTTCTGTCTTTTAAATAAAGTTAACTTAGAGCCATCATAAAAGGTCCACTAACTCATGATGCTCAAGTTCTATGCAGGATCCATATCACTAAAAGAGAAATACTGATGATGACTGAGGAGTTATCTGTTCAGCATTAGTTTCCTAAGGTCCAAATAGAAATATATCTTCTGAGGTAGGTATTGACTTCACTTTTAAATATCTTTAATCTGTCATGGTAAGTCTCATATATTGTAAATATTAACCATTATCTTTGTACATTTCTTCTTATTTCTTAGAAATATTGAACTTGTCTTGAGGAAACTTCATTGAGTTAATTGACCATTACTCCTGTAGTTAATGCCTCCCTTTGATGCTGAGATACTTAGTTCACATTCTTTGAAAACATAACTCAGAGCCACACAGTACTACAACAGTAACATAATGTTCTATGAGCCTGACCCACATGAGAGAGTCAAGACTTCACATCTGGAAACCTCCCTGCCAGGCACACATATGTGTTCATAATCCAGGCAGGCTCACACTAGGGATGGATTACACCATGAAGACCCTATTTAGGGTATACCTCTGAGTCTCTCTCTCTCTCATCTCTTTTCCTGTCTGTCACTAACTCTGTTTTTACCGCTGATGGAACAAATAAACAATATATATTTTTTAAAGTTCTAATTGGTCCAAAAGGTGGTATTTTGTTAAGGCAACTTGATTCACATGGCCCACTCCACAGTTTGATTCTCAGACCCAACAGTTTGAAAAATAAGCTCTGTATATGTACATGATTGCCACAAATCCCAAGAGGAGAATGGAGGAGAAGAGATTGTGTTATAGTTATTCTCCCTGGTGGTGAAGATGGTGGGTAATTTCTCACTGTCTCTCTCCAATTGATACATGTTTCCTATACTATAGAAAAAAAAAAGAAAGAAAGAAAGAAAAAGAAAGAAAGAAAGAAAGAAAGAAGAAAGAAGAGAAAAAGAAAGAAAAGGGTGAAAGAAAAAAAGAAAGGAAGAGAGAAGTTATATAGAAAAAGAAAGAGAAAGGAAGAAAGGAGGAAGAAAGAGAGAGAGAAGAAAAAGAAAGGAGAAGACGAAGTTTTAATTACTGGGATTTTGTTTTGCCTAATCTAAATATTTGATATATATGCAGACAGTTTTATCTGTCTCAGAATACCTAGAACCATCTTTTTTTTAGGAAATCATTTAGACAGCTAGAACAAAGACTAGGCCTATAGATAGAATATAGAAAAACAGATAGATAATCTGATTATAAAACATATTTCTAAACAAATAAATTATATTTTTCTAAAACCTACTATTACATCTTAAATAAGTGGAAATTATTACTGAGTAATAACTACAAAATTCAATTTTCACAGTTACTAAATATTTGGGTAACTGTGATTTTTGTAAGTACCTAATGAACTAAAATACATAAAAGCATATGTATTTTGTTTAGAACAAAATGTAAAAAGTATCTGAAACTTTAATTTATGTGTATCAGGATATATCACAAGCTCATATACTTCTGAAATGCAGAATGATGATGGAAAAATAATTTCATCTTATCAGTTTCATGGTATTAGACAAAAGATATTTTAATGAAAGAAAACATTTATATTGCTTGAACACCTATCATTTGTCATACAAAACTGAGTGTCAGGTTCTGTGCTCATTTTACATATGTTTCATGCACATGTGTGTATTTATACTACATATATACATATATATGTAGTATGTGTGTGTGTTAGTATGTTCCTAAGTGTACTTTCTTTTTTATATATTTTTTATTTCATTTTCTTTTATGCAGTTAATCACATTATTTAGCTTACACAGTGAATATTCCAACTTGTGAACATTTCTCCCTTGTCTAGTTGATAAAAGTATAAAACTATCTTCAACATATAATACCACATTTCTTTGTCCCATTAACGCTTTGCCTCTCTATTTTCCTTTTAAATGTCCTTCCTCAGACTCTAGTCTTTCACACACACTATATCAGGTATTTACATCTATTTACTGTGTTTCTATATCCTTTAGTCAACCAGTTTCTGTCATTGAGTGCAGACATATATACAATGACCTTTATCAATGTAGGTACAATATTGAGTCTACAGTAATAAGTACAGTGATCTCCATTTATAATTGAGGAAACATCCTCAGAATATTTAATCAATTTTCTCAATGTCATACATTTTTCAGTCACCAAAATGCAGTAAGAAACTAAATTTAATTGTCTTTATAGCCCTTCTGAAGCCAGAAGTAGTTTTTGTAACTTTTTAATTCTTAGACATTGTAATGGTATAATTCTCATACAATATAAAAGCATACATACTTAAAAGCCTGGTTTTCATCATTAGCTGGTCCTCTCTCACCTTTGGAATATTATTTAGTTTAAAAAAAAAAAAGAAAAACAGAAAAGAAAAAAACTTCTTACCTTACAAGCAGCTGAAAATTCCTCTTTGACCTGGTGTAATCACAGAGGGCACAAAGCTGCATTATTCCTCGAGAATATACTTGATTTCACATGACTATGCATGTACATTTTCTTCACAGAATCCCTGATATTTGAGAAAATTGTTATTACTTGCATTTTAGGTCTATATAAAAGAAATTGCATGCTACAAAAAACAAAACAAAAAAACAGTATTTCCATGTTAAGATGATTCATCATAAAAGAAAATTACTATGTCCACATAAGAAAATAACCAACTATGTTATTTACAGTTTTTTTTCTCTCATAACAAATTCCTTTTCTAGTACATTTAAAAATAAAAATTACCATTGAAGCTTTCTGCCCATCTCATTGTATTATGTTAGCATGGCCAATCTAGCTCTCTTCAAGTTTTAATAATGTATTCTTGAAATAGTTATTTCTATACATAAAATATGAGTTCTGAAGAGAATAGTAGCTTCCATAATGGAAGCAAAAAAATCACTGGACATTTATCCCTTCAAACAACACACATAATGAGTCCTGTAATTGAAGTTTGTCTAAGACTTACTCTTGTTTAATTAATTTCTCTGGGATTTCCACAAAATTTTAGAATACAATGTTAGATCAATTATATCACTAGGGCCAGAAAGACGTAATAAGAAGAAAATAATAACTTCAGAAACATTATGGAATTATAAAATAATTATGGAAATATTGTCTTTAAATAACAAAATACCTGCCCAGATGTATATCCAAAGAAGATATTTACTTATTTTCCCACTGTGTGATAGCGTTTTTTGTCCTTTTAACTAAACTAAAAATTCTGCCCATAAATGTGAAGTTAAATATCTAAAAAGTCAATGTCTAATTTAGTTGTAATAATTACTATTGAAATAATTATTATTTTTTAAAATAGCCTTATCAGGCTGACCCCTAGCAAGCTTATTAAGGCAGCCAGATCTTACATGGCATACTACAATTTAAATGTTTCTTCACAGAATCCCTGATATTTGAGAAAATTGTTATTACTTGCATTTTAGGTCTATATAAAAGAAATTGCATGCTACAAAAAACAAAACAAAAAAACAGTATTTCCATGTTAAGATGATTCATCATAAAAGAAAATTACTATGTCCACATAAGAAAATAACCAACTATGTTATTTACAGTTTTTTTTCTCTCATAACAAATTCCTTTTCTAGTACATTTAAAAATAAAAATTACCATTGAAGCTTTCTGCCCATCTCACTGTATTATGTTAGCATGGCCAATCTAGTTCTCTTCAGGTTTTAATAATGTATTCTTGAAATAGTTATTTCTATACTTAAAATATATTTATGAGTTCTGAAGAGAATAGTAGCTTCCATAATGGAAGCAAAAAAATCACTGGACATTTATCCCTTCAAACAACACACATAATGAGTCCTGTAATTGAAGTTTGTCTAAGACTTACTCTTGTTTAATTAATTTCTCTGGGATTTCCACAAAATTTTAGAATACAATGTTAGATCAATTATATCACTAGGGTCAGAAAGACGTAATAAGAAGAAAATAATAGCTTCAGAAACATCATGGAATTATAAAATAATTATGGAAATACTGTCTTTAAATAACAAAATACCTGCCCAGATGTACATCCAAAGAAGATATTTACTTATTTTCCCACTGTGTGATAGCGTTTTTTGTTCTTTTAGCTAAAGTAAAAATTCTGCCCATAAATGTGAAGTTAAATATCTAAAAAGTCAATGTCTAATTTAGTTGTAATAATTACTATTGAAATAATTATTATTTTTTAAAATAGCCTTATCAGGCTGACCCCTAGCAAGCTTATTAAGGCAGCCAGATCTTACATGGCATACTACAATTTAAATGCCAGTCAAAGTGGCTTGAAAAACACACCAAACATATGCCTAAAATATCAAAAGGATGGCAAAATGAAAGAGAAGGGATTATTTTGTGTCCATGACCCATCGAGTGGGTACTTTTTTCCTCTCTTTCATTCTGTCTCTTTATTTCTCTCTGTGAGCATATATACCTTCTGGCAATTAAAAACAAAATAGTATTGAATAGATATTTACTGCCAGGTTTCATACTATGATTCGGAAATACAACATTTAATAAAACGGAACAAAATCAGATGAAAGGCCTGCCAGCATTGACAGTATATTTTGTGACATAATTTAAAAAGCAACAACTTATGGGCTAGCAGGTGATGTGGGGGTAAAGGTGCTGGATTCCAATGACCAACTTTGTTGGATTCCAATGACCAATTTTGTAGCTTGAGTCCCAGACTCAGTGGCTTGACAACCATGCTAGGAAGGTGTGCAGACATGCTCAATATCCTAGAGGAGAGTGTAGGAAAAGGGACTGAGTCATGGCTATCCCACCTGGAGTGTGATTTCTTACCTTCCCTCTCTCTCATAAAAGCACATACCCAATAGCAAAACTAAATTAAAAGAAAAAAAGGAAACAACTCGCTTATGTAATCTTTTTGTTTGGAGAGGTTTTTTGCTATAGGGCACGTGCACTCACCAGACAGACAGAGAGACAGAGAGTCAGAAAGTGAGAAATTACCCCCCTAGGGGGGATGGCCATGCTGCAATCCCTTCTCCTCTGTTTTCCTCTTGGAATCTTGGGCACACACGCACACGCGTCTGGCATAAGTTTTAAGCCACCAGGTTTGAGACTTGAACCATAGTCGATTACATGGGAGTCCAGCGACACAGCCATTATGCTAACTGCTGGTCCCTCGGTTATATAATCTTAACCTGTGATCAGTACAAATTTGACAACTAACAGGTACTGTGATAGATAATAAGGGAGAGAATCTACTGTGGAAAAGGTAGAGATAGAGGTCTTTTTATAAAGTTTACATTTAACTTGAAGTTCAAAGAACAGAAAGTTTTTACACTGTTACATGTGGAAAGTACACACACTGAAAAGAGCTGGGCAGGGTCAAGAGACTGACAGGTCGTTGGGATTGGGAGTGGAACAGGAAACAGACAGAATGAGAACAGACTCAGATTGGAGATGAACAGGAACCAAATGCTATAGCTCAGTATAGACCTTGATCAGAAATTCCCATTTCATTTAAGGTATTTTCTTAAAAAGCTGAGAGTGGTAGACAAGAATATTCCTGATTGAAGAAATCTTCTATGTAATAAAAATTTAAGAATTAAGATAGAAAAGCTATTGACACTTGAGAGTTGTACCGAATCATATGTTACATTGTGCTGCTTTCAGAAGGCTAAGGTCTATTCTACACTTTTGTTTTTTCTAAATCAGAACTACTAACAGTTGTTAGTATGGGAGGAATTTTATAAAAATTAAATGACTATATAAGCAACTCTATGTCATCCATAATTTTCTGCTCTTCAACTTCCTTATGGCCTTTCATCTGCTTCTCTTCCCATATGTAGGGCAGAGACAAGGACATTCAGAAGCTGTTTATTTGTTTGTATTTAAAATTTAATCATTATACCTTTTTACAGCATAGGATATGAGTTATCAAAGCATAAATGAATAGTATGTCAAGTAAATCAGATATAATACCATATAAAATAATTTTCTAATCTTGTGTCTGTTAAATGTTTTTTCCCCAAGTCCCTCCCTCCAACCCCCAACTATCCATCCATTTCTATAAAGTCTCTAGTATCTACTCTTACTCTCTCTGCTATTATAATTTCTAGTCTTTCAGTGTCTTCCATGAAATACAGACATTTGGTATATATTGAGTGAGGACATTGAAAGTCTGTCTTTCATAGTATGACTTGCTTCCCTTAACATTAAATCTTCTGTATCCATCCACTTTGTATCAAATGACAAGATTTCATTAATTTTATTTTAAGACTGAGTAGTATTCCATAGAGTATATGTGCCACTTTTTTAATCCAATCATTTGTTCTTGGGCACTTAAGTGGACTCCACATCTTAGCAACTGTGAATAATGTTGCAATAAACATGAATGTGTAAGTACCTTTTGACTCAAAATGTTTTCTTATCCTTTGGATAAGTACCCAGGAGTGCAATTTCTGATTGGTATGGGAGTTCTACTTGTGGGCCTTTGAAGAACTTCCATTTGTTCTCCACAGTGGCTATACTAATTTATATTCCCACAAACAGCATGGGGATATTACTCTTTCACCACAACTTTACCCATTTTCAAGAAATAAAGTACTTATTGAATAATCTCAAAAATAGACAAGTGAGATTACATCAGATTAAAAAGTTTCTGAACAGGGACCAGCAGTTAGCGTAATGACTATGTCGCTGGACTCCCATGTAGTCGACTGCAGTTCGCGTCCCGGACCCGATGGCTTAAAACTCACACCAGACGCATGTGTGTGCATGCCCAAGATCCCGAGAGGAGAATAGAGGAGAAGGGATTGTGGCATGACCATCCCCCCCTAGGGGGGTGATTTCTCGCTTTCTGTCTCTATGTCTCTCTCTGTCTGTCTGGTGAGCACACGCGCCCTGTAGTGAAAACCTCTCCAAAAAAAAAAAAAAGTTTCTGAACCGATTGAAATGGTCTTATGGTTTTATCTTTCTTTCTGTTAACACGGTGTGTTACATTTATGGTTTTGAGTATGTTGAAACACTCTTGCATCTCTGGAATAAAGCCTATCTGGTAATGATAAATAACCTTTTTTTTATATGCTGTTAAATTTGGTTAGCAAGTATCTTGTTGAGAAATTTTGTATCTATATTCAGCAGGGTTATAGATCTGTAGTTTTACTTTTTTATGGTATCCTTATCCATTTTGGGAATGAGGGTTATTGAGACTTCACAGAGTGAATTTGGAAGAGTTCATTCCTTTTGGACCTCTAGAAACAGTGTGAGTAGAATGGAGGTTACCTCTTTATTAAAAGTTTTGTAAAATTTGATGGCTAGGCAAAGACTTATTAAGCAAGACCCCCAAAGCACAGACAATAATCCCCAAAATAGACAGGGAGGATTACATCAGATTAAGAAGTTTCTGCACAGCAAAGGACACTATAGTGTGAATTGACAACCCTCAGAATAGGAGAGAATTTTTGTTAACTGTGCCTCAGATAAGGGACTGATAACCAGAATACATAGGAAACTCAAGCAGTTTAACCAGAAGAAAATCATAAACTCAATTTAAAAAATGGGAAAATGAGCTGAATGAGAAGTTCTCTAAGGAAGACATAGGCATAGCCAAAAAGCGTGTGAAAAAATGTTCAGCATCTATCATTGTAAGGGAGTTGCAGATCAAAACCACAATGAAATACCACCTAACCCCAGTCAGAATGGCAAAGATTAACGAAACAAATAATAAGTGCTGGAGAGGATGTGGTGAAAGGGGGACACACCTACACTTCAAACCGAGCAAGGACAATCTAATGTATTTTCTGAGGTTCCTTAAATATAAAATCCATTTATATTGTAATGACCCAGAGTAAGAAGTAAGTCTTCAGAATTTGGTTATGATAATGCCCAACATGGACCATGAGTGAACCATGAGTGAGGCCCTGCTGACCTCTAAAACTCTCACTTAAAGGAAAGATAAGGTTTTCATTTCAATATGTAAGATGTTTTATAAGCTGGAAACTGATATTTATGAGCTCAAAGACCCCAGACTGGCTCCAGACACCTGAAGGGAAATTTGATTATCTAAGACCTTGCAAATCAAGAATGTTGTCTAGATGATCACACCCTCTTGAAACAATCCTGAACTGATCATGTGCCTAAGACCTCTGCCCCTAAATTTGCCCTTAAGAACACATGAGGAGAACATCTCAGGGAGACCAGGTCTTTTCAGCATGAGCTTTCCTCTCTCCTTGCTTTGCACTTTGCAATAAAGCTGAACTTTCCTTCACCACACCATGTGCCTATGGCTTGGTTTTATAGAGCTTGGGCGAGCGAATCTGATTTGAGTTCGGTAACACACTGTTGGTGGGGATGTAAATTGGTTCAGTTCTTGTGGAGAATGATATGGAGGTTCCTCAAAGACCTTCAAAACTCCAATATGATCCAGCAATCCCCCTCCTGGTTATCCACTAAAAGGATAGGAGAGTACTCAGTCAGAAAAGCGCTTGCACAACTATTTTCCTTGCAGCATTGTTCATGTTTGCTAAGACATGGAACCAACCCAAATGTCCATAAAGAGATGAATGGATTAAAAAATTGAGACACATATACTCCAAGGAACAGGCAACACTAAAAAAAAAAAAAAAAAAAAAGGCCTGGAATTTGATAGGAAGTGGGCAAATATGGAATATATGTTGCTGAGTGAGGCAAGTCAGGCTATGAAAGAGAGACATTGTATATCTCCACTTAACATATGCTGACTGTCCACACTTTATGGTAGAGACTGAAAGACTGGAAAACATAAAAGCATTAAAAATTGTAATGGACACTAGAGACAAAAAACGAAATTTGGGGGAAAAATGGAGAGGTAAGACAATTGTGTTACACAGATCAGGTTTCTTATCTCTTGATGAGGATGTGTCTAATAGTCTCATCTAGACTAAAACGTATAACTGTGTAAAGTCTCTTACCAATCTAAATAATGTATAGCAATTTAATGTATGGATAATAATTTTAAATTATTTTTAAAATGACAAACATCCCCCCTCCCAGAAAAAAGAAGTTTCTGCATGGCAAAAAACACAAGTTATTAGCATGAATCAACAGCCCTCAGAATGGGAAAATATTTTCTAAACTATGCATCAAATAAGGGACTGATAACAAGAAAAGAGATGATCAACTATATTAAAGAAGGTAGAAAGGGACCAGCAGTTAGTGTAAAGGCTATGTCGCTGGACTCCCATGTAGTTGACTGCAGTTCATGTCCTGGAACCAGTGGCTTAAAACTCATTCCGGGCAAGTGTGTGTGTGTGTCCAAGATCCCAAGAGGAGAATGGAGAAGGGATTGTGGCATGGCCATCCCACCTGGGGGTTGATTTCTCACTTTCTGTCTCTCTGACTCTGTCTGTCTGGCGTGTGCACGCGCCCTATAGCAAAAAACTCTCAAAAAAAAAAAAAGTAGAATGAGTTGGAAAAAAAAAACCCTCTCTAAGGAAGACATATGAATAACTAAAATGCATATGAAAAAATGGTCACCATCCTTCTTTGTAAGGGAAATACAGATCAAAAACAGCAATGAGATACCACCTAACCTCAGTAAGAATGACTAAGATTAAAAAACAAAGACAAGTGCTAGCAGGGGTGTGGTGAAAGGGGAAGTCTCTTACACTGCTGGTGGGAATGTAAATTGGTCCAGCCACTGTGGAGATCAATTTGGAGATTCCTCAAAATCTACAAATAGAATTACCATATGATCCAGCAATCCCACTCCTTGGTATCTACCCAAAGGACAGAAGAATTCTTAATCAGAAAAGTGCTTGCACATAGATGTTTATTGTGGAACTATTCACAATTGCTAAGTCATGGAACCAATCCAAGTGCCCATGAGCAAAAGAATGGATTGAAAAACTGAGACACATATATTCTATGGGATAATATTCAGCCATTAAAAAACAGCAAGATCATGGCTTTGTGACAGGAAGTGGAAGAATATGGAAGATTTACTGTTGAGTGAAGCAAGTCAGGTTATGAAGAAGAGACATTGTATGTCTCCATTTAATATATACTGAGTGTCCGCACTCTATGGCTGAAACTGAATGGTTATAGAAACAAATGGTTATATAAATGTAGTAAATGGTTGTGAGTACCAGATACAGTGTGGAAAGAGGGTGGGTGAAGTAGTAGAGTTTGAGAAAAGACATTTAGTAGAAAAAATAGAGAGGCAAGGTTTTACGGGACAAAGAAATGGGTTATTATCTATTGAAGATAACTTTATAATATTGTCAACCATACTGGAGAGAAACGTACACATCTTGGAATATTCACTTTGCAAGCTAGGTAACATGTGACTGAAGGTATAAAATAAATTAAAATAAAAATTTAAAGAAAAAAATACCTATGGTATAGAATAAACCCATTTGTGAGAGTTCATCCTCAACTATAGTGAACTTCAGTTTTGGCTTGCCAAAAATTCTCTGAAAGCACCTTATTTCTCTAAAGGTACCATACTTTTAGCTTCAAAAAGTATAAATATGCTTTTCAGACATAAAATCTAAAGAATTATACTTACCATATCTGTTAAGTTTGATTTGGCAGCAGTAGTGGAGTCAGAGGCGGCAAGGATGAAAATACCAGAATCAAGCCTTGGGGTTTAATAAAACCAATATAATTTATTTTGCAAAAGCTCTCAGGTGAGGTCCCTCAGTCTGGTCAGAGGCTGAGGGGGTCATGCCCAGGGTGAGGGCTGCTCATTCTTACAGGGTAGTTGTCCAATAGATGATCACCACGGGTCCTTGTCTGGCCAATGAAGTTTGCTGTTTCTTTTCAACTTTGGCAGGCATGCCAAATGCACCAATGGAAAAGTCTGATGGTGATGGCAGGCCAGATGTGGAAAACAAGAAACTCCTGCCAGCGGGAATGCTTCCACCATGTTTCCTTTCCCTTCTTCCAGACCTTACATTCCAACCTTAAAAGGATAAGGGATGGGGCCAGCAGTTAGCCTAACGGCAATGTCGCTGGACTCCCATGTAGTCAACCACGGTTCGTGTCCGGGACCCAGTGGCTTAAACTCATGCCGAGTGTGTGTGTGCGTGTGCCCAAGATCTCGAGAGGAGAATGGAGGAGAAGGGATTACGGTGTGACCATCCCCCCTGAGGGGTGTGATTTCTCACTTTCTGTCTCTCTATCTCTTTGTCTGGTGAGCGCACGTGCCCTATACCGAAAACCTCCCCCTCCAAAAAAAAAGAAAAAAGGATAAGGAGTGATGACCACTCTGGCTGCTTCAGGCTGTTGAGGGGCATCGATTTGGGGCCCTCTGGTCTGAGGGTCTTGAGGAAGGGGTCAATAGGGGTGCAGGAGCATCTGATTAATTGCCACTCAAGCAATGGTGGATGCATGTTCCCTGAGAAAGCGTAAGACACAGGGCGCAAAAGCTAAGATTAGAAAAATATCTGTTAGGAGGTCCCAGAAGAGGCAGTAACCCTGGCACTAAAGTCCATAGTCCATTCCAACCCATCCAAGAGTCAGCCGGTGCTTGTCTCTGCTTAGAGGCCAAATCTTTAAGCTGTTTGGCCATGTTTCAGACCACTCCTGATTTATTGGCATAGAAGCAGCATTCTTCTCCCAGAAATAGACAGAGTCCACCTTTTTTAGCAGTCAGGAGATCTAGACCTCTACGATTCTGTAGGACATCAGCTAGGGAGTTTAGTTGAACTTGTAGGCTTTCAACAATTTTTGCTATTTGTTCAAATCCATCTGCCATAGCAGTGGACAGCTACTGGTAGTCAGAAGTGAAAAAGTGCTATTCCTCCAACACCAGTTTTCACCCCAGCTGCAATTTCTAATCCAACAAGGAGAGGAAAGAATTGTATATCCCTACAAACTCTAATGTTAGCTATCAGGGTAACATCAACTGTCTCATTCCCCTCTAGGATGTCTATGTAGGGGGTGAGAATTGCCCAGGTACAGGTTTCAGACCAGTTTGCTGGGAGGCACTGGTAAGCATAGGGTCTGCACACGAGATGGAACCTCAAGTATTGAGAGCAAATTGTGGTCCCATTTTCAGGAAATGTGTGGGTGCAGGACATATTACCTACCTTAGTGGAACCTTGACTTGTAAAGCAGCCCTGAGGCTTGGAGGAGAGATGTACTTGGGAGATTGGTCCTTCCTGTACAGAGGTCAGATTAACTATTGAGATATCATTCATAGGGTAGACTGGAGTGGCATATATATGGGGAAGGGCTGTTCAGCTCCAAAGCCAGCAGCTGGTCACCAGCTGGGGCTTCACCTGAGACAGGAGAGCATGAGTTGTGTTAATGAGTGTAATAACTCTCAGGTCAAGTTGAGAGTATTTTTGGGTGTTGGGGGTCTCAACTGGATTTGGGCGGTCTGGGGTTTGAGTTTGTGTCTGTGTGTGTCTTGGATGGCAGCTTGAGTTTCTGTAAGATATTTACCTCCTGCATCCAGGAGCCCATACTATCTAAGGCTTTCATAGCATACCCATTTTCCTGTGGGTGTGTGTGTGTGTGTGGGGGGACATGTGCAACAATCATGGTTCCCTCTGCTTTTTCCTACAAAGTAAGATATTTTGGTTCTGGCATTGTTGGATTGTTCTGAGATTGAGGCAGGCCTTGTTGCCTTTTTCCTAGTGTACAAACACCAATTGGGTTGGGAGCCCTGGGATGATAACAGGAGTATTAATTCCTTTTACATGGCCAAGCATTGGCAGGGAGGATCCCAGCTGTAGGTGGACAGTGGTCTGTTGGACAGTCCGGTTGCACCATGAGAGGCAAGGAAGAGAGGAGTTTCCATTTACCTCTGGTAAAAGCCCAAGACCCAGGGGTAAGAGGATTAACAAGGTGACTAACTGCATGGGGAGGAGGCAGCCCCAGTTAGCCAGTACAGACATTTTAGACTTACCATGATTCCCATGAGTAGGAGGTATAACATTGCTAGCAAAAGCCTTTTCCAGAACATGCATTCCTGTGGGGCCGCTACAGCCAGTCCAACAGAGAGAACTAGGGCTAGTGTTATGGAGAGGGCTTTTACAGGTAATTATAGGAGTAGGGTCCTTTCTACTTTACCTGAGGACTGAGGCCTTTGTGGAATAAGGAGCCTCCAGATGATGTGTAAGTCTTCGCCGACCTGCTGAATCACTTGCAAGATGAATGTTGGGCTATTATCGGACTTAATGCTGGTCAGGAGACCGAAGCGATGGATAATGTGCTGGAGGAGGAGAATATTGGTCACAGTATCAGTGGCCTCGTGGGTGGTAGGAAAGGCCTCTATCCAACCCGAGAAAGTATGTACAAGAGTAAGAAGGTATTTAAAATGTTTGTGTTGAGGCATATGGGTAAAATCAATTTGCCAGTCTTCGCAAGGGATGTGTCCCCAGAGTTGGTGGGTAGGGAACCATGGATGGAGTCCTCCCTGGGATGATGTGGAAGCACAGGTTGAACAGGCATTGTGAACAGCAGAGATCAGGAAGTGGAGGGAAGAGTGATAGAAAAGTGGCTGTAGGAACTGATATAGAGGCTGTAGACCTATATGGAGGAAGTTACAAACACGGCTAAGGAGGCTGAGAGCCTGGACATCTGGTAAGACCAGTTGGCCATCAGGAAGAGACAACCGGCCATCCACTATCCAATTGGATGGCTCCAAGATCTTGGTGGTGGTGGAAGAGTTCTTGTTGTGAATACAAAGGTTTGATTGTCGGGGAGAAAAACAGGATGGGTTTAGAGTTAGACGTGAGTTGTCTGGCCATTGAATTGGCTCTAGCATTGTCCATAGCTATTGAGTCCAACCAGTTGGCCATCAGGAAGAGACAACCGGCCATCCACTATCCAATTGGATGGCTCCAAGATCTTGGTGGTGGTGGAAGAGTTCTTGTTGTGAATACAAAGGTTTGATTGTCGGGGAGAAAAACAGGATGGGTTTAGAGTTAGACGTGAGTTGTCTGGCCATTGAATTGGCTCTAGCATTGTCCATAGCTATTGAGTCCATGAGGTTTGATGTCCTTTGCAATGTATGATTGCTACTTCAGCTGGGAGCTGGAGTGCCTGGAGTAAGTCAGAGATTAAATCAGCATTGATTATGGGAGAGCCCTGTGCAGTAAGGAAGCCACGTTCTTTCTATATGGCTGCATGACTGTGAACAATGGGGAAGGCATACTTGGAATCCATGTAAATGTTGACCCTTTTCTCCTTAGACAGACACAGGGCCCTGGTGAGGGCATAGAGTTCAGTCCACTGAGACATAGTTCCCAGCGAGAGAGTGTCCACCTCCAAGGTGGAGTCCAGAGTCATTATGGTGTAAACCACTTTCTGGGAGCCCTGGGGCATTGGTTTTGAACTTCCATCTGCAAACAAGGTAAGGGTGGGGTCCCTTATAGGGGTGGCCACAAGCCCGGGACACACCAGATGAGAGGGGTTGATTACCTTGAGATAAGTGTGAGGCAGCGTGTTGTCTGAGGAGGAACCCATAGTAAATGGAAAAAGAGTGGCAAGATTGAGTGGTGGGAAGCACTGAAGAGTTATGGAGGGATTTTTGGTGAAGAGGAGGTGTATCTCCTGGATTCTTGAGGGCCAGAGGCTAGAGAGGACGTGATGACTAGGAGGTCCTGAAATTGCTGGGCAGAGAGAACTGTAAGAGGCTGGAGAAGGGTGAGTTTGAGAGCCTCTTTGGTTAGGGTGGCTGCTGCTGCCAGGGCCCGAAGGCAAGGTTGCCAACCATGGATCGTCCCATCTAACTGCCAAGAGAGATAGGTGATGGGGCAATATGTGGGACCAATTGAATCACTAGGACTCCAGCAGCCACCCCTGAGTGTTCATTGACAAAGATGAAGAAGGAAAGGTTGGGGTTGGGCAAGGATGGGGTGGGGGCGGTATGTGAAAAGAGCCTGGCAAATACAGTGGAAATAAGAAGTGACAGTTCCCGGGGAAGAGAGGTCCCCTACAGGGGATTCTTTAGCTGCCTGATATAAAGGGAGAGTCAAATCTGCAAAGTTAGGAATCCAATGTCTAAAAGATCCCACAAAGCCTAAAAATGACCAGATGGCATCAGTTGTGAGAGGTGGTTGAAGAGTCCTAATGGCCTGAAGCCAGCCTGTCCTGAGAGCTCTGGTTGTGGAAGTTAGGCAGAGTCCCAGATACTAAACCATTAGACTAAATAACTGGGCCTTTGAGGGGGAAACCTAATATCTTTTGGCAGCCAGAAAATTAAGGAGGGTGGCTGTGTGCTTGTGAATCCTGCAGTGATGGGCTGCAGATATACAGGTCATCCACATATTGGAGAACCTTAGAAGGATGAAGGGGACAGTCCATGAGGTCCTTCGCCAGGGCCTGACAATAGAGGTGAGGACTGTTGCAAAAGCGCTGAGGCAAGACTGTCCAAGTGAGCTGTTGGGAGATATTAGTATCTGGGTCCTCCCAAGTAAAAGCAAAAAGACAGAAGGAGTCTGAATGGAGTGGGATAGTGAAAAAGGCATCCTTGAGGTCTAAGACTGAAAAGCGGGTAGTGGAGGGAGGAATGTGTGAAAAGAGGGTGTAGGGGTTAGGGACTACTGGGTGTAGGGGGATGACAGACGAATTAAGTAGATGAAGGTCTTGGATTAAATAGTTGTCACCGTAAGGCTTTTTCACAGGAAGAATGGGAGTGTTGTAGGGAGAAGCCATGGTAATGATGAGGCTGCATTGTAGGAGTAGTGTTGAGGGTTTGAGTCCCAGTTGGTGAGTTCTAGAGATAGGAAACTGGGTGTGAGAGGGACAGACTGAAGGTTTTTTGTTTTTGTTTTGTTTTTATTTTTTTTTTTTTTGGAGAGGTTTTTGCTATAGGGTGCGTGTGCTCGCCAGACAGACAGAGAGAGACAGAGAGACAGAAAGCAAGAAATCACCCCCCCAGGGAGGAAAGCCATGTTGCAATCCCTTCTCCTCTGTTCTCCTCTCGGGATCTTGGGCACGCACACACACGCACCTGGCATGAGTTTCAAGCCATGGGGTCCAGGACGTGAACCACAGTCGACAACATGAGAGTCCAGCGACATAGCCATTATGCTAACTGTTGGTCCCAAGACTGAAGGATTTTTAAGTTTGATGAGTATTGGAGTATGGTGAGAAGCAACAAAAGGGGAGGAAGTGTCCCATACTATGGTTGAGTTAGTCTGGAGAAATGGATTGGGGAGGGGAATTAGGCCCGGTGGGGGAACAGGCAGCCTGGCAGAGGAGGCCAAGAAAGGGGGAGGAGTTAAATTGAAGGGTGATGTGTAACTTTGCAAGAATGTCATGGCCTAGGAGGGGTGTGGGGCCTATGGAAATGACAAGAAAAGAGTGGGAAAAGTATGTTTTCTTGATGTGGCAGGCTAAGGGTTTGGTAGAGAGAGGACAAGAGGTCTGGCTATTAATACCAACAATAGAGACCTGGGAGGGTAATAAGGGGCCAGGGTATGTTGGGAAGACAGAGTAGGTAGCCCCTGTGTCCACCAGGAAGGTGAATGACTTACCTGCTATCTGAAGCTGGACCCTGGGCTCAGCAAGGCTAATTGGGGTGGTTGAGTCTAGGGCCCATCAATACTCAACCAATCCTGTCATGGCCAGGTCTAAATCAGAGTGGTCCATCTCCTCTTGGTGTGGAGGCATTGGGAGTGGATCTCGTCTCCCTCTTTGGGGGTAGTCAGAGTCCCAGTGACCCATTTTGCCGTACCCTGGGCAGAGTTTAGTGGGCGGCTTAGGATCCAGGCATTCATGGGCCCAGTGACCTGGCTTGCCACATTTGAAGCAGTTTCCTGGGGGAAGACTGTGTCCAGGGACCCCATTCTGAGGTGTTGGCTGCAGGACAGTCACCAGGGATTGGACTTGTAGGGCAGCCATCTGTTTGGCCTGTTTGTGATGAGTTACTTCAGTGCTCTCCTCTCGGGAATTGAAAACTTTAATTGACGTATTCACCAGGTCTCCTATGGGGTTTGAGGGCCCTGTTCAGCCTTTTTAAGTTTTGTTCTGTTGTCAGGAGCTGACTGGGTGATGAAATGGGTGGTCAGAACTACTGCCCCAACAGGATCTTTTGTAGAGAGTCGGGTATGCAGTTACATAGCCTCAGTGAAGCAGCTCGAAAACATGGCTGGATTTTCTTCTCTATTGTGGGTGACTTCCAATTTGTCATAATTTACTACCTTTTGGGCTGCTTGTTCCATTTTGCTGTAAGGCATCATGACATGTAGTCATGATGCTGGCAGCCAAGGTCACCTTACTGATATCTCCAGCCATGATTAACTGCGGGGATTGCCTCAGCACCTACTGCTGCAGTGGCATCCGGCATGTGGACCCTGTCAACATACTCTTTTCCTGCCCCTTGTACCTGGTCACACTCATAAGCCATCATGGTGGATGTCATAATTACGTGGCCATCATGCCAAGTGAGGTCATAGGCCTATGTGAAATATCTGAATTCCTTGATAAATTGGGTGGAGTTGGCAGAGAAGGAGCCCAAGTGCTTTGCAATGATGGACATATCTATGAGGGATAAAGTAACACGGCCTCAAACAACTCCCTCAGCTCCAGTCATTTCCCATAAGGGAGTCATGACCTGGGGTGGGGGTGGGTCATTTGAGCATATTTGGCCAGCAATGGGGGAGAATAGAGGGACTGATGGCTGAGGGGGGTGGGGAGGATTTTGGGGCTAGAGAGGTGGGGACCAGAGGATTTGGGAAAGTTTAATTGAGGGTCAGGAGGGGGTCTCAGCAGAGAGGATAGATATTCCAGGGGAATAGTGAGAGCAGAGGATTCAGGGAATTCAGAATTTCCTTGGAAAGGCTAGGAGTGGGTTTTTGGCCCCCTCCCACCCTAGCAAGCAAAATCTGGGAGAGCAGGTAATACAGAGGTGGGGGTGAGAGCACAGATACCAAAATGCCTGAACATATGGGAATTTCATCCATTTGTCATTACTCTGACAAAATCTGGTCAGATCAGCTAAGACATGAAAGTGCCCTCAGGTGGCCAGATTGATCCATTGTTCAGTGAATATTTGGGCCAAGCCCTGGTTGACAGGAAGATCAGGTGGCGTTTTGATTGTTCAGTCTGAACATAATTTAGCTTTTTCCAGTTACAGAGGACACACCCTAAAGATGTTTTTGGATTAGGTTTGGAGGCAGCAGACGCCATGATGGAATAGACCTCAGATAGAGAGAATGAGCCAACAGGCATACCCTGGGTATAATCTCTCCATAGATTGGAGGATAAAGGAAAGTATCGACTAGGCATCCCCCAGACAAGACAATCCTTAGGGTATCCTTAGGGCACCAAGAATGGATGGTGAGTGTTTCTGGCATGGCCATGACTACAGACAGGAATGCTCCAGAGGTCCAAAAAACAGGGGTGGGGTCACTTACCTTCTCAGCCAGATGACTGCGTGAGAGGTTCAGTGGAGGGGCTCTAACCAAGAGGCATCCAACCCCTCCTGGGTTTTGGCACCAGATGTTAGGTTTGATTTGGGAATGGTGGTGGAGTTAGAGACGGCAAGGATAAAAATACCAGAGTCAGGTTTTGGAGTTTAATAAAACCAATATAATTTATTCTGCAAAAAGCTCTTAGGTGAGATCCCTCGGTCTAGTCAGAGGCTGAAGGAGTCACGCACAGGGTGGGTGTTGCTCATTCTTAAAGGGTCGTTGTCCAGTAAGTGGTCACTATGGGTCCTTATCTGGCCAATGAGCTTCACTGTTTCTGTTCAACTTTTGCGGGCGTGCCAAATGCTGAAGGATAGGAAAGTCCATTGGTGATGGTGAGACAGATGCAGAAAGCAGGAAAGTTCCTGCTGGCGGAAATGTTTCTGCCACGTTTCTTTTCCCTTCTCCCAGACCTTACGATTATCCTGATTATCCTCTTACCATTCAGTCTCAAACA
>NW_006160108.1:45255-54300 GCF_000334495.1 Tupaia belangeri chinensis | reverse complement strand
TCTTACTGACAGTAATAGTCACAACAATGAGCAAGTTGCTCACCATGGCCAAAATATAGAAGAACAGGAACATCACGAAAAAATTTTTTTTTTGAGAGGTTTTTGCTGTAGGGCATGTGTACTCGCCAGACAGACAGAGAGACAGAGAGATAGAAAGTGAGAAATCACCTCCCAGGGGGGATGGCCACACAACAATCCCTTCTCCTCCATTCTCCTCTCAGAATCTTGGGCATGCACACGCATGCACCTGGCGTGAGTTTTAAGCCACCAGGTCCGGGATGCGAACCACGGTCAACTACATGGAAGTCCAGCAACATAGCCATTACACTAACTGCTGGTCCCACAAAAAGCACTTTCTGTTCCTCTGGGTTTTGTGTGAGGCCTGTGAAGACAAAGTCACATTGTTCTTTGGTTCCATTTATTGCTTATATGAACTGATATCAGATTCTAGATGCCCTTTACCAATCAAACTTTAGAAGGCAGAAAACTTTAAATGCATTATAGCCTTATTTTTTATTTATTTATTTAATTATAAGTTTATATGCAGTAAGTATTTATGTGATCAGTCTTAGACTTCAGAACTGTCCACTGGAAAAAGACACACTTCCTTACCGTCACTGATATAGACATGAGACATATCAGACAATTAGAGACTGATTTCATAATGTGATTATAAAATATTCACTTCATTGTACAGAAACACAGTGTAAAGAGATATGAATCAGTGAGATCAGGAAAGGCTTTTCAAAGGAAGCCATGTCTTAGCTGAACTCTAAAACACAGTGAGAATAACTAAAGAGGATATAAAAAGAGATTTCATAAAATCTTGCATCATGTATAAATTCACAACAGTATAAACTTGAGAAACCTCAAAGGGATTTACATATTCAAAAAGGATTTACTGATTATGAATGATTCTTTTGATATTATATCACTCTCCTGCTCACAGCCTCTATAGTGGATTCCACCCTACATTAAATAAAATCAAATCTTCCTGAATTGGCCAATAAAACTCTCAGTGATTTGGAGGCAGGCTGCCTTTCCAAATTCTTCTACCACAACTTTTCAAATTTATCCTGCTCTAGATTGTTGGTGCTTCTTTAAATATACAATGATTTTTTCCTTCTCTTTACTTTCATTCATTTTGTGGCAATGCTTATTTTCAGGGACTAGAAGCAGTTCAACTTAAAGAGTGGTGCACATCGTGCAAACACAGTAATTATTATGAATCAACAACCTTCAGAATGGGAGAAAATTGTAAAATATGCTTCAGAAAAGGGAGTGATAACCAGACTGCACAGGGCACTCAAGTAGCTTATCTGAAAGAAAACAATTAACCCAAGTAAAAGAAGGGAAAATGAACTGAATAAACACCTCTGAGGAAGACATAAATAGCCAAAAAGCATGTGAAGAAATGCTCAATATCCTTCATCATAAGGAAAGGTTTTGGAATATCAAGTCATTTGCTTATTTTGTTTATATTTTCCCTTAATTTCAAGCATAACAGTAATATTTTTAAGTCCATGGGTAAGTAGTTGACTTTTTGTTGGTGATGGCAGTGGTGAAGCAGGAGACTAAATATACAAAGGACTCTTTATTACTGAGGAACATTATACTTAGATATTTGTAAAAAGAAAACAAAAACAAATAAATTAAGCAAAGTTATAGTCAAGAACATTCAATGATTAAAGAGTAGCATTATTAACAAATGTTGCTGGGACAACTGGCTATCCACATGTTAAAGAATATGACTGTGGGACCAGAAGTTGGCATAATGGCTATGTCGCTGGATTACCATGTAGTTGACCATGGTTTGAGTCCCAGACTTGGTGGCTTATACTCACGCTGGGCACATGTATGTGCATCTCAAGATCCCAAAAGCAGAATGGAGGAGAAGAGATTGTGGCATGGCCATCTTCCCTGGGGGGTGATTTCTTTCTGGTGAGTGCATGTGCCCTATAGGGAAAACCTCTCTAAAAAAATTTTTTTTTAAAAGACGACTTAACTCCAACCTTTTTTATTATTAGATTTGTTTATTATTGTTGTTCATTTTTTTAAATTTTGCCAGAGAGTATGGGTGCTCACAACAAAGAGACATAGAGAGAAAGAAAATGAGAAAGCACTGTCCATGGGGAATATTTACACCACAGTTTCATCTACTTTGGGGAGTTGGGACAACCACACACAGGTTATTTCAAGTCACTGGATCTAGGACTTGAACTACATAGTCAGCCATGAGGAACCTCACTGCCCTAGCCACCAAGCAACAGACATGTCCTTTTGTAGAAGTAATATTTTAATTTACAAGTATAATTGTGCATACTTAAGGATTACAGTGTGATTTCCAGTATATGAATACAAAGTATAATGATCAAATCATGGTAATTAGCATATTTTTCACCTCGATTTTGTGTGTGTATCAGGGGAAATATTTGAAAACTCTCTCTTTAAGCAATGTTGATATATAAGTGAATTATTATTGCCCATACTTGCCCCACTGTACTGTAGGGCACTAGAATTTCTTTCTCTTTTCTAACCGTAATTTTGTGTCCTTTAACTAATATTTCTTTATTCCTTCCCTCCTACTCTTTCCAGCCTACAGTTAAAATTATTGCATTCTTTACTTCTCTTTTGACATCTTTTTTTAGTATCTTTTGTTTAATTACCACAAGTGTTGAGAACAATGTTCTTTAGATTTTTGTGTCAGGTTTGTTTTATTTACTATAATGTATTCAAGGCTCATTGATGTTCTGAATACAGAAAATCATTATTTTTAGTAGTGAGTAGTATGCTATTATATTTATAGATATACACAACTTTTTTTTTTATCAGTTTGCCTGTCGATGGCCAGTTAGTTTAACTCCATATATTGGCTTTTGTGAATAGTGCTTCTATAATCACTAGAGTGTAGATATTGTCATAACAAACCGAACAAGCTTTTATCTTTGTGGCTGCCATCCTGTGACTCAGCCTTCGACACAAAGGAAGACAATAACCAAGTCATTTCAGTAACTCAAAGAGGATCATAGACACATAGACCAGAGCTACCAAACACTTTATAACTCTAGTGACTGGAGGTGAGTTCTCTAGTTAGATCATACTTGATCAGGTTAATCAAGATGTTATAGCAAATATAAGCAGAGCTGCTTAATCAACTAACAACAACAACTTGCCCAATGTTATATATCTCTATTTTGTGATTGTGTTATATATCAATATGTAACTTACACACAAATGAGGGTAGCCATGAAGGTTAATTTCAAATTTAGCAACAGTTATTTCTGAAATGTGTTGCTTTTTTTATATCTTACACTTGATAACAAAATAAAAGCTATGCTATAAACATAATTTAACCAAACAATATTATAAGCTTTGTGAATCAGAGAAATGACTTATATGAATTTACAATGCACTAATACCTCCTATGCGGTATTAAATATTTATTTCAAACTTAGTGTCTGAGAATTTAATAACTCTTAGTTTACCAAATTGACTTTGGTATATCCTTCTTAATGGTAAACTATACATTTTCAGAACAACTTTATACACCCATTAACCAATGGCTGACAAAAGAATGAATGATTTACCTTAACAACCAAGTGGCAATGTGTGTAAACTCAGAAATCTTCACATGAGAAACCCTAAGTTTATTGACTTAAATTGTCAAACATTTCATTACTGTTATAGCTAATTAGCTTAATTTTAAGTTAAGCAGATTTTAATAACAAGTGAACAGAGGATTGCATTAAACACACACACTGCTATACTTTAGAATAAAGGAATTTGCATTGTTAAAAATTTTCTAACAAGAGGAGGTTTGTGTACAATACTTCTGAAAGTAAAAGAAACAAAGTGAACAGAGGATTGCATTAAACACACACACTACTATACTTTAGAAAAAAGGAATTTGCATTGTTAAAAATTTTCAAACAAGAGGAGGTTTCTGTACAATACTTCTGAAAGTAAAAGAAACAAGTCCCATGGACTTTACTATATGTGACATAATAGTTTGATATTAACTTTCTGACAGTCTCTTTCACATCTTTGTTCCTGAGACTGTAGATCAGTGGGTTAAGCATGGAAATGACCACTGTATAAAATACAGAGCCCAATTTGACCATAAGCCATGAATTTTTAAGTTAGGAACACAGTAAAGAAAAATGATGGTAGTGTGGAAAATGGTAATGGCAGTCAGGAGGGAGGCACATGTGGAAAGGGCTTTGTGGTGCCCTCCCATTGAAGGCATCTTCATGATTGTTATAAATATGAAAATATAGAAGAAAAGAATGATCACCAGGCTGCTTATTTCATTGAAAGTGGCAGTTATTAAAATAAGCATATGGTTTATGTAGGGATCAGAGTAAGACACATCCACAATGGCAGCATGCTCACAGACAAAGTTATTTATGATATTATGTCCATGGTAAGATAATGCCAGGAGAAAGTGAGTGTCACACAGAAGGCTATCCCCCAAGAGTAGGATGCACCCACCAACAAAGAACAAAGCTTCTGAGACATGAATACCATGTAGAGCAGACAGTTACAGATGGCCACAAATCGATCATAGGCCATCACTGCCAACATGAATGTTTCTGTCACCACAGATATGCACTGAAAAAAGAATTGTGTAATACATCCAACAAAAGAGATGGTTCTGTCTTCCACAATCAAATTTTCTAGTAGTTTGGGTGTCACTACTGTAGAGTAAAAGAAATCAACAAAGGACAAGTGGCTAAGAAAAAAGTATATGGGATATGCAGTTTGGGATTTATCCTAATGATGACAACCATGCCCAAGTTTCCCAGGACTGTGACTGTGTAGATGGTCAGAAAGATGAAGAACAAGGGCACCTTGAGGTCTGGATATTCTGAGAAGCCCAAGAGGATGAAGGTGGCCCCATCAGTCTGATTTTCTGAGATCCTACAAACACAATTGGAAAGTTGATCCAGGGATGAGAGGAGAAAAAAAAATTGTTCTAGCCTGTGGAGGGCACTGCATTCAGAAGCCATCTTGAGCTACCCACCATCTTGGGAACCATTAGGTTTCACTTCCTCACTGAGCAAACCATTTCTCAGAAATCATGTGACCAACTGTTCTCCCCATGGGGCGGTTGGGTTCCTAGGCAATGGGAGAGATCCACCGACACCAATGATTGGTTCATACTGTTCTATCTCATTTGTATTTCGGGCAACCAATTGGTGCCCACCAGCCTGTATATAAGCTCACAATTCTTCCTCAATAAACAGAAGACTTGATCAGCACCTCGTCTTGTCTCCACTCTGTGTGTCTGTGTGTGTTTGTCCCATCTCTCACTCCCTCCCTCAGGAAACCTGTTCGACTGTCCTGCGGGTCAGGACACTAGTCTCATTAAAAGGAGGCAGTGTTGAGAGGATTACTAAGTATTTACAAAGAGGGTTGTAAAAATATTTAGTTTCAACCATCATAATATGTTAAAATCTAGCATTTGACTATATCACAGTAAATGTGAATTATATGTAAACCGAGTAACAAAAGAAAAGACTTGAGAGAGAAAGAACAAAAATGCAGTTAGTTGAACCTGGTTTACAGCATATGTATACAGCACAGAACACCACATGTCCACTCTCAGACTGAGTGAATGTGGGCCACTTTCAACTACACATTTGTCTCCTGAAGAGATTTTCCAGAACTATTTTTTATACAAGTACAAAATAAAATAAGTAAATTAACTCACCTAAATACAAAAAAACTTGAATGATTCATTTATGAAGACCTTCTGCCAAGATTAATGAACTCCTAGAACAATCCTACTTAGTATTAATTAATAGAAAAAGATCTGGAAATAATGGTAAGATGTAGCAATAGCTTTAATTAAATGTTATATGCTACCTTTCTTGTCAACCTATTAAGAAAACGCCAAGATTACAGAGAATATCCTAGCTAAGAACTAAATCCTGGCACCACACTGTGTCACAAATGTGTGCATAAGCCTTAGGGACCTGTAGACTAGGGAATATCACTGACGAGTGATTGCATTGGTGGTTAAAATTTGAGCAATTTGATGTAAAACTGTCCCATGTGATACCTCATTGAATATTGTTTACCTAAAGCCCTGAAATAATTGTATTATCACTTTTACTCAATTAACCTTAATACTAAATATATATTGATTTTACATGCATATAAATAAAAACATGCTGATGAAAAACATTAGCTATAAAATTATAGTCCAGAGATAGCTATTATTAGTCCATGTGAAATTTATTTTTGTTTTTCTTATGAAGATATATTGATGCTAGCATTTGTTAAATATAGCATTGTCTAAGCAATGCTATTAATACATGATTTTAACTTTGTGAGTTGTCAGTATAATGTAAAGATTATTGTTGATTTATGCCAATATACCATTGGTTTTCTTTTTTTTTTCTTTTTTTTTTTTTCCAATAAACTTGCACTTGCCAAAAAGACAGAGACAGAGAGAAGAAAAGTGAGAAATCACTCCCCTGCTAGGGGTAATGTCAGGCTGCAATTCTTTTTCCTCCAATTTCCTTTCTGTATTTTGTGCACACATGCACAAGCACTTAGCGTGATTTTCAATACAATGAGCATGGGACTCTAATCACAGTTGGTCATGTGGAAGTCCAGTGGGTTAACCGCTACACTACTTCCTGCTCCCCTCATTGATTTTCTTAACAGACAACAATTGGTGTTAGAATTTTACAAATGGCTAAAACATATTTAGTTGTTTATATTTATGAACGAATCTACAAAATTTGCATTATACATTACTAAAAATAATTTAGTTTCTGAAAAAGTCACTTATAGAAATGATGATTCAATGATTAATTTTTAACTAAACCCCTTATGCCTTTAAAGATAAACAAACAAGCAAAAAGTAAGTGTCTTGAAGTAATAAAAGTAATAAAAGCATATTTCTCACCATTGCAAGGTCTAATACATATTCCTGATCATTGCATGAAGCAATGCAGGGACCCAGGTTCATTTCAATTTGTGGTGCGCCATCAACATGGTGCATCTGAGGAAATAGTACTATTTCATTCATGACATTTTTATTGCAATGGATGTGTGCACTTACCAGAGAGAGAGGGAGGAGAGAAAACCCTTCAAAGTGAATTGTGGTCACGAAACAATCCCTTTTCTTTCATTCTTTATCTTAGGAGGGTTTGGGGCACACACCCAGATGTGACCAGCATATTTTTTTGGTTACCAGCACTGTGATTGAAACTGTGTTTGACCATGTAGTATCTTGTTGCTTACACGTAGTACTTAACCACTACACTATGAATCTAACTGCATGGTTCCACTTTGTAAATTAAAAACAGGCAAGCATTCAAGGACTGTAAATACATCTCCAGAAAAGCTCATCTCATTGAGGATGACTTCACATGTCATACAGGAAAAATCAAGGGCAAGGGAGATACTCATGAATGAATCTCTTAATAAATACACTTGAAGAACAACAGATAAAAGACAATATAGGTCCATGTTCATCAGGGGGTTGGGTCTGTAAGTTTTCTTTTCTTGTACTGTTTTGACAGGATTTATCATCAATGAAGTGCTGGTCTCATAAAATAAGTCTGCAAGTACTCCCTATTTAGTTTCTGGTAGAATTCACTGGCAAGTTGAGACAGAAGAATGTTGGTATGGTGAGTTCTTGTCAAAATCACCTTTCATTTTAATTCTTTCTTCTTTTCTTTCTTTCTCTCTCTCACTAAAAACTAAAGCAAAAAGCTTAGAGTGTCATTGATTTTTTTCTATTGATTTTCTGTCCTCTATCTCATTAATTTCTGCTATAATATTAACTATTTTCTCTTTTTTTTGGGGGGGGCTAACTTTGTTTCACATGTTGTGCATGAATCGAAAGACTTAATATCATTAAAATGTCCATACTATTCAAATATGTCAACAGAATCAGAACAATGTCTATTAAAGATCCAAAAGTATTTCTTGCAAAATAGAGGGGGGAAAAAGCCTTAAAATTCAAATGCGCCCAGAAATGACCTCAATAGTCAAAGCAAACCTCAGGAAGAATAAATCTGAAGCCACCACTCTTCCTGATTTCAAAATATATTACAAAGATACAATAATTAAAGTAGCAGAAAATCATTAGAATAGAATAGGAAGCCCAGAGATAACCTACACATATGCAACCTATTTGTAATCAACAAAGATGTCAAGAATACACAATGGGCAAAAGGATAATCTTTCAACCAAAGTGTTAGGAAAACTAGTGTCCACATGAAAAAGGATGAAACTGATCCCTTAGCTTACAACATACACAGAAATTAACTAAAAAGGAATAAAATATTAAAATGTAGGACTTAAATGTAAAATTCCTAGAGGAAAGCATACTGAAAAAGCTTTATGATCTTGTTCTTAGCAATTACTTCTTGGATATAACACCAAAAACATAATAAAAGAAAAACAGGAAAATGGGGAAATATCAAACTAAAAAACTACACAAAGGGGACCAGCAGTTGGCATAATGGCTATGTCGCTGGACTCCTATGGTTCAAGTACCAGACCTGGTAGCTTAAACTCACTCTGGGTGTGTGTGTGTGTGTGTGTGTGTGTGTGTGTATGCCCAAGATCCCGAGAGAAGAATGGAGGAGAAGGGATTGTGGCATGGCCATCCCCCATGGGGGGAGGTAATTTCTCCCTTTCTGTCTCTCTGTCTCCCTTTATCTTTCTGGTGAGTGCACGTGCCCTATAGCAGAAACCTCTTAAAACAAAGAAAGAAAAGCTACACAAAGAAAAAGAAATATGGTGGAAATGTAACCTATAGAAAGAGAAAAAACAAATTTGAAATAAAGAATACATCCAAATTATGAGAAAAATCTTTTTGTTAAAACAATTAATTAATTAGTTAATTAATTTTAATTTTTAAAATTTACTACAGGTTATGCACACAGAAAGAATCAGAGAGAGAGAAAGAAAACAAGTCACCAGGTCTAGAACTCAAACCATGGCTGGACATGTTGGAGTCTAGTACCTTAAACATTATGCAACCTTCTGGTCTCATATATAAGAAAATTCTGCAACTCA
>NW_006160108.1:44274-45238 GCF_000334495.1 Tupaia belangeri chinensis | reverse complement strand
GCAGGAAAATACCCTATTAAAACAAATTATAAAAGTGTATTGCACTCCCATCCCCACAGCCAGATGGAAGACAGTGGTAAAAGATGATACTCTGTATAGCTGACTCACATGGTAAAGGTGATGTATGCATTTTGGAGTCTGGGAATGCCAGTCGTATGTGTTATATTGATTCAGGGCTGACTGAAAGTGTGGATATATCACATTATCAGTCCCTCATGGAGGTACTGTCTTTCTTTATTTCTCTCTCTCTCTCTTTCCGTCTCTATTCATCATAGAAGAAATCTTAAAAATTAATTTTGATATACATTTTTCTGAGTAATTAATCATTGTATAAATATTGTATAAAAGTGGCTGGATCAATTTACATTCCTACCAGCAGTGTAAGAGATTTACCCTTTCACCACACGCCTGGTATATAATATATACTCCTGGTATATGTATAATTATTTCTGATCATTGGGTTACCTCTTTAGTCTTAAAATTTTATCTTTCTATGAACATCCTTTAATTTTTTATAAAATCTCATGTGTCAACTATCATATATTTTTTTTCTTTTTGGAGAGTTTTTTGCTATAGGGTGCGTGTGCTCACCAGACAGACAGAGAAAGACAGAGAGACAGAAAGCAGGAAATTACCCCTCAGGGGGGATGACCATGCCACAAGGGCTTATCCTCCGTTCTCCTCTCGGGATCTGGGGCACACACGCACATGCGCCGGTGTGAGTTTAAGCCACCAGGTCCGGGACTCGAACCATGGTCGACTACATGGGAGTCCAGCGACATAGCCATTACGCTAACTGCTGGTCCCTCAACTATCATATATTTAGAAGCTTTCTTCTGAGGAAGATCTTAATGTTTCAAGTTCTTAGGCTTGATTAAATTTGTAATTAAATATGTAATTAATTGTGTATCCTGTGAGTCAGAAGATGAACTTAGTTTCTCCCGTTTAATATTGGACATGTGCA
>NW_006160108.1:30650-44161 GCF_000334495.1 Tupaia belangeri chinensis | reverse complement strand
CAATTCCTTCTCCTCCATTCTCCCCTCAGGATTCTGGACCACATGCACACATGCCCAGCATGAGTTTTAAGCTTCTGGGTTTAAAACTTGAACTGTGGTCAACTATATGAGAGTCCAATGATGTAGCCATCTGCTGTTCCCCAATTATCCAATTTTCTATAGTATATTTTTAGGACTCAGTTGATCATATGTAAGTTAATTAATTTTTTAATTTAATTTATTTATTTTTCACTTCATTTCCTTTTATGCATTCAATCACGTTATTATTTATCTTACAAAATGGGTATTTCAACAGGTGAACATCTCTCCCCAACACAATTGAAAAAAACCACAAAACATCCTCAACAGACAATACCACATCTCCCTGTGACATTCATACTTTGCCTCCCTATTTTTCTTCTAAATGTCCTTCCTCAGACCCTCCTCTTGCACACACACAATATCTGGTATTTACATCTATATACTGCGTTTCTATATTGTTTAGTGAATTACTTTCAGTCATAGAGTGCAGACACTAGGTATATATTAAGCAGGAACATATAATACCTCTCCTTCATATTCACGCACTACCTGTTCAAAAGCCAGGGCTTGGCTGTTTTTCAGGCCTGAACAGTACTCCATTGAGTATATTTGTCACAGTTTTTCTATCCATTCATCTGTTCATGGGCATTTGGGTTGATTCCATGACTTAGCAATTGGGAATAGTGCCCTAAAAAAAAAAAAATAGGGTCAAACTGTGGCCTGGTGGCTGAGAAGGCTAGATTACACCTGGCCAACTATGTGGTTCAAGTTCTGAATGTGACAGCTTGAAAAACACATTGGGCATGTGTGTGTGCTTGCCTAAAATCTCAAAAGGAGTGAGGAATGGAGGAGAAGGGACTGCTGTATGACCATGCCCCACGGGGTATACTTTTTCCCTTTCTCTCTCTTTCTCTCTTTGGTGAGGGCATGCACCCTTGACAAATTAAAAAATATAGATATATAATAGTATAAAAATATAATATAAAATATATGATATATAATATTTAGAAGTAAATTTAACTAAAGAACTACTGAAAAGTATAAAATATTGATGAAAGAAACAAGAATGCAATTAATAGAAAGATATCACATGTCCATAGACTGGAAGAATTAATATTATTAAAATGTCCACAGCACCCAAAATGGTATACAGAGTCAATGTAATCACAATCAAAATCCCAATAATATCTTTTACATAAATAGAAAAAAACCCTAATATTTGTATGAAACCACATGAGACTCAAAATAGTCAAAGTAATTGCTATTGTTTGAATCTGTTCCCCAAAATTCATGTGTTGAGATTTGGTTGTAACCAGGTTGAAAGGGTGAAAACTTAATCTAACTATAGTGTTGAAGGTGGGGTTGAGTTGATTTTTGTCAATGATGAGAGGTGGGGGTTTAGAATCATCTTTAGTTTTTCCAGCACTATTTGCTAAAGAGATTCTCCTTTTGCCACTGAATTGACTGGCACCCTTTGTCAAAAATCAGTTGGCTGTATTCTTGGGAGTTTCTTTCTGGGGTCTCTATCCTGTTCCATTGGTCTACATGTCTGTTTTTGTGCCAATACCATGCTGTTTTGATTATAATAGATTTATAGTATATTTTGGGGTCAGGAAGTGAGATGCCTCCTACTCCACTCTTCTTGCACAGGATGAATTTGGCTACACAAAGTCTTTTTTCTTTTTTTGGAGAGGTTTTTGCTATAGGGCGTGTGTGCTCGCCAGAAAGACAGAGAGAGACAGAGAAACAGAAAATGAGAAATCACCCCCAAGGGGGATAGCCACTCCACAGTCCCTTCTCCTCCATTCTTCTCTTGGAATCTTAGGCATGCACACACATGTGCCCAGCGTGAGTTTAAACCACCAGGTCTGGGACTCAAACTGCACTTGACTACATGCGAGTCTAGCGACATAACCATTACATCAACTGCTGGTCCCTATATGAAGTCTTTTATGATTCCAGATAAATTCTATGACTGTCTTTTCTAGATCTGTGAGGAATGTCCCTGGTACTTTGATTGGGATTGCATTAAATATGTAGATTAATTTGGGTAGAATTGCCATTTTGATTATATTAATTCTTCCAATCCAAGAACATGGGATATCCTTCCACTATTTTGTGTCTTTTTCAATTTCTTTTTGTTTTTTTTATCTTCTCATAGTTTTCTTTGTGGAGGTCTTTAACTTCTTTGGTTAGATTTATCCCTAAGTATCTTTTACTTTTTGTGGCTATGGTAAATGGAACAAATTTTTTCAGTTCTATCTTAGTCTGTTTGTTGTTCATATTTAGATATGCTGTAGATTTCTGAATATTAATCTTGTATACTGCCACTTTACTGTATTCATGTATTACTTTCAGGAATATTTTCATGGAAACCATTGGGTCTTCTATGTATACAATTATGTCATCTGCAAATAGAAACAGTTTCACCTCTTCTTTTCCTATTCAAATACCTTTTATTTTTTCCTCTTTTCTGATTGTATTGGCCAGGACTTCCAGTACTATATTGAAGAGGAGTGGAGAAAGTGGGCAACCTTGTCTTGTACCAGTTTTTAGTGGAAAAGCTTTCAGCTTTTCTCCATGGAGGATGATGTTGTTCTCTATGGGTTTTTCATAGATTCCTTTTATTGTGTTGAGAAATGGCCTTCTATGCCAATTTTACTGAGAGTCTTGATCATGAAGGGATGTTGTATCTCATCAAATACTTTTTCTGCATCAATCGATATGACCATATGATTTTTATCTTTCTTCCTATTAATATGGTGTATTACATTTATGGTTATGTGTATGTTGAACCGACCTTGCATTCCTGGAATAAAGCCTACCTGATCATAATGTATAATCTTTTTTTTATAAGTTACTGTATACGATTTGCTAGTATCTTGTTGAGAATCTTTGTATATATATATATTCATCAGTGATATTGTTCTACAATTTTTCTTCCTTGTCTTGTCCTTATAAGTTTTAAGGATAAGGGTGATAGAGGCTTCATAGAATGAATTAGGGAGAGATTCACCCTTTTGGATCTTTAGAAATAACTTGAGATGAATGGGGGTTAATTCAGCTTTGAAAGTTTTGTAATATTCAGAGGTGAATCCATCAGGGTCAGGACTTTTCTTTGTTGGGAGATTATTATTGATTCAATCTCCTGGCTTGTTATGAGCCTATTCAGACTTTCTATATCCTCCTGGCTCAATCTAGGTAGATAATATTTGCCCAGGAATATGTCCATCTCATCCAGATTATCTTGTTTTTGGCATACAGATGTTCATAGTATCCTCTAATAATGTTTTGTATTTCTAGTATGTCTGTTGTTATTTTTCCTGCTTCATTGCAGATCTTATTCACCTGGTTCCTTTCTCTCTTCTTCTTAATAAGTCTTGCTAGTGGTGTATGAATTTTCTTTAGCTTTTCAAAGAAAGAGCTTTTACTTTCATTTATTTTCTGTATAGTTCCTTTATTTTCTATTTCATTTATTCCTGCTCATATCTTTATCATTTCATTTCTCCTGGAGTTTTTTAGATCTTTTTGCTGTTGTTTTTCCAATTCTGTGAGGCATGATATTATGTGATCCATTTCCATTCCTTCCTTGTTCCTCTAATGTGCAGTAATTGCTATGAACATCTCTCTTATGATGCTTTTTAGCAGTGTCTGAAAGATTATGGAAACTTGTGTCCTTGTCGTCAGTGGATTCCATAAGTCTTATGATTTCAGCCTTTATTTCTTCAGTAATTGTCGAGTCATTCAGGAGTAGGTTATTAAGTTTCCATGTATTTGAATATTTTTGAGGATTTTTTCTTGAAATTAAACTCAAGTTTAATTCCATCATGGTCAAAGAAGATGCTGGATATAGTTTCTATGCCTTTGAATCTGTAAGGCTTGCTTTGTGCCCTATCATGTGGTCAATCTTCAAGAAGGTTCCATGTGGCAGTGAGAAAAAAGTGTATCTCGTGGTTTTTGGATGGAAAGTTCTATAGATATCTGTTAAGTCCATTTGATTTATGGTATCATTAGGTCCTTTATCTCTTTACCTATTTTTTATCTAGATGATCTGTCCAGAGGGGATAGTGCAGTGTTGAGGTCTCCAACAATTAATGTATTGCAATGTATCTCCCCTTTTAGATCTAACAGTCTTTCCTTCACATATTTGGGTGCTCCTGTGTTAGGTGCATTGATATTAATAAGCGTTATATTTTCTTGATTGATTGATCCTTTTATTACAATATAGTGCCCTAGTTTGTCTCTTCGAATAGTTTTTGTTTTAAAGCCTATTTTGTCAGAAATTAGTATTGCAACTCCAGCTCTTTTTTGGTTCCCATTTGCACGGAAAATTCGCTTACAATCTATGTATGTATTTATTCATGAAGTGAGTTTCCTGTAGGCAACAGAGTGTTTTTGTTTTATAATCCATTCTGCCAGTCTGTGACTCTTGATTGGAGGATTTAATCCATTAACATTCAGTGTAATTATCAATATTACTGGACCTGTCCCAACCTTTAAGTTGGTCATTGTCTTAGTTGCCTTTTACTCTTTTGTTCTGGCTGTTACTTCTTTAGTTTTCCTGGAACAGTACTTTCTTCAGGGTATCTTGGAGAGCTGGCCTGGTGCTGGCAAATTCTTTCAGGTTTTGTTTGTCTGAGAAGATTTTAATCTTTTCTTTTTTCCATATGAAGGATAATCTTGCAGGATATAATAATCTTGGTTGAAATTGTTTCTCTCTTAACACTTTCAATACATCTTCCCATTCTTTTCTTGTTTGCATTGTTTCCTTTGAGAAGTCCGGAGTTAGCCTGATGAGGTAACATTTGTAAGTCACTTGTCATTTCTCTCTTGCCAGTTTTAGGATCTTGTCTTTATCTGTGGTCTTTGCCAGTCTGGCTATGATATGCCTTGGGGAAGATCTTCTTGGGTTGATTCTATTTGGGGTCCTTTCTATTTCTTGGATCTGGATGCTTGAGTGCCTCTCTAGACTTGGGAAATTTTCTTCCAAGAGTTCATGAAATAGGTTTTCCATGCCCTTATCAGTTTCTTCATCTTCTGGAATACCAATTATTCTGATGTTACAATGTCTAATGGAATCTAGTGCTTCTTGTATGTTATCCTCATTTTTTTGTTGTTGTTATTTTCTTTATCTTTTTGGTGGTTTTTCTCTAGGTCAGAAATTTTATCTTCTACATCAGAGATTTGATCTTCAGCATTGTCTAATCAACTTTTAATACTTTCAAGAGAGTTTTTGATTGTCTGTATTACAGACTCCATCTTATTCTTTCTTAGCGTGTCCATTTCTTCCTTCATATCATGGAAGGACTTTCTCATCTGTAGTTCATTCTCTTTTCTGTTCCAGCTCATAGTATTTGTTCACCATGAATGTTCTAAATTCTTTCTCGAACATTTTGGTAATGCCCTCTATTTTTTCAAGAAAAGGAAGGGAGTCACTGTGTTCTTTTGATGGATACATATTTCTTGCTTTATTCAGACCTGAGGTTCTTCTTATAATTCTAACCATTGGGAGATGTGTTCCCTTTGGAACACCTTTTAAGAGAATGTTTTCTCGAATAGGAGCAAATGTGTTTCCTTTTTGCAGTGGACCAAAGACTACCAAAGTCTCTCTTCTGTTTGTGTTTAGCAATGTGATCCAAAGTGGAGTATTCTCTTCACATGTACAAAGAAAATTATCTCCTTGTCTCCAGGTGGTTCAGTAAAAGAGAGGATTCCAGAGAGTCTTAAAATACTAGAATATTTCAAAACTGTAATTCTAGACCTATCTAAACTGCCAGGGAAGGTGTAGTTAAAGGAAGTGAGGACCAAATAAGTGGGAAGTAAATAATAAGGAAAATAAAGAAAAAGTTGCTTGCCACGTGCTCATAATTTTGCCAGGGGTCTGAAGTTGGAAGTGGGGTGGCTGCAGAGCTGAGGGCACTCCTGTGTGGCAAGGAGAAGTGAGAAATTTACAACTGAAAGAAAGCAGAAGGAAAGAAAATCCTACCTTGCTGACAGAGATAGGGGTCTCTGGCTTGGGGGTCCCAGGGCTGGAGCTGGGTCTGGGAGACCTGCCTCAGTATCCCTTATGCCAGGGGTCTGAAGTTGGAAGTCTGTAAATTAATTTATATTTGAATCTCATTCTATTCAATTTTATTCTTAATTTGTCTATCTTTGTGCAAAAACCACACCTGTTTGTTTGCTGGTTTACTTTAAATTTAATTTTCCAAATTATGTTATTTTAAAATATTTTTGATATTTTGCTCACTTTGTATTTCTATACATTTTGGGGACCTATTTGTTAATTTGTTCAAACAACTTGAAATTTTGATTAAGATTGTACTAATATTAATAGGGGAGAGTAGATTTCATAGCAATAAAAGAATCTTTTGATCATTCAGTTTGATACATCTCTCTGGTTATATAGTTCTTAAATTTTTTTATATCAATACCATGCAGTTTTTACTGTAAGGACTTAAAGATTGTTCCTTGTGTTTTTAATTTTCATTTAATTTACTTCAAATTAATTTTTATTTTTATTCTATTTGTTATTATTGTAAAGAGTTTAACTTGAATTTCAACCACTACTTTGCAGCAATTATGCAGAAATATATAAAAACACAACTGATTTTAAAGATCTAAAATATAGTGTTTTTTATATATCTTTAGATTTTGTGTGCAAATGGTAATATTGCCTGTACAAAGAAATTTTATGTTTTCCTTTTTAAATGACTTGCTTTTATTTTTTTAACAAGTGTGATGGCTATGATCACCAGCAGAATATGGGAATAGGCATGTCTGCCTTATGTTCAGTCTAAGAAGGAAGGAAACTTCCTCAATCTGATAAACAGATATATAAAATAACTCCTATCATTATAAGTAGTTGAATTATATTAGAAGCTGTATAATATTTAATAAGGCAAATAGTAAACAGAAAACATCTGGACAACGTAATCACTTATGGAGAAAACTGTAGAAACTATAAAAATTATAGCAAGGTTTTAGGACACATTAGTTAAACAAAAATCCATTTTATTTTCATATATTAAAATAAGGTATTAGAATTGATACTAAAATATGTCATAACAAAGCATGAGAAACATTAAATTATTATAGATCAACATGACAAAACTGTGTAAGATTTGTGTTTAAGTATGGTCACCTGTAGTCATTTCCTAATCTTATGCAAAATGTGGACATGACTGAGTGAAAGTAAAGGAGGAAAATATCACCAATAAGATATTCATAAAATAAAACTCCCATGAGACTGGATCACATCTTGAGCTACTTCAAGTGTGCATTCCTAAGAAAGTGACAAGATATGTATAAGTTTTATTTCCTTAGTGCACAGATTCAGATAGACTGGAACCTCCAGTTTTCAGAAAATACTAGCCTATTTTAGGATCTATCTGCTTCCTTAACATTTCAGTTTCTGTCATCATAAATAGGCAAGCAGAAAATTACATAATATACCCTTTGAAGGAGATAATTCTGTCTCTCACTATTATGTTTTCTAATAGTTTTGGTGTAATTAATGTAGAATAACAGAAATCAACAAAGGACAATTAACAACAACAACAACAAAATACAACAACAAAAATACATAGGATTGTGGAGTTTTCATTGACCGATACTCATAGTCAGGTCGAGTCTCCAGCATGCTGTTTATACAGAAGACTAGGAGTACCAGGAAGAGTGGCCACTGGAGCGCTGATATTCAGAGAAATCCAAGAGAATAAAGGTAATCCCAGAATTCTGATTTTGATGGTAACTATGAGTAACACCGGAAAGCCGATCTAGAAGAGCTAGATGCAACACTTGAAATAAGCAGGAGAAAATGAGAAACTTATGGAGAGGCCTATTCAGTGCCCAGATAAAGTGTTACCAAAAAATGCATTATTTTAAGTATTAGAACTTATTAATATCCAGATTGTACAGTGAAAAATAATGTTACTAAGTAAAATACTAAAGAAGTAAGATAATGGAACAAGAATAAAACAGAGTAGATCCCGTTGTTTTCTTTTCTTTTTATTTTTTTTTTTGGATGTATGTGCATTTGTGCACCAAAATTTTTTAATTATTAATTAATTTATTTTATATTCATTCACTGAACATCATCACAGCATACAAAATGCAGTTTCCCATCCAGAATACACTGTGTAGTGGCTTAGTCATATATGTTATCATCAACAAATAATTTTCCATTTCTTGTTTTATATATATATATATATACACACACACACATATATATGTATATATATGTATATATATGTGTGTATATATATTCCTCCACCCACCTATTTCTCACCCTCTGCCATTTCCCACCCTCCTCCTACACTATCTCTGGTATCTGCAGTTGCTTTCTATTCTTCCCCCCCCCCCATTTTATTGTTTCATAAAATATCTTAATTGAACTAACTACTTTCTTTATTAAAAAAATTATTTATTCATTTTTTTTTTAATTTGACCAGAGTGAGACACAGAGAGAGAGAGGGAAAGTGAGAAAGCAAACCACCAGGTCCCGGACCTGTGTGTGCACACCCAAGATCCTGAGAGGAGAATGGAGGAGAAGGGATTGCGATGTGACCATCCCCCCTGGAAGGTGATTTTTCGCTTTCTGTCTCTCTGTCTCTATCTTTCTGGTGAGCACAAGCACCCTATAGCAAAAACCTCTCCACAAAAAGAAGAAAAAAAAGAATAGAATTCAAGTGAATACTTAATTTCTCAGTGAAGACCTCCTGTTCTAGACAGCAAGGCAAGAATACAAATGAAATATTTGGATTTTTTTTCTATCCCTGACTACTTCTCAGAATCTCTCAATACTCACAGCTTTTTCCCTATTTGTTGGCTTGTAATAACTTTGTCATAACTTTTATAGCTGTACAATTAGTCATTCACTGAAGTCAAGTGATGCTTGTTCCATTCTCATCATCCAGTTCCTTTCTCATGGGTTCTGAAGCATCTCCTACCTCTATTATTACCTGGTATTGTTCTACGAAGAACTCAGAATTCAATATACCAGTTACCTGTGAGGGCTCTTTTTTTTTTAAATTTTCTTATTTATATTTTTCACAGGTTGATGACTGGTTGTGTGTAAAATTGTCATCAGGCCTAATGCTGTACATTAAAAAAAAAGTAAATACATTATATTGACCTAAATGATATCTTTGTTGCTCACTATATTTTCTTGTGGTGGTGTTAAAATTATTATTTTTAAAAGAAATATTTATTTTATTTTATTTTTCTCATTTATTTTTAATTTGACAGAGAAAGACACATATAGAAAGAGAAGGGGGAGTGAGAAAACAAGCCACCAGGTCTGAGACTTGAACCATGGCCAGACATGTGGTACTGTCCAGCACCTTAACGACCATGCCACCTACTGGTCCCCAAAATGATTCTTTAATATGTAAGCATTCAAGGGCAATTCAACTTAATATTCAGGCATTGGCTTCTGTATTATATCCACAGACAAATAAAGGAATTACCTTATGAATCTCCTATTTACAAAGTGCATTTTCAAAGATTTTTCAATTTTGGAATGGCCAGTAGACTGAACAGCAAAGTAGTGAGGATTTAAGGCAGATTTCGGGCCAGCAGATGACATAGTAGTTTAGGCACTGGACTCCCACATAGTTGACTGTGTTTCAAGTCCCAGAGATAGTAGTTACTGAGGTACTGAGGCTGTGTGCATGTGTGTTCAAAATCCTGAGAGGAGAATGGAGGGAAAGGGATTGTGACATGGCCATCGCGTGTAGGAGTTAACTTCTCACTTTTCACTTTCTCTCTGTCTCTGTGTCTCCAGCAAGTGCACATGCCCAATAGCAAAAAATCTCTTTAAAAAAAGCCAGATTTGTTATCTTTTTACTAATACATGACCTTTATTGATTCTGATAGCAGGTGGTGAATTTTAAGTTCTCTTGACCCTTAATTTCCTCATCAATAAAATGATAACACAATGTGTGATTTTTTGTTGACCAAAATTGTGCTATGCAGATATACTAGAGGTAGTAAGGATAGGGGTAACACAGGGGTGGGTAATGGAGGGAAAGAAGGAAACAGGAGAAGGAAAAAAAGAGTATACTTAATTGACAAAAAGTGAAAAGCTTTTTGCTGCTGCCGATGTATATTGCAATGTCTTTGTCATGACTGATATGCGAGACAATTGTGCACAGAAGAGCTCAAACTTTGCATAAAACTGTCCACAAATAAGTCTTCATGGCCTTTGAGACTTGTGCACTAGAGAACATAATCTAAGCACTGACTTTGGGGCCACAGCTCAAACAAATAAATCATGATCTCATAAGATATTGTATTTGTGTACTTTTTTCCCCAAGATCCCAAGGAGTTTTGTTTTATCAAGTTTTCTACAATTGTCTTTTAAGAAAATTGACCCATACCTGATACATCTTTATTTTACATTTATGTAGAATACAGAAGTGCTCATGAGAAAAATTAACTACTAAACGAAAACTAGAGACATGCATATATGAGATAAACAAAATACCCACAGACAGCGAAGGCATTGTTTTGTAGTAAAGGGACTTTCTCAACCTAATAAATGCCATAAGTGAAAAACCAATAGGTAGCATACCAAATGGCAAAAAACTGAAATTTATCCTTTAAGATGAGAAACAGGACAAGGACATAGCTTACACTAAGGTTAGACATATTTATACAGAAGTTTCTCACCAAAGTACTTAAGCTAGGAAAAACAAAACAAAACAAACACAACTAAATTGGAAAGAAGTAAAACTATGCCTCTCCATAGATTTATTTATTTTATATTTGTAAATAATGTCAAAGAATTAAAATATATGTATAGACAGAGAACCCAAGCACTCACCTGGAGTGTAACACATTCGTGTTGGCTACCTGGGGAGGAAATCTGGCATCTGGCCCTGCACAGCACACAGGAAAGCATCTAGATCATGTGCAGCTTAAACAGAAAAATAGGTCTCTATTGAGCAGGGCTTGCCAGGAATCAAAAAAGACATGAATGATGATCAAGAGATACATCAAAAGTAGTGTTTGGAAAGAAATATAGTACAGTTTATGACATTTATAGAAAACAAAACCATTCTTTAGTACATCATCTGGAGCAGTGCAATAGCATGTTATCTAGCTATGGTTATGTTAACGCCATATTATCTGGCTGTGGTGATGTTAACAGCATGTTATCTGGTTATGGTGATGTTAACACCATGTTATCTGACTGTGGTAATTGCAGCCTGTATGCTGAACTTTCACAGAATCCTTCTTGTTTTTGTGATCACAGTTGTTGTCATGTTTGTCATCTGAGATCACTTGAACATCAAATATGAACATCAAATTTAAGAGACCCTGTCTCCTGGTAGAGGCTTCTGAATAGCCATTCGATCAGGCTAAACTGATATTTGGAGCTTACAGATCCTGGAGGATTATTTTCTGGCTGATCTTCAACACCAACAATTTGGACCAACAACAACTAGTATTGTTCAGGGGGCTCTTAAAGCAAGTTATCCTGGCATTTGTATTATCCAACCACCCATACAGGGATTACTAGAGACCTTGTCTTTTTGAGGAATTAGGCTACAGTTCCTTTTTGGGCTCTTAATCCTTAAGATTAACCCTGGATTTGTGTCTCAATTGATTGAGCAGACAAGTTCAGATTTCTCTGATTTATACTGTTGGTGGGGCTGCATTTGTGTTTGGCAAGGAATGCACATATAAATCCTCTTCATTTAAGATTCTGCCACATGTGGCTTAGTCAGCACTGTGATATCCATGCTCTGCTACCTGGGACCAATGCAGAATACCATGAAGAGATCAGATGGTCAATGCTGGTTACTATGGAAACATCTCCTAGCATATCTGTATATGTTGCTGGCAATGCCTCAAAGGGACAAATCTATATTTTTTATAGGAATACATTTGTAGGAATCTTCCTTGCTAGTCTAACCATATTTACCTCATGTTACCAAGACTAAACTCAATGCCAGCGTGACCATTGGGTTCTCAACAATTGCTGGAAGCATCCTCAGCACATATATTTATTTGGGGATTTTCATCCTCCACTTTTTAACAGCTACAGTTATGTGTGCACCTGCATTATTGACTGTTGCTAAATTCTTTTGACCTGAAACAAGAACAAAAACAAAACTCTAAGATAATCCTCAAAACATCATGAAAATGGAAATTGATGATACAGAGTCTCCTAAAATTTCATGTGCAGGAGCATCCTCTTTCATTTCCTCATGGCAAACATTGCTGTGAATCTGATTGTCTTCCTGGTTCTGCTGTCTTTTGTGGATTTAGTCCTCTGTTAATTTGGAAACATGTTTGACTACTCACACCTGAATTACAAGTTAATATGCTCCTACATCTTTATGCCATTTTCCTTCATAATGGGAGCTGACTGACAAGACAGCTTTAGAGTTTCCAGATTTATAGGTTTTAAGAAAATCATCAATTAATCTGTGGCTTATGAGCACCTCTCAATATTGATTAACAGCTGGTCCCATGTTTGTGAATGGCATGCATCAGTATGTATCAATTAATTCTCAGATCATTTCCAATAATGCCCTCTGTGGTTTTGCCAATTTTGGTTCCCTAGGAATAGTATAGGTGCACTCACATCCATGGCTCCTTCCAGAAAGTGTGACATTGCCTCAGGGATACTGCAGACTCTGTCAGTGGGGACCATGCCCTGCCCATTACAGTCTGCATCACAGAATTCTCTCCATCATTCCTGTGGACACCAACTGCCATCACATTTTAGAGAAGGCATTCAACTCCAGTTCACATGAAAACACAACCAAATATTATGTTGTTGTCAAAGTCTATTGAACAACTCTGTTGTTAAGGGTCCTGGTGAGGTCATTCCCAGGAGGAAATCATAGCATATATTCTTTGAGATGCTGTGGCAAGTTTTTGAATCCATCAATATTGAATTGCAATTGGATCTCTAATATCTATTTTTTTAAGTTTTTTTTTCCCCTAGTGCACAAATGCTTTACAGAGAGAGAGAAGGATAGACAGTAAGAAGGAAAGTGAGAAACTACCCCCTGTAGATGATGAAGAGGCCACAAGCCTTTCTGCTCATTATCCTCCTGAAATTTTGGGCATGCACACACTGACCCCTAGCATGATTTTCAAGCCACCAGATCCTTCACTAAAACTGTATTCAGCTATGTGGGAGTCCAGCACCGTAATCATCATGCCACTTGCTGGCCCTTCAATATATTTTGAATTCAGTTATTTCTCTAGTGGAATTTTGAGTACACAAGCTGAATTTTCTGCTTTGGAAAGAAATCAAAAAGAAATAAGTTATTTTCTATAGGTTGATACTTTCACTGGAGGTTCACCTTTAATTACAAGGAGAGAATGAAAATAGGGGCAAACCCTTCAGAGCTGCAACATCTTCCTCATCCCTTTCCCTCCCCGTCCTATTCCCTTCCTCATCCCTTTCCCTCCCTATCCTGCTGTTTTCATAATGAGAACTTCTACAAAATCCCAAAGTGGAGATCCAA
>NW_006160108.1:0-29905 GCF_000334495.1 Tupaia belangeri chinensis | reverse complement strand
GATTTTTTATGTGTGTGTGTATATACACACATATATATAGAGAGAGATTTTATATATATATATATATATATAGAGAGAGAGAGAGAGATTATATATGTGTGTGTGTATATATATATAGGTAGATAGATAAAGAGAGAGAGAGAGAGATTGAGAGAGATTTTATACATACATATATAATATGTAGAGAGATTTTATATGTGTGTGTGTATATATATATATAGGTGGATAGATAGAGAGAGAGAGATTGAGAGAGATTTTATACATACATACATATATAATATATGTGGAGAGATTTTATATGTGCGTGTATATACACACATATATGTAGAGACAGATTTTATATATATATATGTTCATGCACAACAATTATATATGTGTGTGTATATATATATATATATATATATATAATTTTATTTAATTATTTTACATACACTCACTGCATAGAATTCTGTTCAAAATGACTGTTTCTCATCCAGAATACACTGTATATTGACTCAACTCAATATATTAGCATATATATTATCTTCAACAGATAATTCTTTTTTGTGTTTGTTAAATATTCTACTTGTCTCTTAAATAGTTCATTTATTTGTTAGTCGTAGGAGCAGTGAAGGAAAAGACTAAATACCCAAGGGACTCTTTATTTCTGAAAAACAATATACTCAGACATTTATTTGAAAAATGAAAACAAAAAATATACACATCCAGCAAAGTTCTAGTCAAGAACATTCAAGGACTAAAGAATAATGTTACAAACAAATGTTGCTGGGTCACCTGGATATTTACATGTTAATGAATAAACTTGAACCTTAACCTTTTTTATTATTGTCGTTTTGTTTTCTAATTTCACCAGAGGACGTGTGCTCACTGGAAAGAGAGAGAGTAAGAAAACCCATCCACAGGGAATAGTTACACCACAATCCCTTCTCCTTTTGGGATTTTGGGCAAGCACACAGGAACTCACCATTTTTTCAAGCTGCTGGATTAAGGAATTGAACTGCACTGTCAACCATAAGGGATCCAGCTGCATTAACCACCAAGATATTGGTTGGCCCTTTTTTCATTATTATTTTTTAAATTTTCAAGTATAAATACACATATTTGTAAATTAAAATATGATATTTGGAATATGAATACAAAATATAATGATCAAATCAGGGTAATTAACATATTCATCTCCAATTTTTTTTGGTGTGTGTCAAAAACATTTAAAATTGTCTCTTTAAGTTATTTTGATATATAAGAGAATTATTATTGGCTATAGTTTTCCTGCTGTGCTGTAGGACACTAGAACTTATTTCACTTATTTAACTATAATTTTGTATCCTTTGACTGACATTTATTTATCTTCACTTCCCACTACTCTTTCCATCTTATAGTCAAAACTAACCTATTTCTTACTTTCATTTTGACAATTCTTTTTAGCTCCAGCATGAGTTAACAAAATACTTTTTATTTTTGTGTATGGTTTAGTTTATGTAATATACCAGATTCTAAGTTCATACATGTTGATTTGAATACATAATATTATTTTTAATGGTGAATAATATTCTTATATCTACATATACACACACATTTTATTTATCTGTTTGTTTGTTGATCTACAATTAGTTTAATTCCATATATTGGTTTTTGTGAATAATGCTTTTATAATCACTGGAGTTTAGATATTGTTTCTTCCTTGTACCTGCCTCCCAGAGACTCAGCCATTGACAATGGAGGACAATATACAAGCCATTTCAGTAGTTAAAAGAGTATCGTAAACACATGGACAAGAGCTACCAATTTGTAGCTCTATGAACTGGAGGTAAGTTCTTCAGTTAGATCACACTAGATCAGGTTAATCAAGATGCTATAGCCAATATAAGCAGGCCTGTTTAATCAACCAACAACCACAATAACTTGCTCACTGTTCTATATCTCTATTTTTTTTATTGTGTTATGTATCAGTCTGTAACTACACACAAATTAAGGTAGCCATTAAGAATAATTTCAAATTTAGCAACAGTTATTTTTGAAGGGTGTACTTGTGTACTTATTTTTTATATCTTGTATGCAATGATAAAACAAAATGGATGCTAAAAACATAATTTAACCACACAATATTCTGAATTTTGTGGATATAAAAGTGCCTTGTATGTACTTACATTGAAGTAATGCTTCCTATGTAGTATTAAATGTTTCATTCAAATTTAGTGTCTAAAAGTTGAACAGCTCTTAGTTGAATTTGATATAACCTCCTTTATGGTTTTCAGAACTTTATAAGCCCATTTTCCAATGATTGAAAAAAGAAAGAATGTTTACCTTGGCAATCAAATGGCAAGGTGCACATACTCAGAAATCTTCATGTGACAAATTCATGTTTATAAGTTTAATTTAAGTGGTCAGATGCTTAATTACTGTGTCACAGATTGTGTTATAACTAATTTGCTAAACTTTAAATTAAGCAGATGTTGAATAACCAGTCAACTCTGGGTTTCATTAACATATACACTATTACCCACTTTAAAAAAGGAATTGACATTGTTAAAAATTCTATAATGCCAGAAGACTTCTGCACAATATGCTTGAAAAGAAATTAAACAAGTCTTAAGAATTTTACTGTATGTGGCATAATACTTTGATATTGATTAACTTCCTGGCAGCCTCTTTCACATCTTTGTTCCTGAGACTGTAAATCATTGAGTTAAGCATGGGAATGACCACTGTATAAAAGACAGAGGCCACTTTGACCATAAGCCATGAATTTTTAGTTAGGAACACAGTAATGGTTGTGTGGAAAATGGTAATGGCAGTCAGGTGAGAGGCACATATGGAAAAGGCTTTGTAGCACCCTCCAGCTGAAGGCATCTTCATGATTGGTATAAATATGAAAATATAGGAAGAAAGAATGATCACCATTCTGCTTATTTCATTGAGTGTGGCAGAGACTAAAATGAGCATCTGGTTTATGTAGGAGTCAGAAGAAGACATATCCACATTGGCAGCATGCTCACAGACAAAGTTATTTAAGATATTATGTCCACTGTAAGATGATTCCAGGAGAAAGTGAGTGAATGTCATGGAACAGGCCATTCCCCAAGAATATGATGCATCCACTAACAAAGAACAAAGTTTATGAGACATAATCACTGTGCAGAGCAGAGGGTTACAAACGGCCACAGTAGATCATAGGCCATCACTGCCAACATGAATGTTTCTGTCACCATAGATATGCACTGAAAGAAGTATTATGTGATACATCCAACAAAAAAGATGGTTCTGTCTTCCACAATCAAGTTTTATAGTAGTTTGGGTGTCACTACTGTATTGTAAAAGAAATCAGCAAAGGACAAGTGGCCAAGGAAAAAGTACATGGGGGTATGGAGTTTTGGGTTGATCCTGATGATAATGATCATGCCCAAGTTTCCTATCACCGTGACTGTGTAGATGGTCAGGAAGATAAGGAACAAGGGCACCTGGAGGTCTGGATATTCTGAGAAACCCAAGAGGATGAAGGTGGCTTTAGCACTCTGATTTTCTGGGATTCTATGGACAAAATTGGAAATTTGATTCAGGGAAGAGAGGAGAAAAATTTGTTGAAGTCTGATTAAAATGAGGCAATGCTGACAGGATTAGTGGTTATCCATAAAGACAGCTGTGGAAAACACTTAGTTTCAACTATGACATTATTTTAATAGCTAGCATTTGACAACATCACAATTATAGAGGAAATATAAATTATGTACAAGAAGAATCATAAAAGAAATGAGTTGAGAGAGGAAGAACTAACATGCAGTTAGTTGATTCAAGTATATTTTAAGCATCTTCACTATAGGGACCAGTCTAGATTTTTCCATGAATCTGAGTTTGGTGTAAACACTTTTCTTGAAGGAAATTCATATCACAAGTTTAAATGATTTCTTTCCTCTCTGATTGTTGAGCTATGAGTACTTGAAATCAAAAAAATAAAATAAACAACTCAATAAATATCTGTTACATTTTTTCTATTGTTTTTATATCTATTTCTATTTTTTTCTAGTCACCTTCTTACACTGAGACACCAATATATCTCTTCATATTATTATAGATCCTTATTATAAAATAATAATGCATCTGATCAGCCACATTGACCAATTGTTGAAATTGTAAAAATATGTTACCTTTTTTGGTGTTTTATAATTTAGGCAATTAGGGCAATGTGCAGTGGAAATAAACTTAAATATGATATTTCCATACCATTTTAATTATGAAAGAGAACTTATGACCACATGATCTTCTGGTGGTTCACTTAATCTACCTCAACACTTCCAACAATGATACATTGATTCCTGAGGAATTAGAATAGTTTTCACTTGGTAAGAATTATTTTTGCATTTATTATTTTCAATGGGTACACAGTTAATCTTTCCTCTTTGTCCCTTGAGCTCATCCAACAATTATATCTCTACTTGACTTATTCCTCATAGCCATGGTCATGGAATTTAGTATGTCATTATTGATAACCATAAGCCCTGAAAAATATCTGTCCCATGCAACATCTGTAACAATACATATTTTATGTATCTGTTACTTACTGTCTTATCATTTTCTGCTCCACAACAAAATAAAACTTAAGAGAATTAACATGGAACAGTAGGGCTTAATAGGTACTTGATAATATGCATTGAGATATTAGAATCTTTATTTTTCACCATATCTATTTTATCAACCTACCTAGATTCCAAAAAAAATCTTCATTTGATCTTGCTCAAAATATGTCTTTTTTAATATGAACGTTTTTGTTTTATAAAGTAATAAGTAGTATATGTTTCCTTGTGTCATTATTATTATGTGTATTATCCCTAAGATTAATTCTCAGAAGTAAAAAATCTGAGTGTAGGGGCCAGCAGTTAGCATAATGGCTATGTCGCTGGACTCCCACGTAGTCAACCCGGACCCGGTGGCTTAAAACTCACGCCGGGTGCATGTGCGTGCATGCCCAAGATCCCGAGAGGAGACTGGAGGAGAAGGGATTGTGGCGTGGCCATCCCCCTGTGGGGTGATTTCTCGCTTTCTGTTTCTCTGTCTCTCTCTGTCTGTCTGGAGAGCGCATGCGCCCTATAGCAAAAACCTCTCCAAAACAACAAAAAAAATCTGAGTGTAAAAACTCTTGGCCCAGGGACCAGCAGATGGCATAAAGGCTGTGTTGCTGGACTCCCTTGTAGTTGACCATGGTTGGAGTCCTGGACCCAGTGGCTTAAACTCATGCTGGGCACATATGCGTGCATGCCCAAGATTCTGAGAAGAGAATGGAGGAGAAGGGATTGGGGCATTGCCATCCCCCCAGGGGGTGATTTCTCACTTTCTCTCTCTGTCTCCCAGTCTTTCTGGTGAGCACATGCTGCCCTATAGCAAAAACCTCTATTTAAAAAAAAAAAATCCTCTTAGCCCAGCAGTGGTATGGAGGTTTAGGTGCTAGACTCCCCTCTCTCTCTCTCTCTCTCTCATCAAATTGAAAAAAATAAAAATAAAGAAAATTAAAGAAAAACCCTCAACATATCTTATCTATGGTTAAGATAAAAACATATATTAGTACTAAAGAAATGAGATTTGCTTATTAAATCAGGATCCACTGTAAACTCACAATTCACAGAGAAACATCTTTGGTCCTGCAAAAGAAATAACTCTAATGGAATCTAGCCATTCTAGGTTAGTATAAAATAAAGAGTCAGGGAGGCAAAACAAAAAACGATAAATTGAATTGCTATTTTTAAAAATCCCATTCTTTCTGCCATTTTAATTCTGTTAGTCTCATGACTACATCATGACTGCTTACTGAAACCTGAAATGTCACTAAGCATAATAGGAAGACCACTTCATGCAGAATGTTTAAGAAATTTTATGACTTCTTATAATAAATGCACTATAGATTCTTTTACTGAGTTGTCATAATTATATCCTCCAATACAATGGCAGATAAATTGATAGACAGATTCACATTTCCATGCAGTTTTTGTTCTATAGATCTTTAAATCCCTTTGAAACAATATTTGTGATTTTATCTTTTACTACATTTATTGTTTTCCTCAATATATTTTTAAGTTTAACACAATATCCATCAAGTACAAATCCCATAGCTGAAAACACTTTTTTGTCTTTGTACTACATCTTCATTCTTTTCCCAGAGCTGTTCTATTAAAATCTGAGAATCCGAAAGCGAAATGATCACCATCTAGGACAAATATATTTTGTAATAGATATTCAGATTTCTTATCCACACATCTGTTCTGTATGTGTAGTTTTCCAGGCCACCTCTTACACTCTGTATTTATACCAACTCTCTTGGGACCAAAGTTCACAATTTGTTATTTAGCCCCAGAAAATGTCACTCATGTTAAGCTGACTGAGGGTTCAAGATGCTATGCTCTTTCTGTCTCTTCTTTCTAGTGGCATCCTTTCTTTCTTATTGTGCATTCACTATGTACTAAGCAGTGTAATGGGCATTTTAGAAAATACAAAATTATCAAATATAACTCTTGATTTTAAGATTTTTTTCTTCTGATAATTAATTTTAGGAATAATGGATGCAATAATAATGACACAATGCAGTGTATAATAACTCATACTCATTACTTAATAAAACTAAAATTTGTTCACATAAAGAAAAAGCATTGTGGGAAACATAAAATGGAGATATCTCTTTGTACTGTAGGCTAGTTAATAAAATAGATATTGAAAGGTTGCTGGCGATAACCGGCCGATCCTCCTTGTCCAGGGAGTGCTACAGCGACCCCAATCAACCACAAAAGTCAGTTCTTGATGCAAAGTGCAAGAGGCTTTATTTCTAGCGCGCTAGGACTTCTTCTAGCGCGCTAGGACTTCACTCTCGGTCATGCAAGACAGGATGGGGAGTGAAGCCCCGAACAAAGGGGCATTCAGGTTATATAGACACAAGTCCGTCGGAAGAATGAGGAAGTAAGATAAGGGGCTTTCTGCAAGGTGCTAAGCTAACTTGCAAATCCAAGAATACTGTACCCGGCAAGATTATCTTTCAGGTGGGAAGAAAAGACAAGAACATTCTTAGATAAACAAATCCTGAAAGAATTTACCAGCACCAGACCAGACCTCCAAGAAGTTCCTGTGTGTCTCTCTGTCTCTGTCTGTCTGGCAAGCGCACGCGCCCTATAGCAAAAACCTCTCAAAAAAAAAGAATTGTTTTATTTAACTTTATTTATTTATTTTAATTTGACCAGAGAGGGACAGAGAAAGAGAGAGAGAAAGAGAGAGAGAGAGAGAGAGAGCAAGCCGCCAGGTCCAGGACTCAAACCATGGTTGGTCATGTGGGAATCCAGCACCTTTAACCACCATGCCACCTGCCAGCCCCAATGATGGCTTAATTGAAATGTGGGTTATATCCTGCAAAGGTCACTGGAACACATTGTTTTAATTACAAAATGAAAGGAATTAAGAATTAACTCTACTCACCTAAGGGCAGAAGGACTTGACCTATTCATTTACTGAAGCCTTTTTGCAAAGTTTAATCGATTCCAGGAAACTGTCTCTTTACAATTTACCTTTTTGTTTTTTTCTAAAACACTAGTAAACTTGAAGAAAAGTGGCAGAGATAAACAGTGTATTTCAATGAATGCTTCAGGAAAATGACTATTCTCCTATTTTTTTTTAAATAAACTGAATGATAACAGAGAAAAAGGGAGAATAAAAAGCTGAATCCTGGCACTGAACTGTGTCATATGTATCTACTACCTAGACCTTAGAGATGTGAACCCTAGAGGACACAATTAAAATGTTGCCTGAGAGGCCACAATTGAAGCAATTAGATGAAGCAATTATAGGGTATTTCATTGCTTATAATGTTTTTCTGAATTGGGGAATAATTTCATCATCAATGTTAAGTCTATGATCTTCCTGTAAATATTTTGAACCAAACAAAATACATTTTTACTTTAAATACCTGTAAAATGAAGAACATACCAGTGAAAAGAGTAACTATTGAACATAATCCAGAGCTAACTACTCTTTTTTGTTTGTTTATTTGTTTTGTTTTGTTTTGTTTTTGATACAGGTCACGTGTGCTCACTGGAGAGAAAGAGATGGTGAGAGAGAAAATGATTCCCACATGACCAACCATGGTTCAAGTCCTGGACCTGGCAGCTTGCTCTCTCTCTCTCTCTCTCTCTGTCCCTCTCTGGTCAGATTGAAATAAACAAATCAATAAATAAAGTTAAATAAAATAATTCTTTAAAAAAACTAAGCTGTCATGATAACCACTTTGTGATGCTAAACAGAAATATTTAAATATTTTTATCATATCTATTTTATTAACTAGCCTACAGTACAAAGAGATATCTCCATTTCATGTTTCCCACAGTGCTTTTTCTTTATGTGAACAAATTTTAGTTTTATTAAGTAATGAGTATGAGTTATTATACACTGCATTGTGTCATTATTATTGCATCCATTATTCCTAAAATTAATTATCAGAAGAAAAAAATCTTAAAATCAAGAGTTATATTTGATAATTTTGTATTTTCTAAAATGCCCATTACAGTGCTTAGTACATAGTGAATGCACAATAAGAAAGAAAGGATGCCACTAGAAAGAGGAGACAGAAAGAGCATAGCACCTTGAACCCTCAGTCAGCTTAGCATGAGTGACATTTTCTGGGGCTAAATAACAAATTGTGAACTTTGGTCCCAAGAGAGTTGGTATAAATACAGAGTGTAAGAGGTGGCCTGGAAAACTACACATACAGAACAGATGAAATTTGTTTCTGGAATGCAAGTATGGTACAAACTACAAACATTGATCAGTGTAATAAACCATATTAACATAATGAAGGGAAAAATATACTACCTTCTCAGATACAGAAAAGTGATTTGCCAAATGTCCACACCTTTTCAGAATAAAAGCACTTAAAATCTAACTATAAATAGAAGAGAACTTCTTCAGCATAAAAAGGGCCGTATGTGAAAAACTCACACCTGGTGTGATACTCAATGATGAAAGAATGGAAACTTTTTCCTTAAAATAAGGAATAAAACAAAGATACTTGCCGCCACCACCTCCACTCAAGATAGTGTTGAAAGTTCTAGCCAGAATAACTAAGAAAGAGAAAAATTTTAAAATTCATTCAACTTAGAAAAAAATAAGTGAAACTGGCTCTCTTCACAGATGACATAAACGCATGTATAAAAAAATCCTAAAGATTTAACTACAAACACATGAACACACACAAACAAACCTCTCAGAACTAATAAACACATAGAGCAAAAATGCAGGATAAAAATTTGATACGTAAAAACCAGTTACATTTCTAGACTTTCAATGAAAAACCTTAAAAAAAAAAAACCATAAAAAAATCACAATAGCATCAAAAGGAAAAAATCTATTTGGTAATATACTTAACCACACAGAAGATAAAATGGTACACTGAAAAATTCAAAATATTGCATACAGAAATTAAAAAGCATTTCATGTCCACGGATTGGAAGCCAAAATGCTTTAATGTGCCAATGCAACTCTAAGAAATTAATAATATAATAAAATTTATATCAAAATTAAGATATTTTCTTATTAAAATAAACTAAAATGCATCTTAAAATTCAAAAAACAAAAACCACACATGACTCCAAAGAGCCAAAACAATCTTCAAAAGGAATAAAATCAGAGATCTCATATTTTCTGACATCAAACTTTCTGCAAAGCTATTTAATCATCAAAAGTCTGCTGTTAGCTGTATACAGATACAAAGACTAATGAAGAAGAGAGAACCCAGTAATAAACCTATACATATATATATACATATGTATATACACACACTATATATAATATATAGTACGTTTTTACACAAGATTGCCAAAAAGTTTGATGACAACAATGCAATTTTTAACAAATGATGTTAGATGGTGTCAAAAAACTAAATTTGAATTTTTATCTTAGGACATGAAAAAATGAAATTAATCAAAATTCTAAAAGTAACAGCTAAAACTACAAAACGCATAAGAAAATGTAAGTAAAAAACTTCATGATATTGGATTTCATAATGATTTCTTGGATGTGATACAAAAAAGATAGATCAAAAAATAGATCTTGATTGATATGCGTGGTAATTATACTGGAAAAAAATGTAATATACTGTAAAGATACATGTGGTTAAATGTAATATAAAAATTATGATAAAAATAAGTAAAATTAAATTTAAAAAATAGATAAAATTGATCTCACCAAAATTACAAAGCTTTTGTGCATCAAAGAACACAGCAGATTAAAATGGCAACCTAAAATATGACAGAAAATAATTTTGAATTGTATTTCTAAGTGATTTATATACAAATACACACAGAAGTCCTAAAAATTAATAACAAAACAATAAAAACCAATATAATTTAGAAAAGGATAAAGAACTTGAATAGACTTGTGTTCTAAAAGATATAAACCTGGTCAATAAGCATTTGTAAAACATGCTCAATGGCACTAACAAGATTATAAGACAAATGTAAATCAAATTCACAATGATAAGCAACTCATTCAAGATAGTTAAGAGTTCCTCTGGAGTTCTTCCATAAAACATTTGTGTTTAGGGGTCAGCAGGTGGTGTAGTAGTTCAGGACCTTGACTCCTACATGGTCGATTGTGGTTCGAGTCCCAGACCCGGTGGCTTGAAACACATGTCGGGTGCGTGTGCGCATTCTCAAAATCTTGAAAAGAGAATGGAGGAAGAAGGACTGCAGTATGGTCATTCCCCCTTGGGAGTGACTTCTCACTTTCTGTCTCTCTTTGTCTGTCTGGCAAGCACACATGCCCTATAGCAAAAACCTCTAAAAAGAAAAAGTGTTTATAGTTGACATTATTGTACCATACACTTAAAATTCTACTGAGGGTAGATCACATGTATCTGTCATATGAAAATAACAAAACAGAAGGGAACAAAACAAAAACAACAATGAAATACACCCATTATGATGAGTATTGTTTAAAACATAAGAAGGACAAAATGAAGGAAGGCTGGAAAAAAAATGTTTGGGAAAACACTAACACTTGGGACCCTAGAATATCACTGGTGAGAACTTAAAATGGTGAAACTGATATGGTAAAACAGACAGAAGTTCCTCAAATAAATAAACATGAAAATACATTATGATCCAGTAATTCCACTACTAGTATGTAGCAAATGAATTGACAGCAGAAACTCAAAGAACCCTTTGTACATCAGTGTTCTTAGCAGCATTATTTACAACAGTCCAAAGGTGGAAACAAACCAAATGTTCATTACGAGGTACAAGTTTTCAACGTGGATGAACTGTGAGAATCAAAAATTATGATAAAAATAAGTAAAATTAAATTAAAAAAATAGATAAAATTGATCTCACCAAAATTACAAGGCTTTTGTGCATCAAAGAACACAGTAGATTAAAATGGCAACCTAAAATATGACAGAAAATAATTTTGAATTGTATTTATAAGTGATTAATATACAGATACACACAGAAATCCTAAAAATTAATAACAAAACAATAAAAAACAATACAATTTAGAAAAGCATAAAGAACTTGAATAGACTTGTGTTCTAAAAGATATAAACCTGGTCAATAAGCATTTGTAAAACATGCTCAATGGCACTAACAAGATTATAAGACAAATGTAAATCAAATTCACAATGATAAGCAACTCATTCAAGGTAGTTAAGAGTTCCTCTGGAGTTCTTCCATAAAACATTTGTGTTTAGGGGTCAGCAGGTGGTGTAGTAGTTCAGGACCTTGACTCCTACATGGTGGATTGTGGTTCGAGTCCCAGACCCGATGGCTTGAAACACATGTCGGGTGCGTGTGCGCATTCTCAAAATCTTGAAAAGAGAATGGAGGAAGAAGGACTGCAGTATGGTCATTCCCCCTTGGGAGTGACTTCTCACTTTCTGTCTCTCTTTGTCTGTCTGGCAAGCACACATGCCCTATAGCAAAAACCTCTAAAAAGAAAAAGTGTTTATAGTTGACATTATTGTACCATACACTTAAAATTCTACTGAGGGTAGATCACATGTATCTGTCGTATGAAAATAACAAAACAGAAGGGAACTAAACAAAAACAATGAAATACACCCATTATGATGAGTATTGTTTAAAACTTAAGAAGGATAAAATGAAGGAAGACTGGAAAAAAAATGTTTGCGAAAACACTAACACTTGGAACCCTAGAATATCACTGGTAAGAACTTAAAATGGTGAAACTGATATGGCAAAACAGACAGAAGCTCCTCAAATAAGTAAACATGAAAATACATTATGATCCCGTATTTCCACTACTAGTATGTAGCAAATGAATTGACAGCAGAAACTCAAAGAACCCTTTGTACATCAGTGTTCTTAGCAGCATTATTTACAACAGTCCAAAGGTGGAAACAAACCAAATGTTCATTACGAGGTACAAGGGTTTCAATGTGGATGAACTGTGAGAACATGAGGCTAAGAGAAATAAGCCAGACAGAAAAGGCAAATGTGTATGACTCCCTGTATACAAGGTACCTAGGAGAATTAAATTCATAGAGACAAAAAGTAGAAAACTACTTACCAAAGGCTGGAGAAAGGGTAAATAAAAACTATTTACCAAGGGCTGGAGAAGGGATAAGTAGAGAGGAGTTATCTAATGAGAAGAGACTTCCAGTTTTGGATGTTTAAGCTCTGGAGCTAGTGGTGAGAGCTACTACTAATTTGTACACTCAAAAATATTAACAAAGATAAATTTTATGTTCTGAGCATTTCATCACAATAATAAATTGAGAAGATAATGATAACTATACTGAGATAAAAAATTAAAATGGGCAAGTGATTTTTAACATAAAATAATAGGATGACCAATTATCATTGAAAAAGAATGCACAGAATTATTCATAATCAGGAGAATTTAATTAGTATCATAATGAGATACCATTGCACACCTGATATAAATGTTTAAAATTTTTCAATCTAACAATATGAATTTCTGACAAAAATGTGAAGCAATTGTAGCAACACATACATCATTGAGGAGAGAATAAACAAGTTAGCTTGTATAACTGCCAAAATGCATTGATGTGAACTCTTAAGATCTGTACAAACTTGGGACCAGCAGATGGCTTAATGGTTATGTCACTGGACTCCCACTTAGTCGACTGCAGTTCAAGTCTCCCAAGAGGAGAATGGAGGAGAAGGGGTTGTGTTGTTACTATCAGCCTCTTCCTCCCAAACTGGGAGGGTGATTTCTTGTTTTCTGTCTCTCTCTCTCTCTCTGGTGAGCACCTGCACCCTATAGCAAAAGGCTCTCAAAAAAAAAAGTGCAAACTTTGCATATGTATAAATTTTATCTATATTAAGAATACCAAATGAGTTACACTTACAGTATTAACATGATGATAGGTTGGTTTACAGAGGCTCCCAATAAACTGTTGTCAATAGAAAATAATGTCTGAAACAGTGGCACCTTTGTCTCAGTAAAAGGAAATTATTTTTATGCCTGATGTTTGAAATAGAAGGCTTGTGATCAGCAAGTAATAGAGTGATTAAGACACTGTACTCCCACAGGACTGACCCCAATTCAAGTCCAGGACCTAGCAGCTTGTGTCCTCTCTCTCTTTGTCTCTGTCAAATTAAAATGATAATAATAAAATAAGTAAAATAAAATAAAATTATTTAAAAAAAGAAAGAGAAGGCTAAAGAGTAGAATTATTTTTGATTAAGACGGGTATTGAATAGTTGGGTTGCTATATAAATAACAGCAAGTTAGCTAACTAGCTAGATATAGATATAGAGTAATATAGGGGAAGACTGAGAAATGCAGAAATATATAGCTATATGTGTACTAACACATTTACATATTTTACATAGATATATAAAAAATTCATTGATTCTATTTTGCGAAAATGTCCATTAGAAATCTTTATAGTAGTTAATTCTAAAAGAAATTCTGAATATACTAAATAAAGTTTTCAAAAAAACTTCACTTAGTAAACCAAAATTGAAATATTTAATTTTTCCAGGGGAGCATACCAAATTGTATCAGAAGCAAACAAACAAAATCTAGATCTCTCACTCTCTCTTTTGTGTTTTTTTAACTCTGCCAGAGGAAACATTCACTTCTTAGAGAGAAAGAGAAAGATAGAGATAGAAGGAGAGTGAAAATGCAATCCTCCTATGTATGATTATGCCATAATCCTTTCTCTTTCATTTCTCCTTTCTATCAGGATTTTGGGCACACATGCACAAACATCTGGTATGTTTCTCAAGTCTCCAATCTGGGACTCTAACTGCAGTCAGCCATGTTGGCTCAGCCATCGTAACCACCAAGCTATGGTCTAGTCCTAGATCTCTTACAACTCAGTAATGTATTAATATTATGAGGCAATGTTTTTTAATTATTTTTATTTTTAGTTGTGGGCTATTTGGGCCTGTTATCATGAGTGCACCCTCCACCCCAAGAGTAACTTAGAAACTTGTGGCACACCAGCCTGCCCACTGCTCACAGTGCAATGTGTGTGACTTGATCCTCTTCACTAAGTTATATCTCCTTAGCTTTCTCTCACATCATAAAGAGCTGAAAGAGGAACCAAGCACCTGAAGTTACCCTTAACAGTTATGATTTTGAAGACACAGCCTTTCAATAGGAACAAAGCTTGGAATTAAGGGTGAAATTACCTCTTTCAGTACTTTAGAAGCTATTCTAATAAATAAAATTAAAAAGTAAACATTGCATCAGATGACCCCAAACCAGCTCAGATCTTGAAGAAACATGAGAAAACAGGGGTTATTTTTTTCCCCAGGTGAGTGCAATAGCCCCTCACCAACATTGGACAGCACAGAGGAATACAAAGAAATGCCAGAAAAAGAATTCCAAATATTCATAGGGACAAAACTCAATGAGGTGCAACAGGAAACAGACAATCAATTCCTGGAAATTATAAAATCACTCCAGGACATAAAAGAGGAATTGTATAAAGAGATAGATACCCTAAAATGGAATTAAACAGAATTTCTGGAAATGAAGAATACAGTAAAGAAATTAAATCTCCCTAGAAAGCATTGAGAATAGATTGGAATACACAGAAGAAAGAATTTCTGACCTCGAAGACGAAATCTCCACCATAGATCAAACCACCAAAAAGAATAAAAAAAATAAAATAAAATAAAATGAGGACAACATATGGGAAATTCTAGACACCATGAAATGTCCATCCATATAATGGGCATTCCAGAGATGAAGAAGCTGCTAAAAGGCATGGAAATTATCTTTCATAAAATACTATCTGAAATTTTTCCAAAGATAGATAAACATGGAGAAATTCAGACCCAAGAAATAAAAAGGACATCAAATAGAATCAACACAAAAATATCCTCCACATCATAGCCAGGTTGGTAAAAATCAAAGACAAAGACAATATTCTAAAAATGGCAAGGGAGAAAGGTCATTACTTATAAAGGTTATCCCATTAGAAATAATAAAAAAATAAAGGTTATCCCATTAGGCTAACATCAGACCTCTCAAATGAACCAATGTGGGAAAAGAAAGAATTGGAAGATGTATTCAAAACATTAAGAGAAAAACAATTCCACCAAGAATATGATATTCAGGACTATTGTCCTTAAAATGGGAAGAACAAATAAAACTCAAACAAAAACTGAAGGATTCACCAATACTAGACTAGCTCTAAACTAAACAGAGAGAAACAGAAATAAAGCAAAACAACAAACAAACAAAAACCTGAGAAAATACTAACAAAATGACAAGGATAAGTCCACAAATATCAATAATGTTGAATGTCAATGGATTAAATTCTCTTTTTAAATGACACAGGCTGAATGGATACAAAAACAGAAGACATCTATACGCTCCTTACAAGAAACACACCTCATTGATAAGGACATACATAGACTTAAAGTGAAAGGCTAAAAAAAGATAGGGCACAAAAAGATAGGGCACAAAACAAGCCTTTACAAATTCAAATGTATAGAAATTATATCCAGCATCTTTTCCAACTACCATGAATCAAACTTGAAATCAACTACAGAAAGAGTTCTCAAAAATACACAAACACATGGCAAATAAGCAATCTACTCCTGAATGACTTTACAACTACAGAAGAAATTCAGATGAAACCAAAAGTTTCATAGAAGCCAGTGATAATGAACAAACCAGTGTTTATAACCTATGAGACAGCAAACATAGTCATAAGAGGGAAGTTCATAGCAATTAGTGCCCACAAGGAAAAAGCAGAAACGTGACCAAAAAAATAATAATAATATCACAACCCAGGGAACTGAAACCCTCCCCACCTCAAAAAAAAAAATCCAAGACAAAAGAAATAATAAAGATTCAAGCAGAAATAAAAATAAATAAATATATAAAAGAACTAGAACTATACAGAAAATAAATAAAGCAAAAAACTAGCTTCTCTCTCTCTCTCTGGTGAGCACCTGCACCCTATAGCAAAAGGCTCTCAAAAAAAAAAGTGCAAACTTTGCATATGTATAAATTTTATCTATATTAAGAATACCAAATGAGTTACACTTACAGTATTAACATGATGATAGGTTGGTTTACAGAGGCTCCCAATAAACTGTTGTCAATAGAAAATAATGTCTGAAACAGTGGCACCTTTGTCTCAGTAAAAGGAAATTATTTTTATGCCTGATGTTTGAAATAGAAGGCTTGTGATCAGCAAGTAATAGAGTGATTAAGGCACTGTACTCCCACAGGACTGACCCCAGTTCAAGTCCAGGACCTAGCAGCTTGTTTCCTCTCTCTCTTTGTCTCTGTCAAATTAAAATGATAATAATAAAATAAGTAAAATAAAATAAAATTATTTAAAAAAAGAAAGAGAAGGCTAAAGAGTAGAATTATTTTTGATTAAGACGGGTATTGAATAGTTGGGTTGCTATATAAATAACAGCAAGTTAGCTAACTAGCTAGATATAGATATAGAGTAATATAGGGGAAGACTGAGAAATGCAGAAATATATAGCTATATGTGTACTAACACATTTACATATTTTACATAGATATATAAAAAATTCATTGATTCTATTTTGCGAAAATGTCCATTAGAAATCTTTATAGTAGTTAATTCTAAAAGAAATTCTGAATATACTAAATAAAGTTTTCAAAAAAACTTCACTTAGTAAACCAAAATTGAAATATTTAATTTTTCCAGGGGAGCATACCAAATTGTATCAGAAGCAAACAAACAAAATCTAGATCTCTCACTCTCTCTTTTGTGTTTTTTTAACTCTGCCAGAGGAAACGTTCACTTCTTAGAGAGAAAGAGAAAGATAGAGATAGAAGGAGAGTGAAAAGGCAATCCTCCTATGTATGATTATGCCATAATCCTTTCTCTTTCATTTCTCCTTTCTATCAGGATTTTGGGCACACATGCACAAACATCTGGTATGTTTCTCAAGTCTCCAATCTGGGACTCTAACTGCAGTCAGCCATGTTGGCTCAGCCATCGTAACCACCAAGCTATGGTCTAGTCCTAGATCTCTTACAACTCAGTAATGTATTAATATTATGAGGCAATGTTTTTTAATTATTTTGTCCTAGATCTGTGGGCTATTTGGGCCTGGTCTCAGCAGGCCTGTTATCATGAGTGCACCCTCCACCCCAAGAGTAACTTAGAAACTTGTGGCACACCAGCCTGCCCACTGCTCACAGTGCAATGTGTGTGACTTGATCCTCTTCACTAAGTTATATCTCCTTAGCTTTCTCTCACATCATAAAGAGCTGAAAGAGGAACAAAGCACCTGAAGTTACCCTTAACAGTTATGATTTTGAAGACACAGCCTTTCAATAGGAACAAAGCTTGGAATTAAGGGTGAAATTACCTCTTTCAGTACTTTAGAAGCTATTCTAATAAATAAAATTAAAAAGTAAACATTGCATCAGATGACCCCAAACCAGCTCAGATCTCAAAGAAACATGAGAAAACAGGGGTTATTTTTTTCCCCAGGTGAGTGCAATAGCCCCTCACCAACATTGGACAGCACAGAGGAATACAAAGAAATGTCAGAAAAAGAATTCCAAATATTCATAGGGACAAAACTCAATGAGGTGCAACAGGAAACAGACAATCAATTCCTGGAAATTATAAAATCACTCCAGGACATAAAAGAGGAATTGTGTAAAGAGATAGATACCCTAAAATGGAATTAAACAGAATTTCTGGAAATGAAGAATACAGTACAAGAAATTAAATCTCCCTAGAAAGCATTGAGAATAGATTGGAATACACAGAAGAAAGAATTTCTGACCTCGAAGACGAAATCTCCACCATAGATCAAACCACCAAAAAGAATAAAAAAAAATAAAATAAAATAAAATGAGGACAACATATGGGAAATTCTAGACACCATGAAATGTCCATCCATATAATGGGCATTCCAGAGATGAAGAAGCTGCTAAAAGGCATGGAAATTATCTTTCATAAAATACTATCTGAAATTTTTCCAAAGATAGATAAACATGGAGAAATTCAGACCCAAGAAATAAAAAGGACATCAAATAGAATCAACACAAAAATATCCTCCACATCATAGCCAGGTTGGTAAAAATCAAAGACAAAGACAATATTCTAAAAATGGCAAGGGAGAAAGGTCATTACTTATAAAGGTTATCCCATTAGAAATAATAAAAAAATAAAGGTTATCCCATTAGGCTAACATCAGACCTCTCAAATGAACCAATGTGGGAAAAGAAAGAATTGGAAGATGTATTCAAAACATTAAGAGAAAAACAATTCCACCAAGAATATGATATTCAGGACTATTGTCCTTAAAATGGGAAGAACAAATAAAACTCAAACAAAAACTGAAGGATTCACCAATACTAGACTAGCTCTAAACTAAACAGAGAGAAACAGAAATAAAGCAAAACAACAAACAAACAAAAACCTGAGAAAATACTAACAAAATGACAAGGATAAGTCCACAAATATCAATAATGTTGAATGTCAATGGATTAAATTCTCTTTTTAAATGACACAGGCTGAATGGATACAAAAACAGAAGACATCTATACGCTCCTTACAAGAAACACACCTCATTGATAAGGACATACATAGACTTAAAGTGAAAGGCTAAAAAAAGATAGGGCACAAAAAGATAGGGCACAAAACAAGCCTTTACAAATTCAAATGTATAGAAATTATATCCAGCATCTTTTCCAACTACCATGAATCAAACTTGAAATCAACTACAGAAAGAGTTCTCAAAAATACACAAACACATGGCAAATAAGCAATCTACTCCTGAATGACTTTACAACTACAGAAGAAATTCAGATGAAACCAAAAGTTTCATAGAAGCCAGTGATAATGAACAAACCAGTGTTTATAACCTATGAGACAGCAAACATAGTCATAAGAGGGAAGTTCATAGCAATTAGTGCCCACAAGGAAAAAGCAGAAACGTGACCAAAAAAATAATAATAATATCACAACCCAGGGAACTGAAACCCTCCCCCCCTCAAAAAAAAAATTCCAGGGCAAAAGAAATAATAAAGATTCAAGCAGAAATAAAAATAAATAAATATATAAAAGAACTAGAACTATACAGAAAATAAATAAAGCAAAAAACTAGCTCTTTGGTAAGATAAAGAAAATTGACACATCATTAGCTAGATTAATCAAAAACAGAGAAAGGAGCTAGAGAAATCAAATTAGCAAGGACATAGGCATTATTACAATGGAAATAACAGTTAAGAAATAGTGTCAGAGAATACTATGAGCAATCATAAGGACAAATTTCTGGAAACATAGAACTTACCAAGACTTAACAAGGAAGAAATAGAAAGTAAGAATAGACCCATAACAAGCAATGAAATTGAATAGGTAATAAATAGTCTCTCAACAGAGAAGTATCCAGGCCCAATGACTTCTTCTGAATTCTACAACAACTTTTTTATTAATTAATTTATTTTACATACTTTCACTGAACATCACAACATACAAAATGTGATTTTCCAGCCAGAACGTGGCTTAATAATACATGTTACCATTAGCAAATAGTTTTCCATTTCTTGTCTCATAATACATGTTACCATTAGCAAATAGTTTTCTATTTCTTGTCTCATCTATATCTATATCTATCTATATCTATATCTATATCTATCTAGAGAGAATATATATATAGTGTATATATAGTGTGTGTATGCATATATAGTGTATATAGTGTGTGTATATATAGAGTATATAATATATATAGTGTGTGTGTATATATATATTCCCTTATTTCACACCCTCTGCCACATCCCATCCTCCTCCAACCCTGTCTCTTGTAGCTGCAATTGCTTTCCATTCCTTTGTTGTTTCCCACATTGTATTGATTCACAAAGTATGTTAATTAATCTAAATACTTTCAATAGTAAGTTCAGCTGATATATACATATCTGTGAACAAAATTTGACTTTAGGCATGCAACTTTGTGGGTAGAATAAATATACTATAGAATAACTCATAGCCGAGACTATATAGTTTACTGTGGTCACTAAATAGATATTTTTAAATACATTTTTTAATTTCAAGAGAGGCAGTTTTAGCTTTAATAAATCAAAATCAAAAAATGTTAAGAGAACGTTACTTAATACTTAAAGCCAGGAAAAAGGTTAGGATTCTATTTGAATAGTAGGTACATGGACCTGTTCACAACTCAAGAGAAGATGAAACTCCTTTACACTGGAAAACAAACCATAGAAGATCAGTAATGTTTTAGTCAAAAGTCATACAATTCTTTTTTTAATTTACACTTTTATTTCATTTTCTTTTATACATTCAATCACATTATTTAGCTTACAAAGTGAATAATTCAACATGTGAACATTTCTTCCTAGTCCAGTAGATAAAACTATAAAATATCTTCAACAGATAATACCACATTTTTTTGTCCCATTAATGCTTTGCCTCTCTATTTTTCTTCTAAATGTCCATCCTTAGACCCTACTCTTTCACACACAGTCATACAATTCTATTTCACCAGTTCAAACTCGTGTACTTTATCTTTTGTTGTGGTCCAATCTTTCTGTTTAAATTCTAAAACATAAAATTTCACTCTGAACTTGTCCCTACCATTAAGCTGGCCATTTTCTTAGTTGTTTTTGAACTCTTATTTCTATGTGTCTTACTTTAGTTTTCCTGGGATAACACTCTCTTCAGAACTTCTTGGAGAGCTTGTCTGGCATTGGTAAATTCTTTCAGGTTTTGTTTATTTGAGAATGTTCTTGTCTTTTCTTCCCATATGAAGGATAATTATGCCAGATATAGTATTCTTAGTTGATATGGTTTTCCCCTCAACACTTTGAATATATTTTCCTATTCTTTCCTTGTTTGTTTCCAATGAGAGGTCCACTATTGCCTGATGGGATATTCTTTGTAAGTAATTTGATGTTTCTCTTTTGCCAGTCTGATTATCTTGTCTTTGTCTGTGGCTTTGGTCATTCTGCCTATAATGTGTCTTGGAGAAGATTTTGGATTGATACTATTTGGCGTCCTTTGTATTTCTTGGGTCTGAACTTTTGAATGCCTCTTTAGGTTTGAAAAGTTTTCTTCCAGAATTTCATGGAATAGATTGTCAATACCTTTATTAGTCTTTTCACCTTCTAGAATACTGATTATCTGGATGTTTGGACATTTAACAGTATCTAGTATTTCTCGTAAATTATTCTAAATTTGGGAGGCTGTTTTCTCAGTCTTTATTGTGGATTTTATTAGTTCAACAATTCTGTCTTCTACATATGAGATTTAATTCTTTTATGATCTAATCAGCTTTTAATACTTTTAAAGGAGGTTTTGACTTCCTGTATAATAGCCTTCATCACCAACAGCTCCATTTGGTTCTTTTTTATGGTTTGTATTTCCTCTTTCAGCTCTCACAAGAACTTCCTCACCTCCAGGATCTCAATGGCATTTTTTCTTCTGGTGTTCATTGTCTCTCTTCTCTTCCATCTCTGTTAATTTTGTCACTATGAATACTCTAAATTCTTTATCAGACATTTCCATGAGTTCCATTGTATTGTCTGTGGAAGAAAAAGAGTTAGTCTTTTTTCTTGGGGGAGATGTATTTTCTTGGTTTTGCATATTTCTTGTGCCCTTTCTGTGATTTCTAGTCATCGGATGGATTATTCATTTCTTCCTAATTTCTAGAAGATCAATCTTAATGATCAGATGCACACAGGAAGATGTGGTCTGCAAAGTCTTCAGTTGGAGTTGATGAATATAAAGACTCAAATAGTATTCAGATTCTGGCAACTTTTTACTTAGACCTGTCCAGACACTCAGTGCATGAAGACTGAGCTAAAACGTGATAAGGTAAAAGAGAAAGGATAAGAAAGTAGAGAAAGAGAGAAAGAAAAAAATAGAAAAAAAGAGAAAGCAAGCAAACAAACTAAAAGTTATTTATTTGTTGATTTAAAAAAAAATAAAAATTGTGCTTGCACACTGCATGAAATCACTAGATCTCAGCTCTCATGACAAGTTCAATATTCTTCTGGCTTGCCCTTTCTGTTTGCCTAGATGGGAGGGAACTATTACCAAGATAAAAGAGGATTTCAGAGTCAAGAGGAAACTTTACCTTAAAATTATTTTTTAAAAAAATTTAAAAATTGAAACACAGAGACAGAAAGACAGAGAGAGACAATAAGAAAAAAATAGAGTGGGCTCTACCAGGGTGACTTCTCAGCAGAACATCTTCATTGCTCTTACCCCTGAAATCACTGGACTCAGCTCTCTCTACAAAACTTTTAAAAGAACTAATACAAATTCTCCTCAAACTATTTCTAAAGACCTGAAAATGAACCCTCTTAAATTCATTTTACAAAGCCTCCATCATCCTAATTCTAAAAACTAATAAGAACATAATTTAAAAAGTACATTTCAGACCAATATCTCTGATGAACAGATATAAAAATTCTTAACAATATGCTAGCAAATCATGCTTAGCAACACATTTAAAAGACTATACACAATGACCAGGTAGGCTTTATTCCATATATGCAAGGATGGTTCAACATACAAAAACAATAAATGTAATAAATCACATTAACAAAAGGAAAGATAAAAACCATGTGATCATATCAATACATGCAGAAAAAGCATTCTATAAAATACGACATCCATCCATGATTTAAGACTCAGCAAAATTGATATAGATGGGACATTCCTTAACACAATAAAATCTATCTATGAAAATACCACAGCTAACTTTAAACTAAATGGGAACAAACTTAAAGCTTTTCCACCAAAAACTGTGACAAGACGAGGCTACCCATTTTCTCCACTCCTTTTAAATATAATCTGAAAGTTCTAGCCAATGAAATCAGACTAGAGATTCAAATAAAAGGCATACAAATAGGAAAAGAATAAGTGGGAGTATCTCCATTGCAGAAGACATGATTCTATACACAGAAAATCTAAAAGAATCTGCAAATAAAAAGTTCTTGACTACAGTAAAGTGGTAGATTATAAGATCAACAGACAAAAATCTATAGCATGTTTATATACCAACAATGCACAAAATGAGACAGAATTGAAGAAAGCAATCCCATTAACAATAGTCACAAAATCAATAAGACATCTAGGAATAAATCTTACTATAGAAGTAAAAGACCTCTAGAAGAAAAACTATGAAACACTGGACAAAGAAGTTAAAAGTGATACAAAAAACTGGAAATGATGTTCCATCTTCCTAAAATGGAATTAACATAATCAAGATGTCGATCTTATCCAAATTAATGCACAATTTCCAATCAAACTACCAGAGATCTTCCTCACAGAAATATTTTTAAAAATCATAAAATTTGTCTGCTCTCATAAAAAGGCCTGTATTGCAAAGCAATACTTTGTAAGGTAATAAAATAGGAGGCATCTCAGTCCCTGATTTCAATCATATTACAAAGCTGTGATAATTAAAACAGCATGATATTGGCACAAAAACAGGCAGGTAGGCCAATAGAACAGTGTTGAGAGATCAAATCATGCTGGGAGATCTGAATATCCACCTGCAGAAGAATGAAACTGGACTCTTTATCTCTCACCACTAACAGAGATCAATTCAAAATGAATCAAGGGTCTAAACATAAGACCTCGAATTATGAAAATAGTGGTAGAAAACACAGGGAAAACTCTTAGAAACCTTGGAGTAATCAAGGATTTATTAAAAAAGACTTTCAAACCACAGGAAGTAGTCCTAACAATGGACAAATGAGACTATATTAGACTGAGAAGGTTCTGCTGTGCAAAATAAGAGTGAGAAGACAATCCTCAGAGTGGGAGAATATATTTGCAAACTATACCTCAGATAAGGCACTATAATCAGGATAGACTAGGAACTCAAAGAGTTTACTTGCAAAAAAAATAATCTATCCAAAAGTTTGGAAAATGTGAACAGACAACTCTATAAAGAAGACATATGAATGGTGAAAAATTGTATGAAAACATGCTCAACATCTCTTATCAGGAGGAAAATGCAAATCAAACCTACAATGGGATACCACTTAACCCCAGTCAGAACAGCCAAAATTTAAAAAAAATTAATAATAATCGTAAGTGCTGCTGAGGCTGTGGAAAGGGAACAGTGTTGGTGAGAATGTAAATTAGTACGATCACTGTGAAGAACCATATGGAAATTCCTCAGAAACCTACAAAAAGAGAATTATCATTCAATCCAGTAATTCCACTCTTAGGTATTTACCCAAAGGATAGGAAAACCTTTAGTCAGAAAAACACTTGTACATCCACGTTAATTGCAGCATTATTTACAATTGTGAGGACATGAAATCAACCAAAATCTCTAAAAATAGATAAGTGGGTTGAAAACATGTGGTATATGTACTATTATTTAGCCATAAAAAACAGTGAGACCCTGACATTTAATATAAATTGAACAAAAAATTGAAGACTTTATGCTAAGTGGACAAGTCAGATTACGAAAGATCAACTTTGTATGTCCCTCAATATATACCAACTGTCTGAGCTCTATAGGAGACACTGTAAGTTTGGAAGGTATAATGGCAGGGAGGGCAACTGTGGATAGCAGAGAGAGTGTGGGGGGAGGGCAATAGGAGATCGGTAACAGGGACAGGGAGGAAAATGGGAAGAAATATGTTTAATTGACACGGAAAATATTTGCTGATGATAATGTATAGGATAAGGTCTTTGTCTTGATTAATATGCACTCTTCATGCTGGAAAAAAACATGTTTTTACACTAAAGGTGTATTGTGATCAATGTAAATTGTACATTTAAGAAAGCAACAATAATAATAAGTAAAATCATAAGCAAGACAGAAAGAAAAGAAAAGAGTGATAGAGAAGCAAAAAAGGGGAGAAAAAAGTTTATCCTACTTTGGAATGATGAGAATGAATGTTGGTTTTATTTTGAACCCATATGACCAAGCTGACTTACAGCTACTTTTTGTATCATTGTCAGCCAAATTACATGATAATTTTTAAAATGTGTTTAGTTGAGCAGTACAAAATTCATTTGCAAAATAGAAAGTATTTTTCCTTACGAGTGGTTAAAATAGAATATCCACTAGATGTCAGAGTGATATCATAACCTAAACTATGAAACAAAATTTAATATCTTTAACCGAATTAATACAGTGTATTAATTCTGGGAAAATTCATTTTACAAGCTGTAATGATATACAGTGAATTTATAATATAAAATAAAGTAAGAATAAAAAAGGACCTAAAAAGAAAAGAGAAAAAAAAGGAAAATAGTGTTTATTATTTGAGTATACTTTGAAGTTCATTTATTCTTTTTTTTTTTTAGTGATAAGACATGAGATGTTCAAAGATGCCAACTTACTTGACCACATTCCAACACATACATATTAATTTTTACTTTGGTTTCCCCATTAGTTAATTTTGACTAAAAATAATGCATTGGCTCCTGTCACACTGTTATGAATTCTAAAACAAAAGTGAAATTGATTATCGAATAACAACTAATTTGAATCTATAATACATATTTTTATCTAATATATTTAGATGTCTCCAAAGTTGGCTAAAAGGGTCATTTGAATTTTGTTTACCTCAGCAGTTCTTCTCTGCCTTCAAAAAGGTATTTTTTAAAATAAGATTTGGGCTAGCAAATCACATAGTAGTTAGGGCACTGGATTCTCCTCTGGTCAACAATAGTTTGAGTCCTGGCCACAGCAGTTTGACACTTATGCCAGGTGTGTGTGTGCAGAGTCTGAGAGGAGAATGGAGGAGAAAAGACTGCAGTGTGGCCTTCCTCCCAGTGGATGATTTTTTGCTTTCTGTCTCTCTGTCTTTCTGTGTCTCTTGGGAGAGTGTAAGCACCCTCTAGCAAAAATCTCTAAAAACAAACAAACAAAAAAGTAAGATGTAAGCGAAAATTTTGTTGCTTAGGCATAAATGTTCTCTCTGTTGTAACTTTGTTACTGAAATTGAGTTTCCTTTAAAACACTACTTTGATCATGGAAATGAGAATTTTTGAAAGATTTGCATATCTACTGGTTATGACTACATGTTGTCATTCTGATTATGAGACTCATGTTCTTTCCCAATCTATATCTTATGTTTCTCTAAGAGAATACACAGGGCCATCAAAAAGTTCAATTAGTTGCCAGGACATGGGCTAAATTTTCAAGTTTTGTTTTCTATAATTATAAGACTTCAGTAGCTAATAATAATATACTCTTTCAGTGTAGATTTTCTTAAAACTGTAATATTTACAAATATTTATTAAAATGTTAAAATAATATTTTCAAAGAACTATTTTATTTTATTCGCTATTATTATTTTTAAAATTTGACCAGAGAGAGAGGTGAGAAAGCAGGCCACAAGGTCTGGCTCTCAAACCATGATCAGTCATGTGGGAATCCAGAGCCTTAACCAACACACTACCTGTCAACACTCCAAAATAATGCTCTTTATTGGAGATACTATGCATAGTTATCTATCAAATTATATGATATGTGTATTATAAGCAGGGGTTTTTTGCAAGAGATAAAACATCACAAGCTGATAAAGGATGCAAGTCTTTAAGAAGTTATGAAGGTTATAGATACATATTTACCAAACCCACAGAAATCAAAATTGTACAAAACGTAAATGACATAATTGAAAGAAGCTATAGATAATATTATAATAATATCTGGGAAAATCAGTTTTCATCTTTCAATAATGGATAGAACATATAGGCAGAAGATAAATAAGGAAATACAGCACTTAAGAATTTAAAAACTTAAGGGAGATAGATATGTATAAAATCCCATCCAATAACAGCAAAGTAGTATACTTTGTATAATACAAAGTTGTGGATTGGGTGTTCTCCAAAATTCATGTATTAAAACTTGATTCCAGTGTGATTAAGAGGGTGAAAATTTGACTAATTATTGTGTCAAAGTGGATGGACATTATCAATTGGTTGGTTAGAGGAGGGCAGATGAGTCCTAGTGGGTTTATAAGGAAAGGAAGTGAGGCAGACAGAACCCCACATGAATACAGAACACACTTTTCTCTGCTTAAACTCCTGCCTTCTGCCAAGTTGTGATGTAGATGTGGACCTTGGACCTCCAAATTGTGAGGTCAATAATCCTCTATTCTCTTAAATTACTCAGACTCAGATTTCTTTGTTTGCTTTGTTTTGCTTTTGTTGCTTTTTGGTAATTAACTACAAAACAGACTACAGCAGTATCACATCCAATCACAGGGAATAAAGATAGAAATCAGCCCTGCCCTCATTCCTATGTCCTCCCTTGCAGGTCTTACATGGAGGTGACCGACCATGACAAAGCGAGACCCTCAGAGACCAGAGACCCTACTGCAGCCAGCACAGCCAGAGACCAGAGCTGACACTGGAGGCTATCCATGGGCTTTGCATTCCCTGGATGAGTATGAGAAATCCTGTTGTATCAGAGGAAGATGGAGGGTGGCTTTGATTATGATTATGGTGAACTAGAACCTCCTGATTATTAACAAAAGACATGTTAGCCAACAGTTGCCAGGGCTTCCTGTTGAAATCTATAGCAACAGAGGAAGAAAAAAAGCAAAATGGAAATAGTGCTTACCAGCACAGTAAAATGCTACTGCTCAGGACCCGTCCAACACTGAATATGCCTGCACTGTGAGGAGAATGTTCATAGAAACCTGTTGTGTGCATATTTATTCACATTTTTGTTAAATGTTAAATTGTTTAACACTGTAAATCTGAGTGCATAGTATGTCATTTCATTCCATTTGAGTTTCCTGAGTGTTTTCTTTAAATGTCTGCAGAGTTGCTTTCTCTTCTCTTCAACTATGAGTACTGCAATCTTTTTAATTCTCAGCATGAGTAGAGCTTTTTGAGATTTAAACCTAAGGGGAACTCAACAGGCAGGTTGGTATTTGCAATAATCATCAAGAAACTATCTTGCTATGAAAGCTTAATTGTTTTTTTCTCCCTTTTTTAAAGACGTTTCCTTTTGATGCCAGTTTTCTTCCATGATAACACAAGGTCAACAATTTCAAAGAAAAATGCAATTGTAAGAGTTTCATAATGGCAGAGAAATTTGTAAGTCTCATTGAACATTCATGGTTTTGATCTGAGCTCTTAGTATATGAACCTAAAACCATTGGGCTGTGGAGTCAATGACTTGGGTTTTTTTTTTTTTTTTTTTTCCACTGTAGGCCATTTCTGTGACAAAAGAGTAGCTAAGTCTCATTGAACATTCATGGTTTTGATCTGGGCTCTTAGTATATGAACGTAAAACCATTGGACTGTGGAGTCAATGGCTTGTTTTTTGTTTGTTTGTTTGTTTGTTTTTTCCACTGTAGGCAATTACTGTGACAAAAAGAGTAGCCATCAAGAAAATTGTCTTTACTGATCCCCAGAGTGTCAAACATGCTCTATGTGAAATCAAATCATTAGAAGACTTGACCATGATAACATTGTGAGTGTTTGAAATTCTTGGTCCCAATGGAAGCCAGTTAACAGACGATGTGGGTTCTCTTACTGAACTGAACAGTGTTCACATTGTTCAGGCATACATAGCGACATACTTGTCTAATGTGCTGGCGCAGGGCCTTTTACTGGAAGAGCATGCCTGACTTTTCAAGTATCAGCTGCTACGTGGACTCAAGTATATTCACACGGCAAACGTACTGCACAGAGATCTCAAACCAGCTAACCGTCTCATGAATGCTGAAGACTTGGTGCTGAAGATTGGTAACTTTGTTCTTGCAGCTGCTACGTGGACTCAAGTATATTCACACAGCAAATGTACTGCACAGAGATCTCAAACCAGCTAACCTTCTCATGAATGCTGAAGGCTTGGTGCTGAAGATTGGTAACTTTGTTCTTGCACAGATCATGAATCCTCATTATTCCCTTAGGGCCATCTTTCAAAAGGATTGGTTACTAATCGGTACAGGTCTCCATGTCCTTCACTTTCTCCTCATAATTACACTAAAGCCATTGACATGTGGGCTACTGGCTGTATCTTTGCTAAAATGCTGACTGGCAAAACCCTCATTGCAGGTGCACATGAACTTGAACAGAGGCAGCTGATTTTAGAATCTGTTCCTGTTGTACACAAGAAAGATCATCAAGAACTTCTCAGCATAATTCCAGTTTACATTAGAAATTTCATGACTGAGCCACACAAACCTTTAACTCAGATGCTTCCAGAAATTAGTCAAAAAGCATGAGGTTTCCTGGAACAAATATTGACATTTAGCCCCATGGATCGGTTAACAGCAGAGGAAGTGCTCTCCCACACTCACATGAGCAAATATTCTTTTCCAATGGAAGAGTCAATTTCAAGTCATTTTTTTCATATTGAAGATGAAGTTGATAATATTTTGCTTATGGATGAAACTCACAGTTACATTTATAACTGGGAAAGGTACCATGACTGTCAGTTTTCAAAACATGATTGGCCTATACATAACAACTTTGATA
>NW_006160107.1:3797649-3806568 GCF_000334495.1 Tupaia belangeri chinensis | reverse complement strand
TCCCAGAGGTGCCCTTTGACCTGTGGAATGGCACCCAAGTCCTATGCCGTTCTCTGTCCCTAAACATTCAGGACTGTTCGAGTCCACGTATTTTCTGAATAAGTGAAAAATAAATCACTTACTCATCTTTCTGAACTTTGCTTACTCACCGTAGGAAGAAGTATATGTCATCTGTTACTTGGCCAGTGACGTAGTCAGATTTCCTGAGCTTCTGTTTCTTTTTTATCAAGGAGTATGAACTAATTTCTTTAACAAAAAAAGTTAAGAAGTAGCTTACAAGGACCAGCAGTTGGTGTAATGGCTATGTCGCCCATGTAGTCGCCCACGGTTCGAGTCCTGGACCCGGTGGCTTAAACTCACACCGGGCACATGTGTGTGTGTGTCCAAGATACCGAGAGGAGAATGGAGGAGAAGGGATTGCACCGTGGCCATTCCCCTGGGGGGTGATTTCTCACTTTCTGTCTCTCTGTCTCTCTCTGTCTTTCTGGTGAGCGCACGCGCACTATAGCAAAAACCTCTCCAAAAAAAGAAGTACCTTATATTTTTAAGCTCTTATACATCACATCAAGTTCTGGTACTTTTCCAACTTTATTTTCTCCATAGCACTTGAAAATTATTTGGAATCATTTTTAGAAGAGGAGGAGGAAAGAGCCATTTTGTATAAAATTGACGTTGATTTAATAAGTTGTTTATCTCATAATAGGTTTGAAGTACATTGATTACTCTTAAATACCATTGAACCAACAGGTACAATAAACAGGAGAGTAATGTTACCTAATTGTTTCAATAGCATTGGTAGCTACTGTGCACAGATTTTAAAACAAGACAATTAGTGCAATGTAGGTTTGGTATGCATGAAGCGCACTATTCTCTCCAAACAAAAATAAATGTTTACCTGTGCACACACGAAAATCACACCCATGTGCATATTACACATATGTGAGTTACCATGAACAGTCATTTCAAAGTTAAATTTCAGTAGACTGAGCTATGGAAGGGTGTTAATTGAAGAGCAGAGCAGACTTTTGAGGTTCTGTGGAAACTGGCAATTGAAATAAGTAGTAGAAGAATGAAGGAAAAAAAGCAAGCATAGCCCACCTATGTCCTGTCTACTTTAGTGAGTGTGTACCACGGTTTGCATGTGTCCCGGAAATTCCTGTATTGAAATCTGATTGCTACTGTGACTATATTAGAGGGTGAAAACTAAATTTGACTAGGGTATTCAGTGATGGGGCCTTTGGGAAGTAATTAGAATTATATAAGTTCAAAATAGTTTAAATTTCTCTTGAAGCTCTTTTTTTAACACATAGATTATACAGAAATATGCTGCCTAATCTCCAAGTATTTGGGAGATTCTTCAGGTATTTTTCTCTTACTGGTTTCTAGTTTAATTCTTTTATACTCCAAAAATATAATTTGTATAATTCCTATTTTTTAAATGTGTTGAATTGTTAAAAGATGTTCTTATGGTCCAGAATGTTGTGTATCTTGGTGAATATTCTATGTGAGCGTAAGAAATCGTCTTCTGATGTTTTGAATGGAAGATACTTTAAATGTTAATTAGAGGAAGTTATTGATAGTGTTGTTTGGGTCAATTATAACTGTATTTATTTCCTGACTTCTTGATCTATCGGTTAGTGAATGAGGTCTTGAATTCTTCAACTATAATGGTGCCCTTTTCCATTTCTGTTGTGTTTTTTATGTTTCTTTGTTTGCCTGAGGGCATGGGCATTCACCAGAGACAGAGAGACAGAGACAGAGGAAGATGGGGTTTTGGACATGCGCACCATACTCCTTATCCTTAAAGTGTGTATCAAGCAGACAACATAGACTGGTGTCTGATTAATTTGCTCTGGCGATCTGCTTTTTAAATGGTGTGTTTAGAAAATTTACACTGAAGTGGTTTTTCTTTCTTTTCTATTTATTTATTTATTTATTCATTTATTTATTTATTTATTTATTTATTTTGTTTTGCCATAGTGTACATACACTTTGTCAGAGACAGAGAGAGAGAGGAAAAGTGAGAAATCATTCCCTGGGGGGGGGGGATGGCCACACCCCAATCTTCCTCTCAAGATTTTGGGCACATACACTCATATGCCCTGGGTATTTTTCAGGCCTCCAGGTCTGAGACTTGAACTATGCAGTTGGCCATGTGAGATCCAGTACCTTAACCATCACACCACCTGTTGGCCCTCCCTTCCCTGGTTTTCATAGAGCATTTTGTATTTTTCATTTTATCTCCTCACTTTGCATGTCAGTTGCACTTCATTTTCAACTGTTTATAGTGGTTGTACTAGAGTCTACATGTACATTTTTAACAAACCTAAATCAACTTTCAGGTAACGCTGTGCCTCTTCATTTGTACAACTGCAGTGTGGGTACCTTAGAGCATGGTATTCCCAGTTTCTTCTTCCTGTTTCTTATAGCATTGGTGCTAGTCATTTCATTTGTCTATATTCTATAATCACCATTTGCCTTCTCTCATACTGTCTTTATGTAGACACATGTTTTGAGCTATGTGTTTTCCCTTCTCCATTAAGAACGTCTTCGTCGTTATATTTTCTAGGCAGAGTTGATGGAATTTGAAGCATTGATATTACGATGAACAAATGTGAATGACAATGACCTAGTTCCAAAAGTTCCCAGAAGAGAATGCATGCCAGAATGTGGGCTTCTTACTTTAGTCTAGGAATTCTTGAATCCATTCATGGGAAACAGGAAGCTGACGGAAGCATCTGCTTCTCCGTGGTCCTGTCCAGTGGTTCAGCTCTGCTTCTAGCCTTCTGTCTTTTGTAAAGTGTTTTGGAATTTCTCTCAGATTTGTTTGTTTGACAAGAATGAGCTTAATACTCTTCCAATGTTCAGTTTCTGTTAGATGTAGTCTAACATAAAAATGGTTTTCAAAAGACTTAATAGAAAAATAGAATGTATTAATTTCCTATGACTACTTCACATTACTACAAATAGTGGCTTAAACAGAATGCAAATGTATTAACTTACAGTTCTGGAGGCAAGAAGTCCAGGAAAGCGCTTCACTGAGATAAAATGAAGATGTTGTGTGTTCCTTTCTGGAGATTCCAGGGGAAAACCTATTTTCTTGACTTTTCTAACTTCTGGAGGCCTCCCTCATTTCCTGACCTATAGCACCCCAGTGGCAAAGCCTCCAATAGCTTGACGTGGGCTTTCCTACAGGGGTCATGCTAACTCCGGCTTTTTTACCTGGCTCCCACTTCTGGTTTTAAGGACTCTTGTAATTACAAGAGTAATTGAGCCTAAACAGATAATCCAAAATACTCTTCCCATTTAAGGTCTTCTAACTAGCAAAACTTGATTCCATCCATAGTTTTGTTGTTTTCATGCCATGTAACATAACATTCACAAAGGCCTTGTGAGGATGCCTTTGCAGGGGCCGCTATTTTGCCTAGTAAATAGACCATCTACATTTTTGTTTAAGGGTCACTTTTTCATTTGTTTGTTTTATTTTTGCTTTTAACTTACTAAAGGGCATGTGTGCTTGCCGGAGAGAGAGAGAGAGAGAGAGAGAGAGAAAGCAGCCTGCATGGGGAACAGTCCGTGGTCATGCTGAAATGCCCTCTTTTCCACCTCTCTATCTCCTCAGGACCTTGGGCATGTGTACACAGTACCCAGCATGTCCCTCAAGTCATCAGTCTGAGACTTGAACCATTCACCATGTGAGATCCAGCTGCCTTAACCACTAACGCAGGGACATGGGGATATAGGGGTGACCATACCCAATACCTGCAGCAGGACATGGGTTCTTGTCTCATGCTCAGAAGAACTAAAGATGGGGACATGGAAAAAGGATAAGAAGTGGAGAGTTTACTGAAGGAGGTGGAAGGAAGACTAGAGCCCCCAAGAAGAAGAAGGGTCCCAAAATGTGTCACCACTGCATGGTTTGGGTTCCAGGTTTATATCCCAGCTGGGAGAGACCTGTGCACGAGTTTTCCTCGTTGTAGGAGGTCACATGTCCTATATATGCTTTAGGGTGGTCTCATAGTCCTGAGACCCTACTTAATGGTGGCTAGTTGGAAACTAGCTTGCTCAGAGGCTGCTAATTTTGAAAAGGTCTTTATCTCAGTTAACTTTGAGGGCCCGGTGATCCATACCTTGAAATTCATCCCTGGGTCAGGGATGGCCCCATACCTCAGAAAGTGCCCTGCCCCATTCCAGTCTCTGTTACAATCTTTTACATTATCTGCTGTCCTGGATTAAGTCCTTCTGGCCTTTTGGTCTTTTCTAATGAAGTCCTATTGTAAAGGGCTGTGAATTCTTTAAGCATAAGATCTGCATGTCTAAGGGAAAAGGAATGTGGTGACTAGGAGAGGAGAAGGGCTGTCAGGAGTTGCACAACACAGTGGCTCTGTTCTCTTGCCCTATCTACCTGTAAATGGGGTCTAACTCTGGTCTTACCACCATGCCACCAGTTGGCCCAAGGTCACTTCTTTTCATGTTCTATTTTTATTATTTTAGAGGTTAAGTGTAAACTGTGGGTGCTTGGGAATACTAGGTAAGGATTTTCCTAGCACCTAATATTTCTTTCCCTTGGTTTAAGCTCAATGGTGGTTTGACTGGTCATATCCATGTCAAGGTAGAAGTCAAGAATTTACTGACGATTCTGCCCTTAGCTAATCAAATGAAGGGAGTTCTATTCACAGAGAAGAGGATCCTCCTAGAAACTGTAGATTAGATTCAGGGGGGAAGGACCTCCGTCTGACATTAAATGTGAATTACAAATGGATGCTTCTGATGTCGTTAGATAGGAGCATGAGTATTAGCAGAGAGAAATTGGTGCTGAATATAAAAGTTTAGGGATACTTCACATATAGATAGTAATTAAAACCAGGAAAGTGGCTAAAGACTTCTCAGGAGTGTGAGGAGACTTCAGAAAGTTTGTGATACATGGAATTAAAGTATGAGTTAAATTTTTGAAACCCTCGTGTATTTTTTAATAATATACATTATCTATGAACTTTTCAAAGACTTCTCATACTTCCAGAATTAAAAAAAGAAGACCTGACCTAGAAATCAAAAAGGGAGCATTAGAGGGCTGAACTCAGACTGATTCCTTGGCCAAGAATATTGAGAAATAGTGGACAGACAAGTAGGGCAAAATTGTAAGAGGACAGCGTTGTGTCAGCCAGAGAAGGAGAAAGACCATCAGAAGTACTAAATGATACAGGACATGAATTAAGCTAAGGCCTAAAAGCAGGCACCTGAATTTAGCTGTAGGTACATCACCTTGACAGGAGTAGGCTGGTGCCTTGGTGAGGACAGTAGCCACATTCAAGTGTATTGGGAGAGGAAAGGAGGTAATTTGCTGGACAACAGAGGGGTGAGGGGTATCTATGGGGAAAAGTGGAGAACATGGGAGAAACTTGGGCACTTGACATGTGATGACGGAGCCACCAGAGGGGTTTCTATGGAGCATACGGGGAACAGGACAAATGGAAAGTAAAGTCTGGGAGGAGATAAGAAAGCTGAGTCAGCAAAATAATTACTCTCAAGAAGGAATATCTCTTTTTCTATAACAGAATAACAAGGAAACGATGAGTCTATTTAGTCACATATTTTTGCATTTGATCGTCTGTTATTTGGGAAAATTCATCTGGTTGCTTTTGTTTTCTCTGTGAGTAAAGATCAATGACTGTGTGAGTAAGGAGCTGGATATGAAGTCAGAAGAGATGGGTGGGGAGATTTGTGAAGGGTTAAGTCTGAAGTAATGGCCTGTGATAAGAACTGGACGAGTCTGTTCATAATAGCTGACAACTCTTATTAGCCTGCCAAAGAAGCTCCCACTCTGTGGCCTTTTTCCTCTAAATACTCAACCCCCCTTGGCAGTCCAATCCCTAAGCACAGTACTGGTCTTCTGTGGTGACTCCCTGTGCTGCCCACACCTGACATCCCTGCCCTGTGTAATTACTCACCTTGGGATTACAGACAGGGGCTAGACGTGGGGACTTGATTCTAAGAAGAGAATATGGCAAACGTGATGTCTAAATACTGCTTCTGTGATGAGGTCGTAAAGGACAATGACTTCCATCTTGCCAGAATGTTCTCTTGCCTGTTTGCTTGTTCCCTTGGATGAAACCAGTTCCCAGTTGTGAGCTGCCCACTGGAGAGATGGACATGCAAGGATCTAAAAAGTAGGCCTCTGGCTGGTGGGAATGTGGGGCCTTTGGTCCCATAGTCCTTGCAGAACTGAGTCTTGACTATAGCCAGGTAGGCCGGTGTGGTCGCAGACCTTTGCCTGGTCGCACTCCGAGATGACGACAGCTCTGATCAGCTCCCTGATGACAGGCTTGTGAGGGAACCTGAGCCACAGCACCCAGGTAACCCGTGCTCAGATTCCTGACCTGCTGTGACATAATGAATATTGTTGTTTCAAGCCAATAAAATTTGAGGTAAGGCATTATGCAGCAATAGACAACTAATACAGAAATCACATTCTCTCTTAGTGAGTCATCTTTGATTACTGTCAATAGAAAACAAGGTGTAAGGCAGGTGTATGGTGAGTTTAGGAGGAAGTTTCTGAAACATAAAAACCTTAACTAAAAGTGGAGACTCTAGCTGATTTTTCCAAGTCTTATTTGGGACTTTGGAAAATTAATTAGGAATCTTATTTTCTAATCTTCCAGTGAGATTTATGATGAAAACGGGGGTTATATTACACTTTGTTATCAGTAAGATGGAGAGTCGAACTATTGAGATAAATTTCAACCAAGGCCTCTTTTTCTCAATTAATAATTGTTGCGGAGGGACCAGCGGTTGGTGTAATGGCTACGTCGCTGGACTCCCACGTAGTTGACTGTGGCTTAAACTCACACTGGACACATGTGCGTGCATGCCCAAGATCCCAAGGGGAGAATGGAAGAGGTGGTTTTGCAGCATGGCCAACCCCGTTGGGGAGTGATTTCTCACTTTCTTTCTTTTTTTTTTGAGAGTTTTTTTTTTTCACTATATGGTGCGTGCTCTTGCCAGACAGACAGAGAGAGACAGAGAGACAGAAAGCGAGAAATCACTCCCCTTCTCCTCCATTCTCCTCTTGGGATCCTGGGCATGCACGCACACGCACCCGGTGTGGGTTTTAAGCCACCGGGTCTGGGACGTGAACCGCAGTCCACTACGTGGGAGTCCAGCGACATAGCCATTACACTAACTGCTGGTTCCCTGATTTCTCACTTTCTGTCTCTCTGTCTCTGTCTCTCTGGTGAGTGCATGTGCCCTATAGCAAAAATCTCTCCTCTCCCCCCCAAAAAAATAATAATTGATGAGGGCTGTTTAAGACAAGTTCTAGGGCATAGAAAATGTCATGATGCGTCTCCGCATAGAAAAACACTTTTCCAATGACCCTAATACTGTTCCAATGACCCCAATGCTATCCTAATGAAAACAGAGGTATTGAACTCTAGGGCCTTGCAAACAATTTTTACAATTGAAGCCTGGAATGCAGAAAGTTCTTCTACATGGACAAGGGCTCATCCTTAACCAGATGGTAGGGAACTGAGCGCATCACACAATGTCAGTCTCTTCTCCCTACAAATCCAAGGTGAGCATCTCCTCCGAGGGAGACAGTGCATAGCAAGTGAACTCCGTCTCACCAGACTTCCTTCTTTTCATTTGGATAAGGTTGAGACTCAGTAGTATCGAACTGAAAAAAAAAAAAAAATTATTAGAGAGCACTAATAAGCCGACTCTCTGGTGGTAAAGAGCATTGGATAACTTAGAGAATTCCCATTAAGAATTTATAAGACAGACGAGATTCGCTAGGGAGATTTATCCATTTGAAACAGTATGGAGTTTAGGATCTGGCTTTTCAGATAAGAATGTACTCTGAGGAGAATAATTCTTTAAACTCTTGTGACATACTGCCCTGGTCTGTATCCTAATGAAAACGCTGGGTCAGCTCTTTTAAACTCTTTGTTTTTAATTGCCAGAGTGCAGACACACTCACCAGCAAATGACAGAAAGAGAAGGGAGAAAGCACCTCCCAATGGGACATGGTCATACTTGCAACTCCATTTCTCCATCCTATTCGGATATAAAATATACATGTACATTTGGTATGTTTTTCAAGTGCTAGGATTGGGATTCAACCGTGCAGTCAGCCATGTGGGATCGAGCTCCTTTAAGCAGTAGGCCATGAAGACAGCCTTCACCAATTGTTTATTGACCCATCCAACACATGCCAGATCCTTTGCTAGAAGCATGAGGTTAGGGGTAAATGTGACACCTTTCTTTCTTTTTTAAAAAAATTAATTAATTTATTTATTTTTATTTTTTAATTTTTTTATGTTGAAACTTTTTTATTTAAATTTCTTTGTTTATGTTCATTCACTGTACATCATTGCAGCATACAAAACGAGAGTTTCCATTCTGAGTACGCTATATATTGTCTCAATCAAGCACATCAACAAACATGTTATTGTCAACAAATAATTTCCATTTCTTGTTTCCTGTATGTTTTGCTTTTTCTCCCCCATCCCCCCCTGCCATCTCCCACTCTCTTCCCACACTGTCTCTGGTATCTATGTTTACTTTCTATCCTGTCCCCCCCCCCATTTTTTATTTAATTACTAAATATCTTAATTAATCTAAATATTTTCATAGCAAACACAGCTGATATATACATTTCCATGAGCACAAGTCTAACTTTAGGCATCCTATAAAGTAGCACCTAGCTGGGGCTATATATCTTTTTTTTCTTTACTTTCTTTTTTTAAATTTTTCAATTTATTTTTATTTTTTAACATTAATATGCTATACATCATTACAGTATACAAAATGAATTTTTCATCCAAAATACACTGTCTGTTGGCTCAATCAAGCACATCAACATACGTGTTATCAACAAACAATTTTTCATTTCTTATGTCTTGTATATTTTGCATTTTTTTT
>NW_006160107.1:3792166-3795869 GCF_000334495.1 Tupaia belangeri chinensis | reverse complement strand
CCTCCTGGAACTCGTCAACTTCTTTCTCCTTTCTCTTTAGCAATTCATTGTCTCTCTTCTCTTCCATATCAGTTAGCTTCACCATTATGAATGTTCTAAATTCTTTATCAGACATTTCCATGATTTGCATTGAACTGCTTGTGGATGAAGAGGAGTTATTCTTTTCCCTTGGAGAAGAGGTATTTTCTTGCTTTTCCATATTTCTTGTGGTCCCGCAGTGATTTCTTGTCATCTGATGGATGGTGTGTTTCTTTCAAATTCTTGAAGTTCAATCTGAGTGTTTAAGAGCAAGCAGAAATCTCTTTGCCATTCTGTTGTGATAGCTGGTGCAGCAGATTCAGTAGATATTGAGGAATATGTTAACCCACGCTAGCTTTGTTTGCTGGAGGCTGAATTATCAGTAGAAAATCTTCATTTCTCCTGTCCCTTGAAATGACTAGTTTGCAGGAGCCATGAGGAATCATGACACCTTTCTTAATTAAAACATTTAGCAAAAGGGTCATGGGACCAGGAGTTGGCGTAATAGCTATGTCCCTGAACTCCCATGTAGTCGATCGTCATGCCAGGCGTGTGTGCGTGCATGCCCAAGATCCCAAGAGGAGAATGGAGGAGAGGGGATTGTGGCATGGCCATTCCCCAGGGGGCTGATTTATGACTTTCTGTCTCTCTGTCTCTCTCTGTCTTTCTGGCAAGTGCACACACCCTATATCAAAGGCCCCTCAAAAAAAAAAAACTAAAAAGAAGGGTCACACAATATTGCTATATCAATTTAAACTAGGAGCTAATGAAAATTTATGAGTGCAAAATATGGACACAATTACCTAGCATGTAATGTATGCAGGCACCATTAATCCGAACACTCTAGGCTACCAATGAAGACCTCGTCACAGAATGACTAGCATGTCGCCTTTGTCTTGGTCTTGACAGAAATCACACTCTCATCCCTCTGTCTTCAATGTTTTCTGCAAGCATATTGCCATTTGTAGGGAGGAGTTGTAAGCATCAGAAAAAGCACTTAGCTTCTCGCTGTCACTCCAAGTTGGTCAGATATTTAAATACTTACTACACAGATGTAAGCAATGTTAGATTTTCTCTTTCTTTTTTCCCCTCTGTTTATATTTCTTGTCATATTGATAGGATTATTTTTGTTGCAGATAAAAGAAAACCAAATGTATTGGCTTAAGAAAAAAAAACAAAGCAATTCAAAACAAAAATATATTATTACAAACTGAAAAATCCAGGGGTACGGGGTATCTGAGTACTTGGGGCTCAGTCTCTCACCATCCCAGGCTCTGCTTTGTTCTCAGTCGGCTCAGTTCCAGGCACTTTCACAGTGGCAAGTACCTGTAGCACAGAAGCCAGCAAACTTGTTTCTTTTTTTTTTTTTTGGAGAGGTTTTTGCTATAGGGGACGTGCACTCCCCAGAAAAGACAGACAGAGACAGAAAGCAAGAAATCATCCCCCAGGGGATATGGCCATGCCGCAATCGCTTGTCCTCCATTCTCCCCTCGGGATCTTGGACACATGCACATGTGCCTGGCATGAGTTTGAGCCACCAGACCCGGGACTCAAACCTCGGTCGACTACATGGGAGTCCAGTGACATAGCCATTACGCCAAGTGCTGGTCCCAGCAAACTTTTTTCTGTAAAGGGCTAGTGCAGGAGCGCCTGAAGTAGATACAGTCCTGGCGCTCTCTGCAGGCCTGCGAGGGCTCCACACAGACACGGTCTGCTGCTGGGCTTTACAGACGAAGAAGCCTGAGGTCAGCCAGAGGAGGCTCCTTTAGAACCACAAGGTGGTCCACAGTGAAGCATGAGGCTCTGCCTCCTTTATAAAGGAATGAGCACAGGGACCAGCAGACGGTGTAATGACTACGTCGCTGGATTCCAATGTTGTCGACCGCGGTTTGAGTCCTGGACCTGGCGGCTTAAACTCAGCACTGGGCGCGTGTGTGTGCGCATGTCTGTCAGCGTTCTCTAGCAGAGACGCCAGGTCGGCCTGGCCCAGCAGAGACGCCAGGTCGGCCTGGCCCCCACTGTTGTCTGTCCTTTGTCAGGCCACAGACCTTCCAGGACCTTCCCCTGCCTCTGCGTCCTCGGGCAGGGGCGGGCTAGAGGGTGAATACCGTAGCCGTTTAGACCTGCGGTCTCTGCAGCTTTAGAGCCCAGGCATCGCAGTCCAAGACATCCACAAATAACACGTAAGGAACGGTGTTCTGTGTCCCAAGAAACCTTTGTTTATGAAAATGTTTTTTTTTTTTTTTTTTGCTACCCGTGTGCATTCCCTGCTCCTACTTCTTTCCTTATTCACGTCCAGAAGAAAAGGTGACCCTTTCCTCCCGCAGTGAAATGTACATGGAGGATCTCACGTGTGTCCTCATCCCAGCACGAAGACCCACGTCGGAACAGTGGCTAGCTCACAGCAACAAGAGGCTGAGAGGGTCACTCGAGGGGTTGTCCATAATCAGGGTGGGGACAAGGACAAAGAGAAGCTGAGGGCCCCCAGCACATGCACTGCCCAGGGTCACCTCTTGCACATGCTGCTGATGGCTCTCTGCCGACCTGTGAGAAGTTTGTGATTGTGTTACTGAAACTCCTGTCCCGCTAATTCACTTCTGTTACTGCGCTGTATGTTTTCTGTGACCTGAAACGCTGTCCAGACCTTCAGCATGTCAGGGTGTGGGGACTCCAGGCTTGCCCATGACCTTGTGTTTTGATCGGAGCTTACAAGCTGGAATTTGCAGTGGGTACGTGATCATACCAAATCCACCGGGTTCATGTCAGAGTGCAGATTCCTGGTTCTCGTCCCAGGCCTGCTGAAACGGGTAAATCAGAAGGTCTTCTGAATCAGGAGAAGGCCTGGGGAATCCTCATCTTCAACAAGTGCCCCAGGTGATGGTGAACATCTGCCGAGTTTGGTAAATATTATTCTAAATAATGCTGCTTTAATATCCATCATCTTTGGGCCGGCAGGTGGCATGGGGGTTGAGGGTGCTGGACTCCCACATGGCCAACCATTGTTCGGGTCCCGGACCTGGTGGCTTGCTCTCTCACTTTCCCTCTGTCTTCCTCTCTCTCTCTTGTTTTGTCCACCTCTGGTTAAATTAAAATGAATTGAATGAAGGAATAAATAAAGTTAAATAAAATACTTCTAAATATATATACATATATATGTGTGTATCTTCATTATATTTGGGGTTAAAGTTTACCCCTATTCGTTTTCAGTGTAATTCAGGTGTGCATTCTCTGCTTTGTATGGGAGAGTAGCTTCCAGGATGTTGGAATCACCAGGGACCATTTAAAAAACTGATGACTGGCCTTCATCTCCTCCCCTCACGTACAGCTCCAGCTATAAGAAATGGTTACACTAAAACTGGTAGGTAAATTTTTCCTTACTTACTTTTGTTCAGAATAGAAATTACTTAGCACTGGGACCAGCAGTGGGCATAATGTTATGTCGCTGGACTCCCATGTAGTCAATCATGGTTTGAGTCCCGGACCTGGTGGCTTAAACTCATGCCGGGTGCATGTGCACGTGTGCCTAAGATTCTGAGAGGAGAATGGAGGAGAAGGGATTGTGGCGTGGCCATCACCCCAGGGGTGATTTCTCTCTTTCTGTCTCTCTGTCTTTCTGGCGAGTGCATGTGCTCTAAAGAAAAAACCTCTCAAAAAAAAAAAAAAAAAAAAAAAGAAATTACTTAGC
>NW_006160107.1:3757821-3792031 GCF_000334495.1 Tupaia belangeri chinensis | reverse complement strand
CCCAGACCCAGTGGCTTAAAATTCACGCTGGGCGCGTGTGCGTGCGTGCCTAAGATCCCGAGAGGAGAACGAAGGAGAAGGGACTGCAGAGTGACCATTCCCCCTGGGGGGTGATTTCTCGCTGTCTCTCTGTTTCTCTCTGTCTGGCGAGCGCAAACGCCCTATAGCAAAAACCTCTCAAAAAAAAAAATAAAATAAAATAAAAACTACCGGAATACCTCTTGCCATTGTACTTACAGAAACTTTTTAAAATCTAAGTGCTTACAACAAGCTGAGATAAGTGTAAGACTCTAATTAAACTAACCTGTGTTGTTTTAAATAATATGTTTTCCATATACTTACTGTTATTGCTTATCCCAAAATAATGTCAACGTTCCATTTTAATCGGTTAATATTCAGTTACCATATACTCAAAATAAGTAGTGGTTCTTTTCTAAAATAATTAACTTAGGTTTGTACAGATTAAACCACAATATAAATATTCCTTGATTTACAGTGATTAAAATGACACCCTATCCAGGTTGCTATTCAGCCATAGGTGCTTCTTACTTTAGGTTTTCACCATAGGATATGTGTGTTCACCAGAGAGAGAGAGAGAGAGAGAGAGAGAGAGAGAAAGTGAGAATCACCCTCCCCCAAGAGGGATGGCCACACTGCAAACCACTTCTCCTCCTCCTCCATTCTTCTTCTGGGATTTGGAGCATGCATGTACATGTGCCCAGCATGATTTTCAAGACACCAGGTCTGGGACTTGAACCACAATTGGTCATGTGAGAGTTCAGCACCTTAACCACTATGCCGCCTGCTGAGAAGGAATAAGATCCAGAACAAGGGCACGCCAATGTCACCCATTCAAATTCTCACGGGCGAGCTGAGCGAATTACATGGGGTTGGTACCAGCTTATGCCCATTAGAGGAGGCAGCCCTGTGGAAAACCAGAATGGGCACTTGGCTTGCTCTGGGTGTCAAACATGTTGAATCTCCTGGAATTCTCAGACACCTTATAAGGTGACACTATCATGTTCTCCATTCTCGGGTGGGGAGGGAACACTCTTGACTGTCAGAGTGTGTAACTGTCGGAGCAGCGATCCTGTCCAGATCTACTCAGTCCTCCCATTCCCCCTCCCCAGGGGAGCACAGTAGAACTGGGAGATTAGCACCAGGAAGAGGCGATGGGGAAAATTATTTAAGGGTGTCTCACTCTGCATCGCTAACAGAGTGCTGGAAGCTGGTGACTTAGGAGGAACTAAAGGTTTGTCCCGCTCACACCTCTGGTTACTGGCAAGTCCAAAGGCACCATAAAATGGCAGAAGGCAGGGTGTGATCTGTATCCATGCGGCTTTCTCTTTCTGCTATTCTGGTGTCACTGCTGACGAACCTACCAGAGCACAGCTGTGGAGGCCTCATCCTAGTGACGTCATACCCAGAGGCCCCGCACTTTCGACACTTTAACCAGATTAAACGTTCACTGTTTTAATTCTGTTACCGTGGCTGAACACATGAGTTTGGGTGACATATTCAGACTGCAGCATGGGGCATCAATGTTGCTTTAGATATTTTGTCATCCTCTTTAGCCTCTCCCAAATTGTGCATAAATTCACTTGTATCATGGTCAAAGGGTCCAGACGAGTTCTAGAAAACAGCCACCAGCAGATGCTGACAAAGGAGGGCAGGCTGCGGGCAAGTACGGGCCATCACAGCGCTGTGAATAGTGAGTGCCGTGGAGGCTGCACGTGGGGTGCTCTGAGTCCACAGGGAGGAGCGACGAGCTGGACGTCCGGGCAGCAGAACCGAGACAGGCAGCAGCAGCTGAACGGCCTTTGCTGTGCAGATGATGAGAAGGAGGTGGCCAGCCAAGCAGAGCCTCCCCCAGAGCAATAAACAGAGGGGGAGGAAGGGCCCACGGAGAGGGGTACGGAAGCTGCTTAGACCGGAATAAGCAGTAGCCCAGGGCTGAATGAGGAGAGCCTTAGAGACTACAGGAATTTGGAGACGGTTTAATTCTTCCTGTCTCATGGAGAATTGGTTTTATGAACTGAAAGTGCAGCTGAGACTACAGGAGGCATTCAAGTGGCCCGTCTGTGGGGAGGTCAGGCTTAGCGACTTTGAGTACAGGTTTCTCCCAACCTTCCTACAAACGTTGCTCATAGGCTGATTTCTACTTATCAGACATAACAGCTTTCTTCTGGTCCTTGCATCTACTGTATGGAAAAGAGAATTTGATAGTATTAGTTGGGTAGATTCTACTCAGGGTGAAGCTCTTGATATAATTCATCTGTCAGTTGTAGATGGTTCAAGTTCCAGTCAAAACAATTGATTTGGAGACTTTCTGTAGGTCGAGTTTAAATGATATGCAGAGGGGCAGTAGACGGCATGGTGGTTGAAGTGGCTGACTTCCACATGACCAGCACTTTGTTTGAGTCCTCGACCAGGCGGCTTGATAAATCACGCTGGGTGCACGTGCATGCATGCTCAACAGCCCCAGAGGAGGAGGACGTGGAGGAGGACTGCAGTGTGGCTATTCGTCGTTGGTGCTGGTGGGGTCGGAGTGCTTTCTCATTTTCCCTTTCTGTCTCTCTGACAAGTATCCACATCCTCAGCAGTTTTTTACAATAGTAATTATAAGAGGTAAACACAAGAATGAAATCTCTGACTCCAGAAATGCGTGATGAGCATACTCATGGTCTCTCTTCATCCAAGACCCTGTTAATGTAATAGTGCGGTAGGCAGTTAGTTAAGTTAGTTAGTCGTGAGCGGGCAGCCCTAAGGGAAAAGCGAAAGGCTCATCTAGCTCTGGGCTCCAGGAGGGCGAGGCCCTCCTTGGGACCTGAGGAAAGCACACAGGGATGATTCATAGATTTTTCTCTTATCGAAAAGACCCAAACAAGTGTTTTTGTCAACGCCCTAATTCCCATTAAGGTGATGGACAAATTGGGCAGTCTAATTGGGGCAACCTGGCTCGCATTGGGTGTGTGCAATTAGGTGATCAAGTTCCTCACTTTTTACCTGTGAGGAAGGTGCACAGGTGTAGGAAAAGCGTGTGGATTCAAATTCAAAGGAAGGACAAAGGCAGCATAGGGCCTCCCACTAATGAATATTCATGACCTCTAGTAATAAAATGACAGTTGACCGGTGCTGAGTGCAGTTGCCACCTGGCAATCTGCCTGCCCAAGAACTTTTTGGGTGTACCTCCTTTCTTTCCTTTTCTTTCTTTCCTATTAAATCTTCTTTTCTACCTACTTCATTCATGGTTGCGGTTTCATTTTGCCCCTAGGGACGGATCTCTAATTTTTGTGATCTGGACCCAAAGAACCAAGGACTTCACAACGAACTCGACACTTTCCCATCCGTTGACAATAGCAGAGGCCCATCCATGGTGGCATGCAGGATGACAATGCTTGGGGTGTGGTTCTCGGGTAGACGCATATCAGCCCATCATCCTGACTAGCCAGGATAGGCTTGGTGGGGAAGCAGTGAGAAGGCAATCACGGTGTTGAGACCCCATTGAGGGTACTTATCTTCCCTTCTCCCTTCTCTTTCTTTCTCCCTTTCCTAAAAGAAAGAAATGAATAAATTTTGAAAAAGCAATGTAAAAGCAGAGAAAGATCTTTGAAAGAAATAATATATGTAGGGAGGTTACAGTAGATGACAGTTGCAAAACTTTCTGGAAGACAGAATTTAATGAAAGTATCTTAACAAATCAAACAGAGAAGATGGAGTCAGTCCAGAATACCCAGAGGGACACCCACAGATACAGGAGACAGGCTCTCTCTTTGCAGCACTCAGAGAAAGTCTAGAGTTAAGTTCATATGGTGGTGGAAAAGTATCTAAAAACAAGAGATTAATTACAAGTCTGTCACAGATCACATGATCACATGCCTGGCAGCCCAGTCCTCTCTACCTCCTTCCACACTGGCTTGTTAGTTTCCTAGTATGTACCACCCTGTTTTTTAAAAAAGCCTCTTCTCTAAAGAGATTAAGTTAATTGATAAACAAAGACATGATGGTTAGCTTTGGGTTTCAACTTGACTGGACTAAGAAATACCTAGAAAAAGCTTTATTCTAGATGCCTTTTCCATGAGAGGTTTCTAGAAGGGATTAACAAAGGAGTCTGAGTAGGCTAGAGTATTCATACAAGATCCACCCTCATTGTGGATGGGTACTGTCCAATCAACTAGGCTCCAAGAGCCACCTAGTTGAAGAAATGGATCTCTGGGACCAGCAGATGTCATAATGGTTACGTTGCCGGACTCCCATGTAGATGACTGCCGTTCAGTTCCTGGACCTAGCAGCTTAAAACTCACGCCCAGTGCATGTGCGTGCGTGCCCAAGATCCCTAGAGGATAATGGAGGGGAAGGGATTGTAGTGTGGCCATTCTCCCTGGGGAGTGATTTCTCTGTCTCTCTGTCTCTTCAGAGGGCACATGTGCCCTAAAGACAAACAGGAACAAGTAAAACACAAACACGAGTCTATCCTTTATAAACCAACTAATCAGGGGAGAGCGCGAACGCAGTCCCCCACTACCACAAATTATGCAGTCGAGTTTCCCACATTTGGGGAAATCGCAGGGGTCAGCACATCCGGAGTGCAATGGATAAGCCTCGCCCTGGGAAAACCACCTTCGTGATCATGGTATCTCCCCTGCCAGGTAAGTATAAAAGGATCTCTTTTGAGACAGAGAAAAAGACAGACTTTGGTTCCCCTCTGACATCATAACTCGTCTGCCTTCAGACTCCAGGATTTACTCACTGACGCCTTTCCAGGTTTTCAGGCCTTTAGCTTTGAGCTGTGAGTCACATCATTTGGCTGCCCCGACTCTGAGGACTTTGGTCTTGGAGAAACCCACTCTACCAGAATCCCAGGAGTTCCAGCTTGTGGACGGCCTACTGTGGAACCTTCCAACTGCCATAATCGTGCGAGCTGATTCCCCTAGTAAATCCCTCTACATGTCTCTACACCTACTGGATAGATCTCTCCAGAGAATCCTGACTAATATGGAGAATCTGGGTTCCTAGGATGGGAACTGGTCTCCAAAATGAGGCCTTCCTTATTATGACATTTGGGAAAGACCAATTTAGTGAAAAACCACTCCTGCTATCACTTAAAGCCAATCCCCAAAATCATGAGACTATGACCATGTACTCAGAGCCTTTAGTTAGCCGTCTCTCATTCTGAACCTTAAAAAGATAACAGTACTTGATGAAAATCAGCAATATAAAAAATGAAGACCAAGATAAAGGTAGAGAAAAAAAAGTAAAAATTCAGAGACCAGAAAAAGGAAGAAAAACTATAAATATCTGTAGAGAGGTTCAAGATGAACCTGTACCTACAAAACATGAATAGAGTGTTATGAGAAAGGAACATTAAGAAGCTAATAAAGATAATGTGAAATTAAAGTATAATTATTCAGTGAAAGATTTAGCAAAGGTAATGCTAAAGAAGCCGTGTGAAATATACAAAAGCAAAAAAAAAAAGATATGGGAACCGTGAAATTATTTTAGGAAAAAAAATCAATCTAGCAGGAGCAGAAAAACAAAGTACAGTTATCGGCATCACTACGTGTTAGAATACAAAGGAACAATATCTTCAAATATGTTCAAGAGGACATAGTTTTCAGCCTAGAATTCCCTGCACAGGTAAATCATTAATCAAGTGGAGGATATAACTGTAAAGTTTTCAGATCTGTAGGGACACGGACAGATGCCGGTTCCTCACTCTTTTTTTTTGGAGAGATTTTCACTGTAGGGCGCGTGCGCTCGCCAGACAGACAGAGAGAGACATAGAGACAGAAAGCGAGAAATCACCCCCCAGGGGGGATGGCCACGCCGCAATCCCTTCTCCTCCATTCTCCTCTCGGGATCTTGGGCACGCACGCACACGCGCCCGGCGTGAGTTTTAAGCCACCGGGTCCGGGACATGAACCGCGGTCGACTACGTGGGAGTCCAGCGACATAGCCATTACACTAACTGCTGGTTCCCTTAAGGAAGTCACTTACAGTATATTCCAGCGCAATGGGGCAAACCCCAAAAGTCAGGCATGGCTCATGAGCGACTGCGGAACCAAATCGAAAGGTCAATAAAAAGAAATCTGTGGATGATAGCAATGAGTAAGTCTAGAAAGTGAATAGTTCACATTAAAACAAGAAATCTATGAGTTCTAAGGGGAAAAAATTATTTTTTTTGGAGAGGTTTTTGCTATAGGGCACATGCGCTCACCAGAGAGATAGAAAGCGAGAAATCACCCCTCAGGGAGGATGGCCACACCGCAATCCCTTCTCCTCCATTCTCCTCTCGGGATCTTGGACACACACGCACACATGCTCGGTGTGAATTTAAGCCACCAAGTTCAGGACTCAAACTGCGGTCGGCTACATGGGAGTTTAGCAACATAACCATTACACCAACTGCTGGTCTCTAAAGGGAAAAAAAAATCTACAGATAAAAAAATTAAATGGGGACCAGCAATTAGCGTAATGACTATGTCGCTTGACTCCAGTGTAGTCGACTGCGGTTTGAGTCCCGGACCCGGTGGCTTAAAGTCACGCCGGGCGTGTGTGCCTATGTGCCCAAGATCCCAAGAGGAGAATGCGGTGTGGCCATCCCCCCTGGGGGGTGATTTTTCGCTTTCTATCTCTCTGTCTCTCTCTGTCTACACATGCCCTATAGCAAAAACTCCTGCAAAAAAAAAAATAAAATTAAATGGACTCTTCAATAGGAAGAGCTAGTGAGAGCTGATGGATATGACAAATGAGACTTGACTCTCTGGTCAACACATATGTTTTCACATTGCTGATTTTCATCAAGTACTGTTATCTTTTTAAGGTTCAGAATGAGAGACGGCTAACTAAAGGCTCTGAGTACATGGTCATAGTCTCATGATTTTGGGGATTGGCTTTAAGTGATAGCAGGAGTGGTTTTTCACTAAATTGGTCTTTCCCAAATGTCATAATAAGGAAGGCCTCATTTTGGAGACTAGGTTCCATCCTAGGATGGGGGTGGATGTGGTGGAGGCAGAGATGCGGGAAATTGTCTAGTAAAGCCAAGGCCTACAGGGGTGTGCTTAGTTCGCCTGCATAGTGGGATCGCCCGGGCAGCTATCAAAATCCCGATGCTCAGGCTACCTCAGACTAAGCACATCAGAATCTTGTTTTGGGAACCCAGGCAAGTAATATATTTAAAATTCCTCAAGTCATTCAGTATGTCAGCCAAGGTTAAGGACAAAATGTAAGCAAAATACGTTTTGACATAATTTTGAGGAATCAAATAGAGATACAAGAATGTAATTATTTTGACTTGAATTTTAGCAATCAAAGAGATTCTGGCACAGAAAATAGAAACTCTATTAAATTCTTTGCTGTGTACTTAACTGTATTTACATAAAGATAAAAATTCATTTCACTTTTAATTTTTAGAATCAGTTTTAGATTCTGTTATGATAGAAATTCATACTTAGTATGTTATCACTCATTCATCACTTTACTAGAGTTAAGTATTTAAAAAATGTTCCTAGAATACTTTTGTAAGCCAGACAACACATATTTATATCATTATTTATTTTGGACCAATATAAATTAAGAATAACACGGCCTCTTCCCACTCCCCAACTTCATTCTGGGCCTGGCTCAAAGGTAAAATTCCTCAGAGGAAACCCCCTCCTCCACATACACACGCCCAACCCCATATAAAAGCCTTCATCATTTCTACTCTCCTTTTATTTCTCACAGCCCCCACCGACAGCTGTGTCTCTGTTCTGTCTCTCATTCCCACTTTTCTGCATAGTACGCTCAGTGCAATGCATACAACGCTATTGACTGTTTTGATCGAGGTGGATCCTTATGAAGTGCTCCATACCTGCCAATGAAATAGATCCATGAGTATAACAGACCAAAGGTCTGCAAGGTCTCTGCCTTGTTCCTTTCCATTTTCTGTTATTCACCAGCATACTTGCTGAGCTGAGTTGCAGAAGGGCGCAAGTCCGCGGTGGAAGTACGAGGCACAGGGACTTTGCAGTTATGGCACAGAATATGTTTTTATCTCATTATACATATTCTGCTGTAGTTTCCTCTCCTTGACTTTGCAATGGACTAGCGGTGTCTCATTAAGTGCGAAACATGTGCCGGAAGATGACCAGTCTTTGCATCTGGGTCTGTTTCAGGGGAGCAGTTTAGTTGATTTAGCTGATAGAAAACTTCTTAAATCTTTAGTAAAAAATTTTTTACTAATACCTTTTAACTTTCAAAACTCTGGAGAAGGTAGGAGGAAACATAAGTCTTTTCTAATTTATAGAGGATGTGTGTGCTTGCCAGAGAGAGAGAGAGAGAGGGAGAAACCACCCCCAGGGGGCAAGCCACCTCCTGCTCTTGATTCTGTTGGGGTGGGGCACTCAGATACATGTGTCTGGCATGTTTTTTCAAACAGCCAGAGAAGGGATTTGAACCCTCGTTGGTTATTCAAGATCTGCTCCTTTAACCACCAGACTATGGAGCTGGCCCAAATAACATAAGTATAGTTACCTGATATCCAGGATATGATTTCTGACCTGTTCATTTGAGCTTTATTCAAACAATTGCCTCTTATCCAAGTTAAATATGAGATAAAGAAAGAAAATATTGAAAAAATAGACATGGATTCAGTCAATATATAGGTACATGCATGGTTCTCAACGTGTTAAAAAATATATTCAGACAAGTAATTAGCCCATGTCAAAATTTTACTCCACTCATTAATGCAGAAACCAATAGGATGAAAAAACTGATTCAATGAGGATATGAAAAATTCAGATGTATAAGGTCAGTGGAAAGAAATTGGGAATAAGATTGCTTAGTCTGATACGAAACTCATTAATATCCTACAGAGAAATAAAACTATAACCTTCGGGGGCCATCTTGTCTATCAAACAGACAAAAAAAAAAAAAATCATACCTGGTTCGTTTTTCACAAATCTACCTCTAACTTTATAGAGTTATAAGACATGTGAGTTTTCATCAACTGTGAATAGTAAATCAAAATTATGTTCTGTGAGGGAATCATATGGCCTTCAGGAACTCATGTTGAAAGTATACTAGAATAACATTTAAACCATTTTAATCCTCTTTTTTTAAGCTTATGTCTAAGTCCCCCACCTCCCACCAGTCACTAGCTGAATGATCTCTAAATGGTGTAGTAGAAAAATGAACTTATTTGAAGGAAAGTAAATGAATTGGGAAAAAGGAAAGATTATTTATAGATTATGTATTACGTGAGTATTTGGAAAAAGAGGTCAAAAGTCAGCTCATTTTAAAAGCAATGGAGATAGCTTTGATTTAATTATATTTGCCTAACTCCCCAAAGGGTACCATGATGAATGGAACAGCGTTTGAAAGCATCCTTGGCTTCTCAGAAGAATTCTACTGTAAAACATGTAGTGTCCCTCCTTCAAAATAGTCATTTCTGCTTGCACGTAGTTACCTAGCATGCTGATAATAGGTAATAATACACCTACCGGGTGACTGAGACATCTCCACCGCAGTTCCAAGAGAACTAAGCTTCTCTTTTGGGGTGCCGGCCTGACGATGATTCCCTCAGTTCCTTAGTGTCACAGTCCTGTTATTTTGGGCCTGGGGCTGATCCCTTGTGGCGGGCACTCACACCGAGCATGCTCGATGTGAAGACCTGATCGTGCCCTCGGGGTGCTGCCCACCCAACTTTGAATCTGCCGTTCTCTAAACACTGTCTCCACTGAGGCAGGGAATAGGATCCAGGCCATGCCAAGGCCCTGTTAGAGCAAAGGCTTTACTCATCTCCAACTCCAAAGCGTGGGGACCAGCAGCCGGCGTAGCGGTTACGCAGCTGGACTCCCCACACGCCAACTGCGTTTGAGCCCCCAGGATCTCTTGGAAGTCAGGCCAGGCACCTGTGCTGCGCCCAAGATCCCTAGAGGAGCATGGGGGAGGAGGGATTGCGGAGTGGCCGTGGCCATTTCCCTCTCACTGTTTCTGTCTCTCTCTTCCCGGCAAGAACATATGCCCTAAGGGGGGGAAGGGAGGGACAACAAACAAACAACTCTTAAAAAAAAAAAAAAAAAGGACAAAATCAGTGTCCCAATGGAGAAGACATCGCAGTAAGTGGAACGGTCACCGCGCACTTCCTTTCCTCATCCCCCCTCCCCCCCACCTGTGAACCCAGAGCTTCCCGCTTCGTTTTCAGGGGTCTTCGGCTAACGCACCTGCTTTCTCTGGAGAGCGTAAACCTCCGGACCACTTACGGTGCAGTCTCCCTTTAGAACTCTTTTGCTTACGGTTACCTGGTTACCTGGTTACCTCTCTTAAGAGAATTTGTATTAACATCGTGAACGTGGTTACGTCGCCATGGATCTCGCAGAGGGCTTGGTGATGAGTTTGGGAAGAAACCGGAACGGAACGCCTGGCTTAGTGTTGTGCAAGAGCTCAGCTGGGACAGCCCGGGGCTCTCCTTTCCAGCCAGGTTACGTCTGTGAGCTGGGAGTTTAGCAAGGCATGTTCGGGCTTTGGAGCCGAGCTTGACCCTGGACTTTGCTGTTGACCTCACCAGTGACTCTCCAGGACAGTCCCCGGAGCAGCAGCGCAAACATCACGCGAGAACTTGTGAGGCGTGCAGATGCTCAGGCTCTACCCAGATGTTCTCAGACACCCGAGAGCTAAGACCCACTGCTCTGCATTTTAACGTGTTTTGTAGATGTTCGACCTCGGAGGTTGAAAGTCACTGGACTACGCTATTGTAGGAACCTGAATAAATTACTCCACTCTGTTGACCATAGATATCCTCATTGGTAAAACGAGGTGGTTAATGTAACCTCTCCTCAGGCTGTGGTCCTATGGATTAGATGACAAAATCCACTTAAGTAACTTAATACAGTGCTTGGCATGGAATAACTAATAAAATTTAGCTGTTCTTATTCGTGTTAAATTCTGACACTTGAGCCACTTATAATTAATCACCAAGAACTCCTCCCAATCTTCTCTCCTTTGACCCTTACTCTTAAAAAAGAAAGAAGAGGGACCAGGAGGTGGCATAATGGTTACATCACTGGACTTCCACATAGTCGACTGCAGTTCAAGTCCAGGATCCAGCAGCTTAAAACTCACAGGGGATCAGGGAGCACTGGCAGGTGGCATGGTGGTTAAGGACGCTGGACTTCCACATGGCCAATTGCAGTTCAAGTACTGGACCGGGTGCCTTGCTTTCTCACTTTCTCCCTCTCTGCTCTCTTTGTTCCTCTCTGGTCAAATGAAAATAAATAAATTAAGTAAAGTTAAATAAAAAATTCTTAAAGAAAAAAGAAATCTTAGGAAGCACTGAGTCAATCAGTGTTGGGTTCAGGTCTTAAGAACATCAATTGTCATGTATTTATTAAAATTCTTTGACGTTTAGTTTCCTCCACTATGAAACTGAGACAACTTGTTTGTGCGACTGCCGAGAATGAAATGTGAGTGGAGATGTGAAGCCGCTCTAGTAGACACATTAGGGGTCCATTATGAATGGCCTGCTACTCCCGCTTCTTCATTCGTTTCCCTTTGGGTTTTGCTCTCCTTTCCTCTCATTGTTGTTATTATTCAAAACATTTGTTTATTTATTTATCTATTTATTTGTTGTGATTTTCAGGCCACCAGGTCCAAGACTCCTACCCACGTAGGAGTCCAGTGCCTCAACCACCACACCACCTGCTGGTCCCTCATTGGTATTATTTGTACTTTGTTCTAAAAGATTCTGAGAAATAAAACTGGATGAAACTCAAGCATTTCCAATGTGTTTATAGGCCTCCTTTATCCATATGAGTTAGATGTTTCTTAGATCACTGTCTTAGTCCATTTGGATTGCCATAACAGAATACCATAGACTGGATGGCTTCAACAGCAAATATTTATTTCTCACTGATCTGGAGGCTGGAATCTCACATCATGGTGAGGTCCTCCTTCTATCCACAGATGGTTGCTTCTTGCATTCTCATCTGAAAGGGAGCTTAGGGAGGGAGACGACAGGCTCTAGTTTCTTTTTATTATCAAGACACTAATCCCATCTCGTGGGCTCCACTCATGACCTCATCTAAACCTAATTATCTCTCACAGCTCCATCTGGAAACACCATTACTGTAGGGATTATTGTTTCAACATAAAAATTTTGAAAGGACATAAATGTGTAGGCCATAGCAATCAGGTTATCCAATAAACAAACTCTGAAATCAGCTTTGGAGTGCAGAAAATTCTTTAAATTTAAATTCCTTAAAAAGGAATTTAGAATAAAAAAATAAAACAAACAAAAAGAAAATAAACAAACAAAAAAACACTCCTGAGAGAGAGAGGGGAAGAAGAGCAGGAAAGGAAGAAGTTGATGTGTCAAACAAATGCAACAGAGCCCTAAATTAATCCCAAGTGGTTCTGAAGTTGACATGCATCTTCAGGATTGTCTTAAATTGAAGCAAGGGGTCTATGCCTCTATATACTCGCATCCACCAGCCAAGAAATTTGGCCACCCTGGTAAAGGGGCAAATTCCTGGAGAGGAAGTCCTCTGTGATCCATTAGACACCAACTCTTCCAGCAGCTGGGGAAATGAGTGCCTTGTCTGTGCGGGGAGCCTGGCTGGTCCCATAGTGTATGCTTCCCTGGCTGTGCTACTGTTACCTGCTTACTTCACAGAATGAGTTAATTATATTTGGAAACAACCCCTCCAAGATACTAGTTGTTCCCTTTTCCTAGAGACTTTCAAAAGAATAAGATTAATAGGAGGACACTATACCTCTTGATAAGGAAACTGAGCAGGGACATCCTAAGAGGGATGGGTCTTCAGTTTCCTCTTCTGTTAAAGAAAAAGTAAGAATTTCACAAACTTGAAAATCATTAAAGGCTGAACTAAAAGCAAAGTGGAATGCAATGTTCATTTATGTTGTACCAGAGTAAGGAGGAAATAAGGAGTAAGTGTTTAGTCTTTGATTATGATAATAAAACAACATTGGCCACGAATGAGGGCCATTTGACCTCTAAAACTCTCACTTAAAGGAAAGGTAAGGTTTTCATTTCAGTATGTAAGATATTTTGTAGGATGGAAACTGCTGACTATGAGCTCAAAGACCCCAGGCTGAATGGCTCCAGACACCTGAACAGACATTTGATTACCTAAGCCTTTGTCAATCAAGAATGCCCATGAAATGATCACAACCTCTTGAACCAATCATTGAACTGATCATATGCCTAGAACCTCTGCCCCTAATTTTGCCCTTAAAAACTCATGTGGAGAACACCTTGGGGAGACATGGTCTTTTCAGCATGAGCTGCCCACTTTCCTTGTGTTGTGCTTTGCAATAAAGTTAGACTTTCCTTCATCACACCACATGACTGTGATTTGATTTGTAGCACTTGGGTGAAGGAACCTAATTTGAGTTTGGTAGCAATAGGGAACCTAGTCTCATACCTGACACTCGTCTTCCATCTTGATCACCCATTCTCAATTCTTCTGTTCATCAGCAGTGCCTTTAGAGGTACTGGAGGACTTAATTGGTGCATTGGCTCAGATACTTATCTTTCAGGGAGCTGAGAACCCCTGTGGTCTTTGTCCATATAGCATTAAAATCAGCAGTGGAGTTCCTGGAGGTTTCCCATGCATCACCTGCCTCTGTGGTAGATCAGAAGCTCTAGACCCTGCTGATAACCAGGGTCAGTTGCCTGTTGTCAATCTTTCCCTTACCTCCTGATTTCTGTACCATGGAACATTTGACTTAAGGAATACATGGCATAATGGAAGCCGTTGCTTCATCTTTGCAGTGTTTTCTCTATGTTGGTGCCTTATTCTTGTTTTACAAATACTGTTCCATTGCTCTTTAATTTTGGCATATTTGAGTGGTATAGTATTTGCTGGGACAAGTGGATCCCAGGGTAATGGGACTACTGCTACATTAAATTTCCATAAAGTAGACCTTTTCATTTATAAGATGATATTATAGTCTGTCCATGCATGGGGTAAAAATTCAAGAAGAATTTGCATCTGTTATAGTCTAATTAGTGAGAAGTAAGAAGACATCTAGACATACCTACATTTATTAGAGTTCATTGAGTAAGCTGATGACATAGAGGGAGGGGAATTCATGTCTCTCAAAACCCTGCAGTTCCTGATTGAAAGGAGAGGGGTGCTTATATAGGCAAAAATCACCATGAATTCTGGGTTGATATGGTGATTACAATAGAAACTGAGGAGGGGGTGAAGAGGAAAGGGAGTGGGGTTCCTATGTGAAAGGAGTTATAGAAGCTGAATCCAGCTGGTTAATTATTTCTAAGGGCATTCTCCAGACCTTTGTTTAATGGTCCCCATGGCTCCAGGCAGAGGTCTGGTGATTAGTAGTTACATTGCTAAGGAACATCTAAACACAAAGATTTGGGGCTAGTTAGCAAAGCCAGTAAGACTATTAATCACTGTATTTACTCTGGGCAAAAGGAGGAAGCAAGTGTAACATAAAGTTTAAGGGTGGAGGTGCTTCTGCTTCAAATCAGCTGCTGGCTTAGGCAAATCATAGCCATGGTCTCAACCCCAGCAATATGAATAGATGACCTTCCTGGGCTTGAGGTTATTCAATGCAGTCAACTGGTCACCAAGTGCCTGCTTGTACTCTTCTTCAAAGAATGGCATTGTGTCTAGGACTCTCACTAGTCCCTGTTGCTAGAAGGTGTGACATTTACTAGCATTCGTAGGAAGTTTGGTCTCATAGAGAATACTTGTAGTTGGCTGTCACTAGGGCTCCTGAATTCGTGAGGCCAGTGTGCAGGCACTGAAATGGCCAATGGCAGAAGCTACTTGTCACCGAGTGGTTGAATCATACTCCTCTGTGTTTATGCTTTCTGCTAGGCATGCACTACCATGGGACACAGTAGTCATCCTCATACACTCTCCTGTAGTTACATCCACATCCTCGTTCCCAGAGGTCTCTGACTCTAATATTTGATATTTCCTTCCCAGGACTCTAAATACTCAGAGCAGTCATTCACCACCATCCAGTAGTCCAAGCCCATTCTTACCATCATCACTGCCCACTGGAGGATCTCTCCTCACCCCGTCTTTTGGACACCCCAGAGTGCGGTGGCATGTTGGTAACAGTCCTGGGCTTGCACTGATGGCCATCCTAGCCCATTCCTCCCATTGCTTTGGCCTGCTTTTCCCACCACCAACTGGTCATTCTGGTGTCATGACCCTTCAGTGTTTTTCTGATCTGAACTAGTTCAGTCTTTCTTTGACTTTCATAATATTGAAACTTCGAAGACTACAGGTGATTTATTTGTAGACTATTTCCCAGTTTGAGTTTGTTTAACATTTCTTCACAGTTACATATAAGTTATGTACATTTCTTTAGTGGAAATGTTAACAAAATGTCTGTGTTTACTCATTGCCTCCCATCAAATTGTGTATTAGTTTATTTCATTTTTCTTAAGGGTATTTGACTAGCTTGATATGAGTAGCTTCTCCATTGTGTAGTTACTCTTTTCAAATTTTGTGATTTATAAGTGTTTCATTGAAAGATGATTTGCATCTAAGTAAATAGCTACTTTTAATACAATTTTTTCAATTTTTAAATTCATACATTCATTTATATGAATATATACTGATGAATACGTATTGTATTCGTGATTTTAATGTGCTAGCATCTCTATTCATGTTGATGATGAAATCGTTCCAATTTGGCCAGTGCAGCCCTGTTAAGCTGATTTCTGTGTTCTTTTAACATATCCCAGCAGGTTTTAGTACTTCTTTATTTTATCTCAAAAAGATATTCCAGAGGGCTGACCCTGCAGCCTAATGGTTAAAGGAGCCGGATCATACATGCCAGTTGTGGTTCAAGTCTCAGCACCAACAGCTTCAACAACTCACTGGGCATGTTGTGTGTGCTTCAGATTCTGAAAGGGTGAAGAAATGTAAGAGAAGGGATTGTGGCATGATCATACCCTTGAATAGTGAGTTCTCCCTCTCTGTGGTGAGTACACATGTCCTCTGGCAATGAAAAAAAAAAAATACTCCAGGCTAATTTTGTACTTTTTCTGGAACTAGTCACTTCTCTATGCGGTTCTGTTTCCTTTTAAGTTGAGAAGGAAATTTAAAGGCCAAAATATAGATGATAACTATTGGGGTGACACTACTATCAGGCCCTCTCACTGGACGGAGCTAGAGAATATATGTTTATATTTGTTATACGTGTGGTGAGAAATTCTCCACTAGGCAGAATTTATACCTATTTCTATTTCAATATATTTTACTATTTATAAGTTTATACTAGCATCTCCAATTTTAATCAAAACCCATTTGTAAATCTATCTCTCAATAGTGAGAAACGTAGCTCATGTTATTCTCAGCATACTTACTCATGCAATCAATTCTCCTGTATATAGAACCAGTTTCTTGGTTTCAAGACTACCCTGACTCACAGCGACTGATCTGCTCTGAGCTGCTGCTGCACTTCTTCTACAGACATGCTTCTTACTTTCTTTAGGCTTCAAAATCCAGTGTTTGGCTCGTACTTCTACAGTTGCCCTAGGGGGATTTCAATCTTGCCCTTCTTCAATTCCAGTAGTCCTGGCAAGGCTGACCTTACTTCAGACCCTGTGCAGACCACTCTAATCACTGATGCCCTCTTTACTCTGCTGAGACTGATGTACCTCCGTGCCCCCTGCATGTCTGCCTTGGTCACATTTCATGGTGGCTTGGGACTCCTAGCACTCCCTGCTATGTCTACACCTTCCTCACCTTGCTCCCCCGGGGTCTACTGCCTATCTTAGGGTCTGTACTCAAGTCCCACTTAGGTACCCACTAGCTCTGGTGGGGTTCCCTGAAACATTGATTCTAAGATGGAGAGTTACTTGTAGGAAATGTATCGGCCGTGGTCCTGGGAATAAACGTGTGTGGGCAGGAGAGCAGCCTCCAGTGCCATGGGAACTCTACATCCCTTACCCTCCGGGATGATTCCACACTGAGACAGCTCTCAGAAGTCTGTCCTGCGGCGTCTTCCGCCACTGGATGTCAGCCCCACCCGAGAAGGAGGCAACTGTGGGATGATTGATTCTTCTAGAAGGGAGGATCTGAGCAACAAATGACAGGATCTGTTCTTTTGGGATTCTGGACCTGGATAACAATAGAAGCAAGTGAGCTGGCATTTCAAACATTACATCTTCGTAGACAGCATCCCCACAGAGTGTATTTCAGTAACGCTGGGACAGAGCCTGAGAATTTGTTTTTTTAAAGTTCCCAGATGATTCAGTATTTGTCCTGTTCTCTACAGTTGGCCTTTAACGAATGATTTCATGTATGTTTATGCCTCAAATTACTCTGAGTAGGCAGATGGCAACTGAAATTCAGAACTCCTAATTGTCATAACTTGTCCCTTCGGTTACACTTATGTACCATCTCCCCTGATGGTTGATTAAGGCACAATGAGCTGCGGATTCTCGATTTTGTTTGTTCTATTTGCTTTCTGTAGTCGTTAAATGGTAACATTTCTAATACACACTCGTCATTAATACCGCACAGAAGCATGCTTTTTTTTTTTTTTTTTTTTTTTGAGATAGATTTTCCCCATAGGGCTCATGCACATTTGCCAGAAAGAAAGAGAGACAAAGAGAAAAAAAGAAAGAAATCACCCACCAGGGGTGATGGCCACACTGCAATCCCTTCTTTTCCATTCTCCTCTTGGGATTTGGGGCATGCACACACATACGCCCGACATGAGTTTTACGCTGCTGGGTCCATGACTTCAGTATGAAGGAGTCCAGCAACATAACCATTCTGCTATTTGCTGGTCCTGGAAGCTCAATGTTTTAATGGTTTTCTGTATGCTTTATTGTGCATATAAAATACAGTTGCTATAAAAGAAACTATGGTTTGTATATTGCATAATAGTTAATTCCCAACATGTCAAACACATGTAATCCAGGTTTTCAGTTTCCATGTTTCTAGATCATAACAGAAAGTGGGTCTGGTGATGACCTCTTCCTACACTGGAAAGCTTCTTACAAATGTCCGTCAGACGGGCAGTCACAGAGACCGGGAGCAACCCCACGGCACGAATGGCTCAATACTTCCAGGTCTCTTGCTGGAGAAGTGATAAGAGGGAGCAATTTCCCTATGGCTTTTCAGGAGTTCTCTGCAAGGAGAGCCAGGCATACATGACAGCTTTGTCAGCGGATACCCTGTTCTCAGCAAAGTTACTGCACAGGTTAAAAAGGGAGGAGATGGTGAGCACTGTGGAACGATCAGCTCTGCAGCGGTGTGGGAGGTGAGGCTGTGACCCGCCTAGGGAACTGGAGTTGTTGGAGCAGGTAGTTCTCAGGAGTAAGGGCAAGGGCAGCTCTTTCTAAGCTGTTTCTCTACCCAGGTACGCCATGCCCTTTCTCCATGGTGGAGGTAGCTTATGGCTCACAACCCTCTGATGTCAAGGGGCTATTTTCAGTGCATCACACTTCATAAAAGATTCATTGGAAACATTCTGAGAGCTTTTTCTTCTTCATAGGAGTAAGCCTGCATCTTTACTCTCTCCTTTCACACATTACAGGTTTGACAGAGTGAGACTAGACAGTTACATAAAAACCTTATGAACGACCACTCACCTGCTCTGTAGTTAATTATACATGTCTTTTGCTGAGGCTCTCGAAAAAGAAGCGTCAAACCAAATCAGAATCTCGCTCTTCCTTTTAGTAAAATGATTACTCAGAGATATTTGGGAGAGTATATAGCCACCAGGAAATCAAGAATAACCTGTGTTTTCATTTGACAAAGATGTCTGTCCCACCTGTCTGCTACTCAATGTGCTGTGAGTTTAATTCATGTGCCATGTCTCAGTACAGAACTGTACAATCCAATAGTGTGGAAGTGTATCATCTACTTATTATGCTGAAAATATAAATGGCAACTGGCATTTTGTACATGTTAAATTTATTATTTACGTTCATTCAGTCAGAAAATGTTCATTTGATACTCGCTATGCAGAGACAGGATGAGATGCCGGAGGAGGTAAAGGTATTCAGATTCGAGGTTAACTGCTGATTGGTTTTCTGGATGGTCTTCGAAAAGTGCTTCGCTTGCTGTGGTTTGAATTATTTCCATTGTTAAGCAACTCTGGTAATTAACTATCATATCGGACAGCTCTGCTGATGTTGTTTTCACCTAACTTCATGCATTGTCTTGATTCTGTTTCTTGGAACCACATCATCACACCATAGTTCCTTTTTATTTCAAGATAATATTTAAAATACATGAAAACAGCTATCACGATTTAGTAGACTGTATACCTGAAATGATTCACCTGGTCTTTTGAGTTATAAAATCACGTTCTATGGCACATTTGGGGCACTTGAGGCAGCAATAGGAGGACACAGGAAGTGGATAATATCGGCCATGCATTCTAGAGTAATATCACCACCAAACTAGTTTTGCTCCCACATGTCAGTTTCAGGTACCAAAGCATCTTCAATAAGAAATACTTTATAGGGGTCAGCAGGTGGCCTAGTGGTTATGGTGATGGACTCCCACATGGCAGACCGCAGTTCAAATCCTGACCTGGTAGCTTGAATCTCATGCCAGGTGTGTGAGCATGCATGCTCCACATCCTGAGAGGCGAATGGCGGAGAAGGGACTGCCGCATAGCCCTCCCCGTTGGGGGTGGGGTGGGGTTCTCTGTCTTTCTGTGTCTCCAGTGAGTACACACACACTATAGCAAAAATCTCTCTTTCTGGGAACCAGCAGTTAGCGTAATGGCTATGTCGCTGGACTCCCACGTAGTTGACCGCAGTTCGCGTCCCGGACCCGGTGGCTTAAAACTCACGCCGGCGCGTGTGCATGCGTGCCCAAGATCCCGAGAGGAGAATGGAGGAGAAGGGATTGCAGCGTGACCATCCCCCCTGGGGAGTGATTTCTCGCTTTCTGTCTCTCTGTCTCTCTCTGTCTACCTGGCGAGTGCACGCGCCCTACAGTGAAAAAACCTCACTAAAAAAAAAATCTCTCTTTCTAAAAAACAGTAAAGAAATAATTCATAGCCTACTTCACCTTTGATTATGCACTGTTTAAAAGAAAGTGAAAACTATTGGATAAACAGATTTGCATCTGAGTTTATAATATTTGTGCAGGCGATGCTGTGTTTGTGCTGTCATATGTAAGATCTATGACGATGTAGTATCTAGTATTTCGCTTTGATTGTAAAACACATGGGAAGATGGGGAGGTGGAATTGAGGGTAAGTACCTGTATCAGAGCCTGAAGGTTGTGCAGAAGTTCCTTGCATCAGGAAAAGAAAGCGCAGAGACCGTGGAGATCCCAGCTTGACTTTGCGTTCTCTGCTGCTGCTCTTAACCTTTCTCGGGGGCTGCATTCTATATGGTATTACCTAAGACGTTCTAGTCTAATCTCTACTCAGGCACTGGTATGAACCACACGATTGTCCAGAATGAAAGGAGATCAGTGGTTTGGAACCAGGTAGGTGGAATGCCACTACTTGCTATGTCTTTGTTACCATTTCGTGTACAGTGACAGGTCACCATCTGTTCTCATAGTGTCGCGGCATCAAGGTGAAATGCAATCATGTACCTCCACCTCTCGTAGAGTACTCGCCACAGCCTGAGGGTGCAACAGAGATGGATTATTATTATTTATATTATTAAATTGTTTTGTGCGAAACTTCATTGAGTACAAGTTAACAGTTCTGTGTGCAGTAAGAAATACTTAATCAGATCTCCCTATTAGTACTCCATGTTTTCTTTTTATTTTATTTCTTTCATGAGAGAGAGACAGATATACAGACAGAAACAGAGAGATAGGCAACCCCAATAGAGTCCCCATGCCACAGTCTAACCTCAATCTCAGCTAGCCCAGATCAGGGGAGGGGGGTGCTCACATGCCAAGCCTGGTCAGGAAGATCCCATATTGTATGGTGGTTTATTATTCTGAATGACAGCCTGGCTCTGGTCCTTTGAGATTTTAAAAGAAAGGCTATATATATATATATACACACACACGCATATAGATATAGATATAGATACATATATCTCTTGCTACACACACACACACACATACACACACACACATACACACACACACACACACACACACACACACACATATTTCTTCTCATTAACTTTTCCCTTTCTAGATTGAACTTGCTTATGCTTTTCCGAGCTGGATTTATCTGATGTGACAAAAAAAAATGTGTCTTTAAGTCATTGATTCCACTTTTCTACCTATAAGTCAATTTCTGTATATTGTCTTTCATTTAAAATCCAAAGTTTTACCTTTAAGTCTCTTCAAATATTAAGTCTACATTTTCAAATTAAGTTTTATTAAACTATGAAAATAATAAACTATAAATTATAAAACAGATGTAACTTTTTGCAGTGGTTGTTTTTATTTACTGTCCTTCAGAGTTAGGAAAACAAGAAGTTATTTTAATTCATTTGACTGTAAAAACTTTAAACTTCTCTAGTTTCCCTTGGATTGTAGGAAGAATTTTGCCTAAGTATGGTAAAACATAAAATTCTGGGGCCAGCAGTTAGCCTAGTGGCTATGTAACTGGACTCCCATGTAGTCAACTGCGGTTTGAGTCCCAGACCCGGTGGCTTAAACTCACGCCGGACATGTGTGTGTGCATGGCCAAGATCACGAGAGGAGAATGGAGGAGAAGGGATTGCGTCATGGCCATCCTCCCAGGGGGGGGGTGATTTCTTGCTTTCTATCTCTCTGTCTCTCTCTGTCTTCCTGGCGAGTGCATGCGCCCTATAGCAAAAACCTCTAAAAAATAAAATAAAACAATAAAAGTTTGACGCTTTTCTGAAACCAGCAGTGTTTTGTAGTCATTTGGATTGTGATGTAACAGTGTGAGAAGCAGTTCAGTTAACTCTTGAGAAACATGAAGCCGAAGAACACTATTGACTAAGGGGAAAATATCTCATATAAAGAAATAGTTTTTAAATATTAAAACATACTCTAAGGTCAGCCTGTGCCCTTGTGATTAAAGTGACTGGATCCCATATGGCCAACTTCAGGATTCAAGTTCTGGTCCTAGAGCCTTGAGAAACATACGGAGGGCATGCTTGTGCATGCTCAAAATGCTGACAGGAGAAAGAAGTGGAGGAGAAGGGAATGCGGCATAACCATGCCCTGTGGGGGATAATTTCTTGCTTTCTCTGTCTCTCTCCAGTGAGTGTTTGTATCCACTGCCAAAAACAAATAAATAAATATAAATAAAAAAGAAATACTCTTCGAAGAGCTTTAATTTTAGTCATCTAATCATAGAAATGATTCCTATTATATTAAGGGGAGATGTATACACCGAGGATGGGAATTTCAGAATTCTGCATACTGTTGACAGAAATAACCAACTCTCCAAAAATAATAATCAGTTTAGTTTATTTCTAAGCATGAATTTACATGACCTACCTAAGCCCGGAGAGGAGGCAAAACACGCCTCTCTCTTTCTCTCTCTGTGATTGGGTACAGATTTCTTTTCATTTGACTTTGAGGGTGACAGAATTTAGTGAAGAGCTTTCCATTGGCCTGGCCTCCAAAAGCTGGCCGTGTAGAAGTGGGCTTGTAGGTTTGGGGAAGGAATTAGTAAAAAGTGCACTTTAACAAAGATAAGGGGGCTTGAATATAGTCAAGGACAGGATGTTGGAAGAGTCCTGTTATCAATGAGTCAAAATGGTCTGTTAATGTTGTGGGTGTGGCTCGCCCATTACAGGGATACTATGCCAGGGACAGCATGTAGGAAGATTGTTGTTATCAAATGGGCCAAAATGATCTGTTAATGTCCGTGGGCAGTGTGACTCACCCCTGGGTCCCTGAAAGGGATTTTAGAAATAGGAAAAAGCAGTTAGACTTATGTCCTCAACACCATAACATCTAAAGGATATTTTTAAAGGAAAAAAAAAAATTACTGCACAAGTTCCTAGGTAAAGAAGTGATAAATTATTTGGAATTTGAATTGCTTATTTATTTAATTCATTGACTGGTTTTACCCAAAGCAACCACGTCAAAATCGGTCAGTTCCTCTTCAGTTTCCGCCAGTCTGCCTGACTTCAGCATGCCTATTATCTGTCTATGAGCCATAGATAGGATCCCTGGAGTTGTCTCTGAAGGTTAGTTTTCCTTCAGGGTAATGAAAAGCCCAGTAGGAAACACAAACAAATAATTAGCAGATGCTGCCTGATAGACTTGTTCTTCCAGTGATTCTGGGCACATCCTGTTCCAGTCTCCGTACCCTCTGACAGATGATCCATGAACCACAGAGTAAACCTGTCAAGAAATCAGAATAGAGTGACTTCTCTTCATGCATAGAATAGTGCCTTATGTTGCCATAGAAATCAATTGGTTATTCATCGTTTTCCACATTGCCACAGTCCTTCCTCTGACAATTAATGATAGACAAACATGGTCACAGGTCATTAGAGGGCTTTCTCCTCCTTAAGTATTCAGCTGAGACAGACTAGCTACCGGAAGAAAAACCATCTTTATGTGCCCTTTGGTCATTTCATTTCTTTTTTCCTTCTATTGCTGACATTTGCATCTGTTTTAATCCTTTTTTCATTCTTGTCTACACTGAACTAATTTCTTTACACGACCAATACCTTATAATGCCAGGGGAGCAGACTTGCTTCTGGCTGACCCTCTGTGCTGCACCGTCAGGCCACTGCTGATGGACATTCCGTATTGTTATGAGACTGCTGGAGGGACAGTGTGTCCAGGGCTCGGCATCAGCATAATCTCATCTGTTCCCTGGCTGCAGTGTCAACTTGCAAAGATGGAAATCAGGCAGAATTCCAGGAGCCACAGCCACAACACCTGCAGGCTGTCTGTTTTGCCAGAACACCAAAAGGAATGATGGCATTAAGAAGTGCTATAGTCAGCTCACATAATGAAGATAAAAATGATAATTAGCCTCGTGGTAATTTGAATTACTCAACTAAATCTTTGTTGTGCTCTGAGATGTTTTAGCAATAGATTTTGAATGGTTTAATCTGTTGGGATTTTGTAATTTTAAGGAGCTGGGGATAATGACTTTTTTTTCCAAAATGAAAATAAATGAATACAATTTTACACATAGAAATTTCAGCCTACGTAGAACGCACACATTAGGCATGGCCTCAAGTATAATTCAGCAGAAACGATCGCACTAGAGCTCGTAAGCACCCTGAGTACATTTCGTCCCAACTTTGCTGCAGCCCAACCTTCTGTTTGACTCATTTATTTGTGAAGGGGCACTGATCTCATGAAAAGGGCCTTCTTAAACACTGACCATTTGTGAATATTTTTCTTAAACATTGTTGTGAAATCATAACTAGTAGCTTGACTTTCAAAGAATGCAATTTATAAAACACTCATATTTACTTATCTGAACAATAACTGAAAGTATTTGACAGAGGAAATGTTTGTTTTGTCCACACACCATCTGAGTTCTAACTCATCCCACAGCAATTAATAACTAGTTAAATTTTTTCAACAAATCCTCAGCACTGGGAGGATTATAGTATGTATGCAAAGCCCAAAAAGAGCTTGCTGGGGTCAGCAGATGGCATAGTGGTTACATGGCTGGATTCTCATGTGATTGGGGTCAGCAGATGGCATAGTGGTTACATGGCTAGATTCTCATGTGATTAAACAAGAGGTTTGAGTCCTGGACCTGGTGGCTTGAAAATCATGCCAGGCATGTGTGCATGCATGCCCCAGATCTCAGGAAGGGAATAGAGAAGAAGGGATTGCAGCGTGGCCATCCCACCTTGGGGGGTGATTTATTACTTTTTCTCTCACTGTTTCTGTCTCTCTCTCTCCAGGAGCACACACGCCTTATGGCAAAAACCTATTAAGAAAAATAAAAGTGTCCTACTGAGGCAGGAAGTGGAACTGTCTTTATTAAGGGATTGTTCAGGTGGATCTCTAAAATAACTATGAGTAAATCCATGCCCATTTAATGGTTTACAATAGCTCAAAGGCCCCTATGTTTTCAATGGAAGGCTGCATATAAACTATTCTTTGTAGAGCTAATTGTCATAAATTTACCAATATGTGAAACAAAAGGCACAAATAAATGCAAACTTTTTAATTTTTTATGTATTGATTGATAAAGACAAAGATTTAAAGACACTGTCTCAAATCCTTTTTCAGAGTATTTCCACCAGTTGTGAATGTATGAAGTATTATGGTAAAGAGTCAGGCTCTGACTACAGCCTGGTAGATCTTATGTTGGCCCTGCTATTGACTAATCATGTATCCTTGACAAGGGTCCTTTCTTTTTTTGTCCAATTTTTCAGTTTTTGCTCTAGAGTGTATGCACTTCACCAAAGGCAGAAAGAGAAAGAGAAAGTGGGAAATCACCCCCTGCCCCGCCCAGGGGAGATGACCTTGCTGGAACCCCTTCTCTTCCACTCTCTAGGTTGGGGCAGGCACACATACACCCCTGGAATGATTTTTAATCTGCTGGGTCTGGGACTCAAATGGCTTAATTCGCCATGAGGGATCTAGCTGCCCTAACCTTTGTGTCACTTGCTGGCCCCTGTGGCTCATTTCTTAGTGTATAATAATGGAGACACTGAATAGTATCTGTCTCCCTGGAATAGTATATTAAGTAAATAAGCGCATCTTAGATGCTCAGTACAACGTCTGAGATACAATGAAGACATGACAAGGGTTAGGATTCATTATTTGTGAACTCTAACCTTGTTAGAATGAACCTTCAGGAAACACGCCAGGCATGATACTTTGATTCTGGGAGATACAAGCCCTGTCCTTGAGGAGCTTACCTTCTACTGAGAAAGAGGTAGGCAAGTGCTCTTGTGTGCATTAGAATTGTCTGGAAGGTTTGTAAACCTCCACCCTAGGACCAGTAGATGGTGTACTGGTTACGTTGCTGGACTCCCATGTAGCCAAACATGGTTCAAGTCCCAGACCTGGTGACTTTAAACTCATGCTGGGCATGTGTGCGTGCGTGCCCAAAATCCTTAGGGGAGAATGGAGAAGAAGGAGTTGTGGCATGGGGTTGATTTCTCACTTTCTGTCTCTCTGTCTCTCCATCAAGCACATCCACCCTGTAGCAAAAACAAAGAAACAAACAAAAAACAGAAACTCTCTTAAAAAAAAAAAATAAAAAGCCTCCATCCTCAGAGATTGTGGTTTGGTATGTCTGGAGTGGACCCTGAAAATGCATTTCTAACAAGTTCCCAAGTGATGCAGACCCTGTTGGCTTGGGGACCACACTTTTAGAGCCTTCACCTGACATGCTTTTTAATACAGTTAAGGTCATTCTTTTTGTGGAAATAGGGACAGAGTAGCAGAGGGGCACAGCCACCTGGGCCAACAGGGATTTCAGGAGCCCTTTGTAGAAAAGATGGTCCCTGAGGTAATAATGGCTCACAAGATGAACAAGTAAAAGAGTGTTTCCAGTACTAGGTCTTAACAAAAGCAGGGGAAGTAATAGAGGAACAGGTGAAACCTTGTCACTATGGAAAGTTCTCTGGCACTCTGTTAGAAATACTCCTCCCTTAATCCATATAAGATTTACACAGATTTTTGTTTGTTTTAAATTTTTTTCCATAGGGTGCTTATACTTACCAGAGAGAGACAGAGGGGGAAAGCAAGAAATCACCCTCCAGGAAGGATGGTCCACACCGCAATCCCTTCTCCTCCATTCTCCTCCTAGGATTTTGGTATGTATGCACATGTGCCCTGTGTGAGTTTTCAAGTCACCAGATCCAGGATTCAAACTGCTGTTGGCCATGTGGGAGTACAGTACCTTAGCCATTATGCCAGTTGCTGACCCCTATTTACACCATTTTAAAAAAATATTAGAAACAATTCTCTAGTGTTCATTCATTCTTTCATAAAGTAATCAAAGAAAAATATATATTAGCCTTGAAAATATGTTCAAAACTATATTAAGACTATTAATAATCCTAAATTTTGATATAGATGATTAAGTTTCAGTATTATTATTTCCCATTTGTATTCTTTTTACATTTTTTTTTGAGAGGTTTTCACTATAGGGTGCTTGTGCTCGCCAGAAAGACAGAGATATAGAGACATAAAGTCAGAAAGTGAGATATCACTCCTCAGGGAGATGGCCATGCCACAATCCCTTCTTCTCCATTTTCCTCTTGGAATCTTGGGCATGCATGCACACCCAAGGCCATGCATGCACATGGCCAGTGTGAGTTTAAGCCACCGGGTCTGGGACTTGAACACAGTTAACTACATGGGAGTCCAGCAACATAGCCATTATTCCATCTGCTGGTCCATCATTCGTATTCTTTTCTTAGCAGTAAGTTTGAAATTAGGTGGGTAAATAGTTTTATAATTGCTATAGTTTTGTGTAACTTTGAAACATGAAGTAAAATATTATCTTTTTGCTTTTATTATCTTTTCAATAATAAGTTCTCAAAATTGACTAATTTTTTTAATTGACCATTTTACTGCTTTTGTGAAGCTGATCAGACAAAGCAGAGGAATAAAAAGAAAAGAAAGTAGAATGTGTCACTAATCTTCACAACTCGAATAGCTATTGTTAATATTTGATGCCCTAAAATTCAGATGTTTCTTTATAAAGACTCAAAGATAGAAAGACAAATGGAAATGATTTAAAAAGTATTGTCTGACACTGTACATGATTTTCTTGAAAATTGTTTTAATTTTATTTGAATTTAACGGGATAAAGCATTTGAAGTAAAACTTCAAAATTTGCCAAAGTTTGATATAATATTCAATTTCTTCACCATTACAGATATTACTTTTTGAAAGATTCCTGCAATGGTAGAAAAAGAAAAAAAATAATACAATTTTGAGAGTGCAATTATTATGCTGTTTCAACTTTAGATCATGTTTATGAAAGTTTAGATATGAAAGATAAGGATATTAGTACAGTTAAACTTTCCCAGCCACCTCGATCTTTACCTTCATATTCTAATATTTTTGGTATTGTTATTTTTACATGGTCAGATTTTATAACATTTACATCTATTTTACATCAAGTAAGATTTCTGTAACTAACAAAGGAGTGGGAACCAGCAGATGGCGAAATGGTTACGTTGCTGGACTCCCATGTGGCCAGCTGCAGCTCGAGTCCTGAACCCAGTGGCTTAAAAGTCATGCTGGCATGTGTGCGTCTGTGCTCAATATCCCGAGATGAGAGTGGAGGAGAAGGGATTGTAGAGTGGCCATTCCCCCTGAGGGATGATTTCTTGCTTTCTGTTCCTCTGTGTCTTTGGCGAGTGCACCTGCCCTATCACAAAAAGGTCTCTCTAAAAATAATAATAATAATAATAATAATAATAATAATAATAAAATAAAAAACAAAGGCATAAACTCACAACTGCTTATGCAGTAAGGAATGTGTGCTGTCCAGAGTTAGCGAAGGGATCCAGAGTCCACTGAAAGCATCTCCGGGTTCTCCTGCCCCATGTCAGTTGGTGCTCTTGGCTTCATTCTTGGTTCCAAGAAGATGTGACAACCCCGATGGCACATTCGAATGACAACACTGCAAGAAGAACCGTCTCCTGCTGTTCTGCCATGGTCTTGGGTGGAGCTGTGAAGAAAGCTGAGGCCCGCTGGATGTTCTCCTATTATCTGTAACTTGCTTTTCTGCTACGGTGCACGGCATTCTATACTCATCCTCCAACTTCGACACTTGCCTGACGCGCATTTTCTCACGTGGTCTATGTCAGCTTTTCCCGGGACACGGTGCGCCACTTCAAATCCTCCTCCTCTATGCTGTAGAGGTAAGAGGTGTGGGCTGGCTGAATATTCCGCGTTGCCATGTCATCGCCTCTCTCGCTGGCTCCCTTTCTTGTTCTTTTCGTCTGTGCTCTTTTCTTTCATTCTGAATCTCCTCAAGGCCATTTGTGATAACGTCTGTATTTCCAGTTGTGTTTTCCCTTGTTTAATCTATAGAATGCGAGGTACTTCTGCGCAATATGTTTGTTTTTCTTTTCCATTTCTTTCTTGAATTCTGCCAGCCAGCTTTGATGTCTGTAAATTGAAATCATCTCTTAACATTTGTCTCATTTCTTTTCCCCAAGGAAATATGGTGCCTGTAATTTCCATTGCGATGAGGTAAATTGATTTTTTTCATTTATTCACTATTTTGTAAGGTATTTCTTACAGACTATACATTTACTTTATATATACATATGTGTGTGTGTATTAATATATATGTGTGTGTATATGTATGTATATATATGTATATGTATGGATTTTGTGTTTAATTTGTTTATTAGTTCTTTTTTGTTTGTTTGTTTTCTATAGGGCGTGTGTGCTCACCAGAAAAACAGAGAGAGACAGAGACAGAAAGTGAGGAATCTCCCCCCAGGGGTTTGGCCACGCAGCAATCCTTTCTCCTCCACCCTCCTCTTGGGATCTTGGACACACACACACACACACACACACACACACACACACGTGCCCGGCATGAGTTTAAGCCACTAGGTCTGAGACTTGAACCGCAGTCAACTACATGGGAGTCCAAAGACATAGCCATAACACCAACTGCTGGTCCCAAGGAGCTTGACACATTTTTTTCTTTAACTGGAGTGTGTAACTTGAACATTGATGAGAATAAAAGTGGGCGAGTGAATTGGAAAGTAGACACATTTGATTCCAGGCTTTTGATACAGAATGTTTTCTTACCAATTCTGTCTTTTCCTTTATCTACTCATCTTAGGTTTATTAATTTCTTGAATGTTTTTTTCTTTGCATTGTCTGAAAATCTGAATTAATTGCACACGGGCACAAAGGAAGAACATAGATCCATTGATGTAATAAGAAGGTGACCCGGAATGAGGTCAACCAGATAGAGCTTGTTTTATCCGAAGTGTAAAACAGAAGTAGGGGCATGATAAAGGTATGAAAATAATAACGAAATATCCAGTGGCTTTAGTTTATGAGGCCTCGATCTTACTCAAACTGGGAGAAACCTCCAGCAAAAGGAAATAAAAATTACAAATACAAAATTAGGTACAAAGGTGAAGATTTACTTATTTGCAAGAAATATACAAATTAAAAAACCCTTATAAATATGATTAAAATTTTAAAAGGATTACATTTTAATTAACTAAAGTCTGATATGACTCCATACTATTTTTTAAAAATAATTTTATTTTTATTTATTTATTTTAATTTGACCAGAGAGGGACAGAGTGAGAGAGAGAGACAGAGAGAGAGAAAGGAGGGAGTGAGAAAGCAAGCCACCAGATTCAGGACTTGAACTGCAGTTGTCCATGTGGGAGTCCAGTGCCCTTAACCACCCTACTACCTGCTGGCCCCTGACTCTGCACAATTTTTTTCCATTTCTTTTTGACTTCAAACTTTCCTACTTCAAATGACAAAGATTTAAGTAAGAATAGTGTTTTCTTTTTGGAGAGGTTTTTGCTATAGGGTACGTGTGCTTGCCAGACAGACAGAGAGACAGAAAGTGAGAAATCACCCCCAGGGAGATGGCCACACCGCAATCCCTTCCCCTCCATTCTTCTCTCGGGATCTTGGGCACGCACGCACATGTGCCTGGCATGAGTTTTAAGCCACCGGGTCTGGGACACGAACCGCAGTCGACTACGTGGGAGTCCAGCAACATAGCCATTATGCTAACTGCTGGTCCCAAAAATAGTGTTTTCTATGGAGACTAAAAAGAGAATTCAATCTTCTCATTTAAATGTGTTTTTATCTAATTGATAAAGCACTTCATTTCAGCATCACAACTCATTATTGTAATATCAAATAACTGTTGTACTATTGCTGTAAAATGTTTCATCGGAAGTTTTTTCTTTTCAATGTATGAGATGTAAGGTTTGGGGAATTTCGCATGGGTTCTCGTGTTGTGTATTTTACCCCATTTTCCCATTACCCACCTCCTTCCAGCGCCAGTCTCAGGTGGGCATTGATAGCTCCCTGAGACCTGAGTTCTTCATCTTTGTGTCTCAACCTCAAGGGAGTTAACAGAAGGCGGTGGAAGTAAGCCCTACCCACACCAGGACGCCGGCACTAGTGCAGACAGACATAGACCTGACTGTGATTCGTCTGTGTAGCTCTCATGAAGACAAACACCCTCGTTCCCTGCTTAACTACGTTTTGGCTACTCCAGACCAGATCCTGCATAAGCAGAGGTGCGTTAAGGGTAACCTGGAGTGAAACAAGACAGTAGTTTTTAGAGGCTTTTTGCTTGTTTGTTTGTTGTTTTTAACAAAAAATAAAGTACATGGAAACTTCATGGCTTGTGATTTAAAAAAAAAAAAAAAAGAAAGAAAGAAACTATAAAGAATGGGAGCTGGTTACAGAAATGACTGGGATTCACCTGGAGGTGGTCTGGCCTTACGTCCTGGTCTAATGTGCAAATCCAGGAATATTAATGGAAGAATGAATTGTTTTAAAATGGGAGTTGCATAGGAAAGACGAATGTGTGTAAACATTGTGATTAAACTGATAAGCAGAACACCCATCGTAATTCCTATAACTGGGCCAGCCCACGGTAGAGTGGTTAAGGTGGCTGGATTACACTTGGCCTGACTGCTGGTTGCCGTCTCAGACCCAGTGGCTTGAAAACCACCTAGGCACATGTGCACACATTTCCAAAATCCTGAAAGGAGAAATGGAGAGGAGAGGCCCGCAGCGTGACCATCTCCTGTGAAGAGTGCGTCCTCTCTCCCCCACTCCCTGTGTCTCCATGAGTGCATGTACCTTCTAGCAAAAATTAATTAAAAAAGGAAAAGAATTATCAGAATCATTAGTAATCTAGAGAGGTAAGGGTATTTCTCGGTATCCAAAACTGGTTAAAATTACTTTGGGCATAATAGATCTCTTTCTTTAATTTTTTTGTTTTTGTTTGTTAACAGGAATTGTCTAGACTAATATTCATCAATTTATAATGACCCTGACCATTCGCTGACTTTTTTGGTCCCATGAGCTTCCTTTCTTGTCTTCTTTTCATTCATAATTATGTTTGCAGTTCTAGATCTTTGCTTGACAGCTGAGGACCACAGCTGTCACAAGACAGCAGTTTTAACTAATTTTGATTAACACTTCCTACTTTTGCAAATCCTACAAAGATGTAGAACATCGAATATGTAGAATGTATTGCTAGAGGGAGTGAGCTCTGCAAAGGAGGAGCCCTGACATTCAAGCAGAGCTTGAATGGGCATTGATGAACTCACACTTGAGTTAAAGGCAGACGTGAAGAGAAGCACCCTCCGTTGACTTGCTGTTTGAAAATCAGTTTAGGTAAGTGGTAAATACTCTAGAAGAAGGAAAGGCCATTGGTACTGCTGGTGTTAGGGTTGGCAGATGAACTGAGAATCCGTGGAATGACACTTGAAGGAAAAAATCCTGTACAATATTATACTTTACAAATTGAATAACATCCTAGGTGCCAGCAGGTAGCTTGGTGGTTAAAGGTGCTGGATTCTCACATGGTCAACTGTGGTTTGAATCCCAGACCTGGTGGCTTGCTTTCTCTCTCTCTCTCTCTCTCTCTCTCTCTCTCTCTCTCTCTCTCTCTCTCTCTCTCTCTCTCTCTCTCTCTGTATCTGGGAAAATGGAAATAAACAAATGAATAAATAAAAGTTAAATAAAATAATTCTTTTAAAACAACAAATTGAGTAATATCCTTATGGAGTTTACCAGTATCTCCATACTTTTATACCCAGCTATTTACACCTACCTTTCATAGGAGTAGGAATAAGAGAGCAAATTATTCTTCCATTTTTAACTGTAATTCTTTATCATTAAAATAAAACTTAATATATACTTTTTTATTAAGAATTATTTTATTTAACTTTATTTATTTTATTTGACCAGAGAGAGAGAAAGAAAGTGAAAAAGGGAGCCTTCAGGTCTGGAACTTGAAATGCGGTCAGCCATGTGGGAGTCCAGCACCCTTCACCACCACCTACTGGCCCCAAAACTTGATACATAACTTTTTTCTCTTTTTTAAAAAAATTTGTTTTATCCTTTTTTTTTCTTCTTTTTTTTAAGGTTTTTGCCATAGGTATGTGTGCTCATTGGAGAAAGAGAGAGACAGAAAGAAGGAAAGTGCAAAATCACCTTTGGGGGGAATAGCCACACCAATCCCTTCTCCTCCCTCCATTCTCCTCATGGGATTTTTGGTCACACGCACATGCACCCAGTGTGATTTTCAAACTGCTGGGTCTGGGACTTGAACCATAGTTGATGATGTGGGAATCCAGTGCCTTAAAACTACACCACCTGCTGGCCCTGACATTGAACTTTTATTTCCTTCATTTACTTTTTTCTTCCACTTAATTTTAAGTGCCAGGAAGAAACGGGCAATGTTCAACCCCATCTTTGTTAGCTCCCGTGCTAGCCTCACGGTGGCCACTTAACAAATATCATTTCTCCGATATGCTTTTGTACTCGCTTTATCTTAGATTAGTTTCCATGCTTTCCTTTCTTATATATCCAATGGCCTCACTGAAATCCTTGCTTGCTTTGTTTCCATGCTTTCCTTTCTTATATATCAAATGGCCTCACTGAACTCCTTGCTTACTTTGTCCATTATATATATATATATATTTTTTTTTTTGGCACGGTAAATATAAAGTGAACAGATAAAAGTAATTTATAATTATTGCACGCAGAAGCAACTACTGTTGGTATTTTAGAGTATTTTCTTCCAATATTTTCCTATGAATTTTGCATTGTAGAATTTTCTTATATTTAAGATTTTTGTCCATTCTCACCAAATTTAAACTGCTGTATAATTTAAAAATCAAATAGAGCTGAAACATTTTTTGAGACAGAGTCTATGTTGTGACCTTCCTGCCTTAGCGTCCTTCCATTGCTGGGATTACAGGTACGCATCTCTGCATCAGCCTTTAGCTGGACCAGGATTTGAACTAGGCCTCTCATGTAGTCACAACCCAAAGAATACAGTTTCTTTTTCTTTTGGAGAGGTTTTGCTATAGGGCATGTGAGCTTGCCAGAAAGACAGAGACCAAGAAAGAGAAACAGAAAGCAAGAAATCATCCCCCAGGGAGGATGGCCACGTCACAATCCCTTCTCCTCCATTCTCCTCTCAAGATCTTGGGCACACATGCACATGCGCCTGGCGTGAGTTTAAACTGCTGGGTCCAGGACTTGAACCATGGTTGACTACATGGGAGCCCAGTGACATAGCCAACTGCTGGTCCCAACTATTTTCTTTTCTTTTTTTTTTTTTTTTTTTGGGGGGGTTTTTTTTTAGGGGCCCAC
>NW_006160107.1:3753650-3757100 GCF_000334495.1 Tupaia belangeri chinensis | reverse complement strand
AGCCTTCAGGTCTGGAACTTGAAATGCGGTCAGCCATGTGGGAGTCCAGCACCCTTCACCACCACCTACTGGCCCCAAAACTTGATACATAACTTTTTTCTCTTTTTTAAAAAAATTTGTTTTATCCTTTTTTTTTCTTCTTTTTTTTAAGGTTTTTGCCATAGGTATGTGTGCTCATTGGAGAAAGAGAGAGACAGAAAGAAGGAAAGTGCAAAATCACCTTTGGGGGGAATAGCCACACCAATCCCTTCTCCTCCCTCCATTCTCCTCATGGGATTTTTGGTCACACGCACATGCACCCAGTGTGATTTTCAAACTGCTGGGTCTGGGACTTGAACCATAGTTGATGATGTGGGAATCCAGTGCCTTAAAACTACACCACCTGCTGGCCCTGACATTGAACTTTTATTTCCTTCATTTACTTTTTTCTTCCACTTAATTTTAAGTGCCAGGAAGAAACGGGCAATGTTCAACCCCATCTTTGTTAGCTCCCGTGCTAGCCTCACGGTGGCCACTTAACAAATATCATTTCTCCGATATGCTTTTGTACTCGCTTTATCTTAGATTAGTTTCCATGCTTTCCTTTCTTATATATCCAATGGCCTCACTGAAATCCTTGCTTGCTTTGTCCATTATATATATATATATATTTTTTTTTTTGGCATGGTACTCATTTTGGAAACTTTGGAAAAAATAAAAATATAAAGTGAACAGATAAAAGTAATTTATAATTATTGCACGCAGAAGCAACTACTGTTGGTATTTTAGAGTATTTTCTTCCAATATTTTCCTATGAATTTTGCATTGTAGAATTTTCTTATATTTAAGATTTTTGTCCATTCTCACCAAATTTAAACTGCTGTATAATTTAAAAATCAAATAGAGCTGAAACATTTTTTGAGACAGAGTCTATGTTGTGACCTTCCTGCCTTAGCGTCCTTCCATTGCTGGGATTACAGGTACGCATCTCTGCATCAGCCTTTAGCTGGACCAGGATTTGAACTAGGCCTCTCATGTAGTCACAACCCAAAGAATACAGTTTCTTTTTCTTTTGGAGAGGTTTTGCTATAGGGCATGTGAGCTTGCCAGAAAGACAGAGACCAAGAAAGAGAAACAGAAAGCAAGAAATCATCCCCCAGGGAGGATGGCCACGTCACAATCCCTTCTCCTCCATTCTCCTCTCAAGATCTTGGGCACACATGCACATGCGCCTGGCGTGAGTTTAAACTGCTGGGTCCAGGACTTGAACCATGGTTGACTACATGGGAGCCCAGTGACATAGCCAACTGCTGGTCCCAACTATTTTCTTTTCTTTTTTTTTTTTTTTTGGTGGGGTTTTTGGTTTAGGGCGTTTTTTTTTGCCAGACAGACAGAGAGAGACAGACAGAAAGCGAGAAATCACCCCCCAGGGGGGATGGTCACGCCGCAATCCCTTCTCCTCCATTCTCCTCTTGGGATCTTGGGCACACATGCACACGTGCCCGGAGTGAGTTTTAAGCCACCGGGTCCGAGACGCAAAACGCTGTCAACCACGTGGGAGTCCAGCGACATAACCATTACACTAACTGCTGGTCCTCCAACTATTTTCTTTTTTAATATAACTTTTTTTGTTTTTTAAAGATTTTTGCCCTAAGGCACTTGTGGTTGCCATATAGAGAAAGGGAAGAAAGAAATGCACATGACGCAATCCCTTCTCCTCCATTCTCCCCTGGGAATGTGGGCTTGTGCACACGTCTGAGTGGGATTTTCAAGCCACCAGGTCCAATACTCGAACTGTACAACCATGTGAGAGTCCAGAACTTTAACTTCACACCACCTGCTGGCCCCCTTTTTTAATATAACTTTAAAATTACTTTCTTTTCTATCTGCTCAGTGTTTATGTATGTATCAACTTTGTGAAAATATTGAACTTGTTTGTCACGCGACAGTGAATAGTTTTGTTGTTTTTGAGAACTTAAGCGCAAATCACTTATGAGTTCTGTTTTTTCTTTTCTGGAGTTTCCTCTTGCAACCCTGTTCCCTACATGAATATGCACTTCTCTATAGCCAGACTCATACAAGTCCACTAACATTTCAATTTTGTTCATTGCTTTCTTTTACATCTAAAATGATATATTTTATGTTGTAGTTTTTCTCGTAATATCTTGCACTGTTCTTTACCTTTCAAAAAAAATTGTAGAAAACACTTTTTTTTTTTTTTTTTAGTTTATTTAGAGCCAGCAGTGGCATGGAGGTTAAGCTGGATCCCACATGGCTTACTCCACTGTTTGTGTCCTGGATCCAGCGACTTGAAAATCACTCTGGGCACATGTGTGTATGTGCCCCAAGTCCCAAGAGGAGCATAGAGGAGAAGGGATTGTAGTGTGGGCCATCCCCCTGGGGGGGACTTCCTCTCTGTGTCTCTGGTAGCGCTATGGTAAAAATCTAAAAAAAAAAAAAAAAAGTTTATTTCTTCTGTTGTGCCATCAGCCTGCCTCCAGGAAACACAATTAAACATGGAAAATCAAAACTGCTTTGATTGGACTGAAGTCCTAGAGCCTCATCAGATAGGCTTCTTTTTCTATTTATGAATTTACTGCCTCAGCTCCGAAATTACCCCTTAATATATATTCTTCAAAAATGGACAGGATTTCTTTTTTTAAATTTTTTATTATTATCATAATCTTTTTTATATTACATTGAATCACATATAACTTTACAATGTATTACATTTCTTTTTCCAGAAAAAATAAGAATACCACTCATATCAGTCAATATAAAAACATTAAAATCCCCATCATTGGGACCAGCAGTTAGCGTAATGGCTATGTTGCTGGACTCCCATGTAGCAGACCGCGGTTCGAGTCCCAGACCCAGTGGCTTAAACTCACACCAGGTGCGTGTGCGTGTATGCCCAAGATCCCAAGAGAAGAATGGAGAAGGGATTGCTGCATGGCTATCCCCTCTGGGGGGTGATTTCTCGCTTTCTGTCTCTCTGTCTTTCTGGCGAGTGCACGTGCTCTATAGCAAAAACCACTCCCAAAAAAAAAAAAAAGAAAGAAAAAGAAAAAAAAAGTCCCCATCATCATCATCCAATAGCTTTTCATTTTTTTCCAGATTATTATTATTGTTCCAATTATTTTTTAAGCATTCAATCACTATTTGTCATTTTGCTTGTAAAAAGACTTGATATGAAATAATTCTCAGACCTGTCCAGTTGAGAATACTGTACACGTCGTCATCAATAGGTAATAAACCATACCTGAATCCCACTAATGCCATGCCTCTCCATTTGTTCTCTTGGTATCCTCCATATGCTTCTCTTCTCCCACCTCCTTCCACACTGTCTTATCATCGCTAACTATTCTCACTGCTTTTAGGCCCTCCAATATTTCGCTCTCTACCATAGAGTGTGGATAGTTGGTATATATTAAGTGGATACATACAATATCTTTCTTTCATAGCCTGGCT
>NW_006160107.1:3752190-3752842 GCF_000334495.1 Tupaia belangeri chinensis | reverse complement strand
TTTCATCTTTCTGCAGGTGGATACCCAGTTTTTCCAGCACCATTTACTAAAGAAGTTTTCCTTTTCCTTTTCCCAATGGATTGACTGGTATCCTTTGTCAAAAATCAGTTGGCTGTAAGCTTTGGGGGTTATTTCTGGGATCTCTATTCTATTCCATTGGTTCACATGTCTGGTTTTGTGCCAATACCATACTGTTTTGATGATCACAGCGTTATAGTGTATCTTGGGATCAGGGAGTGATAAGCCTCCCACTCCACTCTTCTTGCACAGGATTGCTTTGGCAATACAAGGTCTTTTATGGTTCCAGACAAATTCTATGATTATCTTTTCTATAAATGTGAAGAATATTTCTGGTATTTTGATTGGGATTGCATTAAATATGTAGACTAATTTGGGTAGAAATCATGTTTTGATTATGTTAATTCATTATGTTCATTCCGGGAACATGGGATGTCCTTCCACTTTTTTTTAAGTCGCTTTTGATTTCTTTTTTAAGATTCTCATAGTTTTCTTTATAAAGATCTTTGACTTCTTTAGTTAGGTTTATCCCTAGGTATTTTATACATTTTGTGGCTACGGTAAAAGGGATTTCTTTCTTCAGCTCTATTTTGTTCAACTTGTCATATACAGAAATGCTATAGACTTTTTGATG
>NW_006160107.1:3743276-3752162 GCF_000334495.1 Tupaia belangeri chinensis | reverse complement strand
GCCTTTTGTATTGTTCTCTTTTCTGATTGCATTTGCTAAGACTTCCAGCACTATATCAAAGAGCAGTGGAGAAAGTGGGTAGCCTTGCCTAGTACCAGTTTTTAGTGGAAACGCTTCCAGCTTTTCCCCATTCAGTATAATGTTAGCTGTAGGTTTTTCATAGATGACTTTTATTGTGTTGAGAAATGACCCTTCTATACCAATCTTACTGAGGATCTTAATCATGAAAGGATGTTGTATTTTATCAAATGCTTTCTCTACACCAATTGAAATGATCATATGGTTTTTATCTTTCTTTCTGTTAATATGGTGTATTACATTTATGGTCTTGCGTATGTTGAACCATCCTTGCATTCCTGGGATAAAGCCTACCTGGTCATGATGAATAATCTTTGTTATATGTTGTTGGATACGACTTGCAAGTATCTTGTTGAGAATTTTTACATCTATATTCATCTACAATATAGTTTTTTTTGTAGTGAGCACAGTGGTAAGCGTTCTCGATAGAAAGTGTTGAAGGGCCTTTTAAGGAAGAAAGAGCTTCTCTTGCTGGTTCCAGTAGCTGCACATAGTTGCTGTGTGTTTCTGCCAGCTGCAGCACCCACATGTTCGAGAATGGTCTTTCCTGCTTCCCTGTGTGGATTAGCTCCGCTCTGGACATCGCAGTTAACGTCTCTGCCAGTCAGCTGCACTTGGGCTGCGCCTTCTCAGAGAGGCCTCTCGCCTTGCAACTAGCAACTTCTAAGCTAGTCCTTTTCGGATACTCTCTCATTCAGTGCCATGTAGAGTTCTTCCTCCATCTTCTAACTCTCTTTCTCATACCTTAAGAACTTGTTATACTAAAATTGCTGTTTAAATCACTGTGTTCTATCTTTTGGTTCTATCTTTTGGTTGGGCCTAATTTGACACACCTCCCTTTTGGACCCTTAGTTACCCTCCTGGAAACCAAAAGCACTCAAGAACAGTTTGAAATGGACAATCTAAAAGTATGTAAATTAATTTGAATTAGAGCACATTTATAAAGCAAATTCTCTTTTTGTTCTTTTTTATTTTTGTTACAGGGCACATGTGCTTGCCGAAGATTGATGGAGAAAGAAGGCAAGACAGTACTCCCCAGAAGGGATGGCCATGCCGCAATTCCTTCGCCTCCGTTCCTTCTCTCAGGATCTTGGGCATGCACACACATGAACTCAGTGTGTTTTTCAAGCCACTGGGTCTGGGACTCCAACTGCACAGTAAGTCATGTGAGATCCAGACGCCTTAACCACAGTACCAACAGCTGGACTGATAAAGTGACGTCATTATTACATCACACTTTTATTTCAGTCACGTAGCTACAGTTGGGGCCTTGAGCTGTTCACTGAACTGGGTTTCACATACCCTAAGTACGAGTACATTAGACCAGCAGAATGAGCTTCTTATCCTTACCACGAGAATAGGGTGAACTGTGAACTGCTTTTAAGCTTCATCTTCCAAATCTGTGAATTGAAGAATTTGCACTTGATTGTTATGACCCTTAGAGTTCATGCCCTTTATCCTTGAACGTGTCTATAATGGGTTCATTACTGATCTTTAACTGCTCTAAAAGGTAGTTCACTTCCATCATTGGGAACTATTTTATGCTTCTTACAGAAAGGAGTCTCAAGGCTAAGACTCCTATCATCACAAAGATGACTCAGTACAGCCCCAGGAAACAGAGGTTTATAATTATGAAAAGAGTGAAAATCTTGCAGCTGCTTCTAGTGTTGGTAGAAGCTTGAATGAATTTTCTATTTTTTTCCGAGATTTTAATCTTCATCTCTGGACTTCCCTGGGGGATTTCGTGCTGAAGTGATTGGCCTCAATGAGATGAGGTCAGATCTCTCTAAATCCTGTGGGCTTTCGTAGGATCCCTGGCTTCAAAACTCAGGAGAGATCTTGAAGTATTTTTTTTAAGATAAAATGAAAGCATTTATAAAGTAAGAGTATTAAGTAACAATGAAACATCACTCTCAATTCTACTATTCAGAGTTAGACCAGGTTAAAATTTTGGTACGTATTCATTCATTTTACCTTATGTGTATCTATCTCCATATAGCACATTCTAGTTGCTGAAAATAAAGGGGCGAAAACTCAAAAATCCTATTCACAAGGTGCTGAATTACGCATATAAATAATTTTTGTTTCTTGCTTTTTAAGTCTAACAATTTTTTTTGTAAGCAATATTCCTATCATTGAGTATTTTCTAAAGAACATGCATATTTAAAGACATTTTATCATACAGTTTTTACTTAATCTAGAAAGTGTTTTAAATATTTATAGTAAACAATGCTGCAATAAGCACAATTGCATTCAGATGGTACACATTTTAAGTATTTACTTAGGATAAATTCCTAAAAAGAAAGATTCTAAGAAGAAGGGAGCAATATTTTGAGGCTCCTGACGTCCAATAACCTGGTATGGTTCCCCTGCAGAAAGGTGCCCTGCAGGGTCTGTGAGATGACTGCCTCTCCGTCCTTTCTCAACCTTGTGTCATAGCACTTTGTGCCCAGGAAGTTTGACCTATATGGGCCTCGGTTCTCCTCCGGCTCCCAGCGGAACCCAGAGAAGGGAGGTACCCACTGGGAATCGGTTTGGAGGAGGAAAGGGAGCTGGGGGTGTTCATCCCCTGTCCCTTCTGTAAGACGGTCTCTGTCACGTTGCTTTCACCGTCCCTTACTGCTTTGCAGCTTCTTTCCTTTGCTTCTGCCAGCTCAGATGTGGCAGTGGTTCCCACCCTTCTGTTACAGGGATATTTCTCCTTTCGGCAGTTCCTCAGCTTTGCCCAGACCTTTGCTAAATGGTCACTTCATTGAACTCCCTTCTGTTCGTTTCAGCATGTTGTTTTTCCTGACAAAGAAATGACAGAGTGTAGATGCTAATACACACACTCACAAGCACACACACGTGTAAAGTCACTATCTCAGTGGCACGCACTTCAATTTTTCTTTTAGTTTGATTACTCTTGAGTTACATACCTTTTCATGTATTTAATGGGCTTTTTTTCCTATTGGATATTGTGCATCATCTTTTTTATAGTTTTCTTTGAACTATCAATTTTGTTTTTTCATTTATTTTTTTAGTTTGCTGTCTGTTACATGCGTTTCAAACATGTTTTCCCAACTTATTTTGCTGCATTGATAAAATAGTTTATGATATTTTTGTAATGCCAACGTTTTAGTGTAGTTTTTAGGTGAAATTAATTGTTTTTCCAGTAACCTTTTTAAAACAAACATATTCATTCGTAGAAATTTTAGCACTGTGACTGTTTTAGACTATTGGAGGGATCTTGTAGCTAACTAGGGAGTGTAACAAAGAAGGCATCTTGCAAAGATTAGAGTACTGATCTGGGTATGATTTGCTCTTTTTATTTATTTATTTATTTATTTATTTAACCTGTTACTCTATCACTGACTCGTGTATTTATTGATTTTTTTCAGTTCTTTTGGTTCTTTCTCCCTTGCAGTATTATATGGTTCATTTCACTAAGATGAATCTCATACTGAAACAAACAGGCTCTGAGTAAATATGAAAGTTTGACAAATGTATAGACTAGGTAATTAACACTCCCATCAAATCCTGTTTATTCTCCCTGATCTTTTTGTGTGCTAAGTCTGTCAATATTTAGAATGAATGCTAGTGTCTCCAACTATGACTAGGGTTTATCTAATCCTCCTTTTCGGTCTGTCAGACTATATTTTATGTATTTTGAAGTTCTCCTGTTAGGTGCAGACACATTTAGAATTTTTTATGTCTCTCAGATTAATGCTTATGGTTTTGTTGAGGCATAATTTACGCGCCAAAAATATCATCCATTTTAAATGAATGATTCAATGAATTTTAGTAAATTTATAGTTATGCTGCTATCCTATCACCTCGGTCCAGATTTAGAATATTTCTATAAACATAAAAGCATCCCTTGTATTCTTTTGCAATTAATCCTCATTCTCTCTCTTATCCTCAGACAGTCACTGATCTCTCTTGGGTCACTATAATTTTGCTTTGTCTAGAAATTCCATATATATATATATATGGCTTCTTTAACTTAACATGTATGTGACAGTATTTCAGTTTATTATTTCTTATTTTTGATTAGTATTTTATTGTTTAAAAATGCCAGTTTCCATTTATGATGGACATCATTATTGTTTACAATTTTTGGTTATTATAGATATCTCTGTGATGGGTACTCATGTACCATACTTTATATGTGCAGTATTTTTAGTTCTCCTGGGTAGACCTCTAGGAGTAGATTTGCTGGGCTATATGATAAGTGCTGGTTTAACTTCAAACAAAAATTTCAGAATGTGTTCCAAAGTGGTTGTACCATTTTACATTCTAAACATCATTGTATGGGCTTTTTAAATAGTCTTTTTTGAAGTTTTCCCAACACTTAATGTTGTTATTCTTTTTTTTTCTTTTAATTTTAGCCCTTCTCGTGGGTATAGTGATATCTCATTGTGATTCTAGAGTAATTCCCATTACAACACGTTGCCAGATAGCACATGCACTTGCTGGAGAGACAGAGATAGAGAGAGAGGGAAAGTGAGGAAGCACCTGCTATGGGGAATGGTCATACTGCAACCCCTTCTTCTCCCTTTCTCCTTTCTTTTGATTTTAGGCAGTCATGCCCATGCGTAGCACATTTCTCAATCTACCAGGTCTGAGACTCGAACGTGAGTTTGGTCATGTGGGACCCGGCTTCCTTAACCACCATGCCAGTCTGCTCCCCCATCTTCTTACAATCAACAATGTTATGCACATTTGCATATACTATTTTTGCTATTGCATACCTTATTTAGAGAAGCACCTATTAAACCATTTGTTTATTTTTTAATAAGATTGTATTTTTTATAGAATTATATGTGTTCTTATCTGGTGAATAAGATTGTTCAATTTGAACTTATGTTTCTGAAAATATTTGCTCTCTTTGACTCACCTTTTCATTTTGTTAATGGCTTTTCCATAAGCCAAAATTTTCATTTGATAAAGTTCAAATTATCAGTAATCTTAATAATTCCTGCTATTTGTGTACTATCAAGACACCCTAACCTAACTGAACTCATAACAATTTTCTATTTTCTTCTATGAGATTTATAATTTTAGGTTTTGTTGCTAAGTTACAATCCACTTCTTGGAAACCTTCATGTATGCCTTGAAGTAAACATTGACGTTAGTCATTTTCATTTTGTTTGTTTAATTGTTCCAACAAAAATTATTGAAAATACTATTGTTTCCCATTGAACTGCCTTTGTCTCCTTTTTGGCAATTAGCTATCCAAGGATGTGTGGGTCTTTTGTGAACTCTGTTTCTTGCTACTGATTTATACATGTATTTTTCAGCTAATGCTACCACATTTTGATTACTTTAGCTTTTATGATGGTCTTAAAATTAGTAGTGTAAATTCTCCAGTTTTTCTTTTTTCAAACTTATTTTGGCTATTCTTGGTTCTACATTCTTGGTTATACATTTTAGAAGTTGCTTTCCAATTTTTACAAAAAAAATATCATGCTGAGATTCTCTTTAAGATTGCATTGAGATAAATCACAATTAAATATATTCATTAATGTTATTAAATCTTCTCACTTTTTAAAATGCTTTATATTTCTATTTATTTAGATATTCTTTAATGTCTTTCAGTAATTTTATAATTTTCAGCACTTTGGTAGTATTTCTGATTATCTTTACCGTCTTTCATTCCTAATATTGATAATTGTATCTTCTTTATTATTTTCTGTCAGTCAAACTTATTCAACTTATTCAACAGCTTTTGGTTTCATAGATTTTTACTATGTTTTGAAATTTTTTGGGGGGCCAGCAGATGGCATAGCAGTTACATCACTGGACTCCCACGTGGCCAACAACAGTTTGGGTCCCAGACTAGGTGGCTTCAAAATCACGTTGGGTGAGCATGCGTGTGCATGCGTGTCCAAGATCCCAGGAGAATGGAGGAGAAGAGATTGCTGTGTGGCCATCTCCCTATGGGAGTGATTTATCACTTTCCCTCTCACTGTCTCTGTCTCTTTCTCTCTTTCTCTCCCTGGTGAATGCATGCACTCTAAGGCAAAAACCTCTAAAAAAATATTTTTAATCTCTACTATTATCTTTATTATTTTATTCATTCTACCTATCTGGGTTTGAATTGCTCCTTTTTTCCTAAAAATCTTAAATTGGTAGATTATATTATTGATTTTTGTCCCCTTCCCCCTCATATTAGAAAAAATATTTAAAGATTTAATATTTTGTATTTTTATTTGAATATATTTTAAGATATGTATAAGCTTTTTGAGTCATTGGAATATTTACATATATTATTTAGGTATATAATTCTATTACCTACATTTTTTTGATTGACTTCTGCTTTTTACTTCTAATTTAATTCTTCTGTGGTCAGAAAAACACTTGAGGTGATTTCAATTCTGTTAGAAGTATTGAGACTTGTCTTATAGTCTAACATAAAGTTAATCTTCACAGTGCTGCAAGCTTATCTGTACTTGAAAACCACTGTACTCTGCTGTTGTGGGATAGATTGTTCCATATATTTCAGCTTGATTGTGTTGGATGAAAGAGCTTCTTCATTCTGTATTATGCTAACTCCCTATATCTTTGTTTTATCAATTATTGAGCAAGAAATATGGAAATTAATAACTGTAATTGTGGACTTATCCATATTCCTTTTGCGTCTTTTAGTTTTGCTTCATGTATTTTGGGTGCTTTTCTTGTTGTTCTTAGGTACCTGGATTATGTTATGTTGATATATCGACACATTTATTATTATAAAATGTCTATTATTATAACATATCCTTCTTTGTCTCTGCTATTAGCCATATTTTCATGTCTATTTGTGTCACATTAAAATGCCCCTCCATAACCTAGTCCATAGTCCAATGGTTGAGCACTGTGGACGGAGGGCTGGCTCTCCCATGGCTCACCATCATTCAAATCCTGGCCCCAGTGACTTGAAGTGCAAACCAGGAGCATGTGTGTGCATGCTGCAAATCCTGACAGAATGGAGAGGTGGAGGAGAAAGATCGCGGTGTCACCATGCCCCATTCGTCATTGTTTTCTTTCTCCCTCTGGTGAGCAAATACATTTTCTGGCAATACAAGCAGCCAATTCAGCTGTCCTGTGATTATTGTTTGTATGGTATATCCTTTTCTATCTGTTTACTTTCATGCTATTTAGATTTGAATTTCAACTGCACTTAAATTTGAAGTCTCTCTGTTAGTGACAACATAATTGGATCTTTTTTTTAATAGCCTGAAAAGTATGACCACATTTTTTTATTTTAAATTTATTTATTCCTGTACATCATTTACAGTATATAAAATGAGATATTCCATCCAGAATACACTGTATATTGGCTCAATCAAAGGTAATACCATATGTGTTATTGTCAACAAATAATTTTCCATTTCTGTTTCTTATATATTTTGCTTCTTTTTTTTTCTTTTTTTTTTTTCTCCCTTGACTCCCTACCTCTCACCCTCTGCCATTTCCCACCCTCCTCCCACACTGTCTCTGGTATCTACAGTTGCTTTCCATGCCTTTTTTTGATTTACTAAAGATCTTAATCTAAATACTTTCAATAGCAATTGTAGCTGATATATACATATCTAGGAACATATGTCTGACTTTAGGCATAAAATTCAGTGAGTAAAGTAAATATATTATACAGTAGCACCTAGCTGGGGCTACATAACTTACCACAGTCATTAAATAGATATTTTTAATGCATTTTTTAATTTCAAGATAAACAGTTTTAGTTTTAATAGATAAAAATAAAAAAAAGTTAAGAGAAATTTGCTTAAGACTTAGAGCCAGGAAAAACTTGAGGATTCAAGTCAAACAGTAGGTAGATGAACCTATCAGCAGTTCAAGAGAAGACAAAAATCCTTAAATATGGAAAACAAAGCATAGAAGAAAATCAGTAATGTTTTAGTCAAAAGTCATACAATTCCTGTTCACCAGTTCAGTTTCATGTAATCAATCTCTCTTCTATTCAATTTGCAATGTTACTCAGGTCTGATCTTTCCAGTTAATTCCTTAAGTTAACGCAACTCCGGGCTTGTCCCTACTATTAGACTGGCCATTTTCTTGGTTTTTTTTGTTTTTTTGTTTTTTTTTTTTTTGTACTCTTATTTCTGTGTCTAACTTTAGTTTTCCTGGAATAGCACACCCTTTAGCACTTCTTGGAGAGCTGGTCTGATGCTGGTAAATTCTTTCAAATATATATATATTTTGATCTGAGAATGTTTTTGACTTTTTTTCCCATATGAAAGATAATCTTTCTGAGTGCAATGTTCTTGGTTGAAATTGTTTTGCACTTAACACTTTGAATATATTTTCCCATTTTTTCCTTGCTCACATTGTTTCTGACAAGAGGTCTGACATTAGCTTCATGGGATATCCTTTGAAAGTAACTTGATGTTTCTCTCCTGCCAATTTCAGTATTTTGTTTCTGTCTGTTGTTTTGGTCAATCTGGCTGTGAAGTATCTCAGGGAAGATCTTCTTGGGTCAATTCTACGTGGGGCACTTTGTATGTCTTTGCTCTGGATATTTGAATGCCTCTCTAGGTTTGGGAAGGTTTCTCCCAGGATTTCATAGAATAGATTACCAATCCCTTTACTTTCTTATCTTCTAGGATACCGATGATCCGGATGTTTGGGCATTTAATGGTATCTAATATTACTCATATATTATTCTCATTTTTGGAGGGTTTATTTTCTTAGTCTTTTTGGTGAATTTTTCTAGGTCAGAGGTTCTATCTTCTACATCTGAGATTCGATCTTCTGCATGATCTGCTTTTAATATTTTCAAGGGAGGTTTTGATTTTCTGTATTACAGCCTTCATCTCTAACACAGCC
>NW_006160107.1:3742297-3742838 GCF_000334495.1 Tupaia belangeri chinensis | reverse complement strand
CCCCCGGGGGGATGGTCACGCCGCAATCCCTTCTCCTCCATTCTCCTCTCGGGATCTTGGGCATACACGCACACGTGCCCAGCATGAGTTTTAAGCCACCGGGTCCAGGACGCAAACCGCGGTTGACTACGTGGGAGTCCAGCGACATAGCCATTACGCTAACTGCTGGTTCCCGGTGATCTGTGATTTTTAAACAGTACCGTTTTTCTTCCTTTGTGCAGCAAATTCCATGGAAATTGAGGATTACGCTGACCCTAAAAGTATTCAGATATTTGGCTACCGTGCACCTAAACCTGTCTAGAAACTCAGTGTGGAGTGGAAAAGTGAGAAAAGTAAAAGAAAAAGGGAAAGGAAAAGAAAACAAAGAAAAAGAAAAAAAGAAAAAAACAATAAAAAAGAAAAAAAAATTAAAGCAGAAAATGAAAACCACGTGGTGCACTAGCGCGTTGAGTGATAGAAGCTGCTCAGAACTCAGATGTAGATGGCCGCTGAAGGATTTGTCCTATGTGGGAAGGAGAAAGGCAATCATTAGCAAGATGAA
>NW_006160107.1:3715299-3742287 GCF_000334495.1 Tupaia belangeri chinensis | reverse complement strand
GAAAGCTGGGAGTTTACAGATTAAGAAATATATATTAGAGAGAGAGAGGTGGATAGAGAGAGAGAATATGGAGTACACTCTACCTGGCTAGATCTGGGGAACAGGAGTGTGAAGTCGGCATAAGATCTTCAGTTATCCTAGTTCCTGAAGGGCACTGCTCAGAACGCAAATGTAGTTGGCTCATGATTGGCTTGCACTGGCTAGATCTAGATCTAGAGTGAAGTCGGCAGAAAATTTTCAGTTGTTCTAGTCCCAGATCTTGTTTTATTTTTTTTTTGTTGTTGTTGTTTTTTTAATCCAATCTAATAATCTCTGACTTTTAATTTCAGTCTTTAATCAAATAACATTCAGTGTAATCATTATTATCATTAGTAATGGTCTACAATCTGAATTTTTTAATAATTGTTTTATAATCATTTTCCATTTGTCTAATTTGTTTAAAACATTGTATTAGAGACAAAAAATAATTAAAATGAAAAACAATTTATTAAAATTTATTAGATAATGTAATGAGCATATTATTTTAATTCAATGATTCATATTTAGCAATTTTAAGGTTCTTAGTGATTACTGTAGTAAATATGTATGTTATAATATATATTTAAATTACTATTATCTATCATAAATTAATAGTGACTTAATTCCTTGAAAATATATCAATCTGACGATCATATAACTCAATTTTTCCCTCATTTATAAGAATAACAATACAACGTTATAGTGTATTCTTTAAACCACAACATTATCATCAGAGAACATAAGGAAAGGAAAAACTATACACAAAAAACACTTAGATATTTTTGGAATGTTTTTACTTTGCTTTCATTTGGAATGATAGCTTCACTGGATATATAATTTCTGGCCAATAGTTTTCTCCTTTAAAACATTGGTCATGTTATCCATTGTATTTTGGCCTACACTTCTGATGAGATGTGGACTATGAATCATGTTTTTGTTCTTCTGCATGTGATACGTGGCGCTTTGTCTGGCTGCCTTCAAGGGTCTTCAAATGTGGGGGATAATGCTAATAATTTTTTCTTTCCTGTCCATCTAGTCAAACTGTCAGCTCAGTTATTTTACTTTTAATCTCTTGACCTTTTGTGTGGTTCTTACTATAGTTTCAGTTTTTCTGTTAGTCCTCTATTTGCTAGCTCAATGACAGCATATTTTAACATACTTAAAATAGCTGCTCTGCATTCTGTTTTCTAAATTTAGCGTCTGGGTTCACCCAAAGTGGATTCACTGAGCGAGGAAGCAGAAATCGGGCCAGTTTCTAAGGACTGTTTTCTTCTCAAGGAGGCATGTGTGTCACGTGTATCATGTTCTGGTTCGAAGCTGGATATTGTCAGTGGCATATTGTAGAAGTTCTGGGAGTTGCTTTCATTTTTCTGAAAGTTTCATCATTATTCTGTGTTGCTTTATTTTATTAACTTGCTTTGACATAAATGACAGAATCCATCTCCTCCTGATGCTGTGCAGTTACTGACACTGCAGCTCCTGCTTTTTCCTGCCACTGAGATGCATCCCCTGCATCTGTCTGTGGCATTTCCTGGTCGCTTCGACAGAGGCCATTCATGCTCAGGCACCTGATGTCCATAATGCTTTTTCTTTCTACCTTCCAGATTGTGTATAAACTGAGGAACCCACTGAGTGTCTCTGCAAGTGCCTAAGACTCTCTGGCTTCCCCTTTCGCCAGGCTCTCTCGAGAGTTAGTCATGCACACGCTCATGCATAGTTTAGTCATCAGCCAGGTCTGTAGTGAACCGATTTTCTCAGTTTGTCTATGGATCTCTTACTTTCATGGCCTCTTGGTAGACTGAGGACCTCTTCACCTCAAACCAAAATGATAACCTCTGATTTCTTTGTTCTCCGGTCAGTTCATCCATGGTCTCTTTGGGGTCTGCCTCCCATTCACAGGGCGGGAGGTGCTCCCTTGCTGAGAAGCACAACACTGTGGGGACCCACCTTGTGCCTTTGGTTTTTATCAAGTATCATAGTCCTACGTTGCTCATTTCATAGTGCCTTCAAACATTGCCTCGTACATACCATCTGTTTCTATAGCCATTTAAAATGGAGGACAAGTCTAGTACCAGTAACTCAGAGCGTAACGGAATGTGTAAATCTAATGGATCTGTGTCCCCCTCACTCAGAAATATCAAAGGCCATAGGCCCTTAGCTTTATTTAGGCATTTGAAATAGTCTCATTATTTTAAAGCTTGTAATGTTGTTTAATTTAAGTATATTTTAGATTCTTAAATAACATCAATTCACCCTATTTTTCCCTTTCCTAAAGTTCACATATTTCTAGATAATGTTAGCATTCCTAACACCTTGAGCCTATGGGAAAAGTAGTAGAAAGCAAAATTTAAATTTCATTACCAACAGCACCACTATCATCTCAACAGTTATTAAGAATCAACTGTGTTTTTATGAAACTTTTCAAGTTAGAAATATAAGTGCCTGAAAGGTATACTTCCACGTTTCCTAGTGGTTAAGGTTCATATGGGGAAAGACTACACAAAAAACATCCTATAAGATATAAGATAATTCAGGTCTGGGAACCAGCAGTTAGCGTAATGGCTATGTCGCTGGACTCCCATGTAGTCGACCGTGGTTCGCGTCCCAGACCCGGTGGCTTAAAATTCACGCCAGGCTCGTGTGAGTGCATGCCCAAGATCCCTAGAGGAGAATGGAGGAGAAGGGATTGCGGCGTGGCCATCCCCCCTGGGGGAGGGGGTGATTTCTCGCTTTCTGTCTCTATGTCTCTGTCTGTCTGGCGAGTGCACCCGCCCTATAGCAAAAACCTCTCAAAAAAAAAAAAAAAAAGATAATTCAGGTCAGCTGTTGTTAACAAGTAAATGAGTAGTGAACACTTTAAGTGTCTCATTGTAGGTAGCTTGTATAGATTTCATGGAAAAGACTGAGTAGATACTGGTACTTTATCTAGTCTATGGGGATAAAGCCATCCTTCATGTTGCCAGACTGCCCACAGTTTCCAAAGTTTGGTTATCTAAATTTTTCTGTGCAAAATTCCTCAACTTTTAAATGTTAGCACCCAAGCAAATATTTTATCTTACCTTGGAGGCTGCAGAAACTAAGTCTCAGAATAAATTTGGCATAGAGAAGCAGTATGTGACCTGAGAAGTCACACGCTCTGAAGGATAGATCAGTCTCTGGCAGGAAAATTTGTCTTAAACCTATTCTGTACCAGAAATAATGACTTAAAGACATAGCCTCGTCAGTTATGTTACTTCCCTGTAGAATCTGATGATTGCTATTACAACTTAATAAGCATAAAATAATGGAAACACCTTCATATTCTTTAGAAAGCACAACTTTTCCCAGCATGAGTACAGTGCGTATCAGACAAGACAAAGACATTACCATATACATTGTCATCAGCAAATAGCTTTTTATTTATTTATTTATTTTTTATTTATTATTTTTATTTTTTAGAAAGCAGATGCATTTGAATTTTATTTAGAAATTCATGGCTAAAAGTTGTAAACAGAATCATTATTTTTATGTACTTAGTGTTTGGATTCAGGGCTCTTTAGGTTGGTAAAATTTACATTTTTTAACAGAGAAAAAAACTCCCTTGCAAATACCCGCTCAGAGTTGCACAACAGATTGCAATGTCTCCACAGGGGCTGCAAACTTATTGGTGTGCATCATACCCAAATATTTTACCAATTTAAAATGCATGTTACTTACCAGCTGGATTGGAACATCTTTGGTATGCCATTAAATCTATAGTCTCAATAGCTCTTCCAGCATTTTAAAAGTATACATTATCCTTGGTTGACCTAATAGAGAATAAATTCTTTAACTGCAATAATGCCCTGGAAAATAGATGTTCTGTTTGAATTGCCTTATTGTTCAGTTTAGACCTGAGTGTAAATCTTTTTTTTAAACAATATTTATTAAGCTTTATTCTTTTTTACATTTTCCTTGTTTTATTTTTTCATTTTTAAAAAATTTATTCATTCTCTACATTAATTCACTATACATCATCACAACACACAAATGAATTTTCCATCCAAAATACACTGTGCATTGGCTCAATCAAACACAACAACGTACATGTTGCAAATAATTTTCTAATTCTTATGTCCTGCATACCTTGCCTTTTGTTTTGCCATCCTTGATTCCCCACCTGAAGTAGATGAATACTAAAATGTCTTCTTTAAATAAATACAAATATTGTTTCAGAATAGACTCTCGTTCCAGTGCGTAGTTCTATGCATAGGTGTGGACCTGTGGGTGTATGTCCATGTAGTTTTTTATCTATATATGTGGATAAGTTCATTTTGATAATGCTTCATCAGGTGCTGTTTGCAGTTTATCTCCATTGAGCTTATAAACTAGATAATGTATCAGAAGTCTTACGTTTGCATGTAAGCAAATAGGATAATTTTGACCACTAATTTTATCATTATAGGTTTTTGAGACTTAATCTCTCTTAATTGTATCTTGCTAAGTCCAAGTCTTAAATGATTAAGCAGATTTTGAATGAATTTGTTTTCAGACAAATTACAAGACCATACAGTGGCTTTTTCTTTCTATTGATATTTTTCCTTACTCTTTTTTGCTTTACAAAATTTTTGTGGAAAAAATACAGTAATAAGATTAAGATTACATTTAAGTGCAAAATTTGGAGAAAACAAAAATAAAACAGAGCTGGCATTTATGGTATTTCCTTCTGTATTTTTATTTTATTTCATTTTATTTTTTTTGAGAGGTTTTTGCTATAGGGCACATGTGATTGCCAGAAAGACAGAGAGGCCAGAGAGAGACAGAAAGCTAGAAATCACCCCTCAGGGGGGATGGTCACGCTGCAACCTCTTCTCCTCCATTCTCCTCTCAGGATCTTGGGCACGCACACACATGTGCCCGCCGTGAGTTTAACCCACGGGGTCCAGGACTCGAACCATGGTCAACTACATGGGAGTCCAGTGACATAGCCATTATGCCAACTGCTGGTCCCCTATATTTTTAATTCTTAAAGTATCATTGATTCCTTGTTCTGGTGGCTTATTATCTTATTCTAACAGAATTAAATATACCATATTAGTGACTAGTAAAGGCAATTTTATTATTTAAAGTCCACAAACCATCCTTTAACTTACATAATATCCAAATTTTTGTTTTCATTTTGTTTTATTTTCATATGAAGGCTTTATTCTTTTCCTTTTTGGGGGGAGGGATTGAAATATCTATCAATCTATATCTATATCTAATCTACTTTATGTTCTTGCCAAAGTCTATTTTTACTTTTTATCTCATAGAAGTGGGAGAGCCTTTGTCTTGTAGGGGAGAAGTTTTCTGCCTTCAAACTTGTAGCACTTCTATTGATAGCAGTACTACTTAAGTCTATAAGTAAGTATGATGGCAGCAGGATGGCTGACTACAAGCTCCTAGCACTCTTGCCCCCTCCACCATGCTATCTGGGACTGAGCATATGTGGTGTTTGCTATTCAAGGAATCAGAGTCTTTCCATCCTGCCTTTTCAAGTGAACACCCACAGTGTCCCATCCACCTAGGACTGGACTAGCTCCCCACAGTACAGGCTGCTGAGGCACACGGCATCTCTGGGGAGTAGAATTACTGCTCCCTGCCTTAGCAACCTAAGCCACAGCCACATTTGTAATTATTAGGCCCATGCTACTGCTGTATCTGGCCTCCCAGAAACGGGCCAGCTGCTGTTCCACCATATGAGAATTGAGTTACCACTGATGATTCTGATCCCCTGGAGCCTGAGCTACAATCATGTCCTTTTGGGTCCATGTTTGGAATTCCAGCCGTCATCTTACATCTGGGTTTCTAGCCTCTGGTTCCCTGGGGCTTCCCACCAAGGTCAGATCCACAGGAACCTCCCAACCTCCAGGACTCAAGCTGCAGAAGTGTGCCTCAGGTAGTAGATCTCATCTTAGTGAGAAAACTATGTCCACTCATGCTTTGGAGAATGAATATAAGTCTCAAGTCCCAGATGAGACAAATTTTTCCCTGAGCCCTGAAACCTAGCTCCACAGCCATGCTGAGCACCTGTGCCTTGGATCCAGTGTCATGTGGCTGCCTGTGAGCTGTGTCACAGTCAACCCCAAGAGAGAGCTTCTCAGCTAAGGCTCCCACTGTGAGGAAGATAAGAACAGGAGGATCCTAAAGCCCTTGTGCTAATAACCTGTGTAGCTACCATCACTGCCACAAACTTCTTTCACCTAGACCATTGAGGTATCTGCAGTCATCACTAACAATCACAACTGTAGAGGCTTCACAAAGTCTGTTGTGCACCCCTGTGCCCACACAGAACCAGAATCATGACATCCTACTCAACTCGTATACTCAGGCCCACCTGCAGTTAGAAGTTCTTCCTTATGAAAGCCATTCTGCAACATTTGGGAGCATTGACTACACCACCAGAAGTACTTACATGAACAGAAAAACTCAAGAAACAAAAAGCAAGGAAAACTGACACAACCAATGGAAAACAATTATTCTCCAGTAAGTGAATCCAAAGAAACTGAAGATTATGAACTGTCTGAAAAGGAATTCAAACTAGTGATCTTAAGGAAACTCAGTAAGATATGAGAGGATGAAATAAAAGAAATCAGTTAAATGAGAAAACAATTTATCATCTAAATGGGAGATTCAATGTAGATTAAATATTAAAAAGAATACAAGAGAAATCTTGGAGCTGAAAAATTAAATGAATTACATGAAAAATATGATTTTTTGAGATATTTTTACTATAGGGTGCATCCACTTGCTGGAGCTCATAAAGAGACAGAGAAGTGACAAACCACCCCTTGAGTGGATAGCCATGTTACAATCTCTTGTCTTCCATTCTCTTCTTGGGATCTTAGGCATGTATGCACATATATCTGCTATGAGTTTCAAGCCTCCAGGTCCAGGACTTGAAACATGGTCAGCTTTATGGGAGTCTAGTGCCTCAACCTTTACACCACTGCTGACCTCTAAAAAATGTTTGAGAACTTCTACAACAGACTACATCAAGCAGAAGAAAAAGGAAAAAGACATTTGAATCAGAAAGGAAGAAATAAAATTATATGTATTTGCAGATGACATTATTGTATATAAAAGAAAGCCCAAAGATATCACACACACACATGCACACACACACACAAATCTGTTAGAACTAATAATTCAGTGAAATCATAGGATAGGAAATAAACATTTGAAAATAGCATTTTTGTACACAAGTAATGACTTAATTAACACAGATATCAAGAAAACAATGACATTTATTATAGCATAAACCAATCTACAGGAATAAATTTAACCAATAGGTGATAAAATCTATTTACTAAAAACTATAAAGCATTGATGAGAGAAATCAAAGAAAACAAAATAAATGAAAAGATTATGTGTTCATAGATTAGAAGAATGAATATTGTGAAAAATGTCAAGTAATATACAGATTCAATCCAACCCCTATCAAAACCCCAATCAAATTTTCCCAGTTTAGTTTTCAGAAAAAAAATCTAAATTTTTTATGGAATTATAAAATATCCCTAATAGTCAAAACAATTCTGGAAAGAAAAAAAAAGTTAGCTGCATTAGAAATCTCACTTAAAATCGTAAATCAAAGCTATAAAACTATAGTGTACAGGCGCAAGTTAGACATAGCTCATTGTAACAGAATAGAGATCCCTGACATAAATCCAAACATATGATTAACTAATTTTTGTTGATGTCGTTTTTTTGAAAAGGCATAATAGGGAAAAGATAATCCCTTCAATAAACAGTACTGAGGAGAGTAAATTTCCACATGCAAAAGAATGAAATTAGACCCTTATGCCATGTGTTAAAAAACAACTAAAAATGGGTAAAAGTCCTAAATGTAACACTTGAAACCAAAAAACTCCTAGAAGAAAAAACAAAGGAAATCTCCATTGATATTAACCTTAGCAATAATTTTTTGGATCTATAATGATCTGCCTACTTTCTGTTGTATCTCTAAACATCATGTTGTATACTTTAAATGTACACAATAAAATTTACTTTAAAAATTCAATGTATAGGGGCTGGCAGATGATGTGGTGGTTGAGGGTGTTGGACTCCCACATGGCAGATGACAGTTTGAATCCTGGACCAGGCAGCTTTCTCTCTCCTCCAATTAAAATAAATAAATAAATAAGGTTAAATTTGAATAAATAAATCTTTAAAATATTCAAAGTATATAAATAGGAATTTAACTTTAACTGTTTATATCTTCATTAAAAATTCTGTGTCAGTGATATTTCATACAGTGAGCCACCGCACAAATGGGTAAGGTCAACACTGGGCATTTAGAATACCTTTTTTCATAGCAATGATATGCTATGTGGTTTCTATATCACCTGTAGTTATAGGTGGAGTTTCTTTGAAAGGGTCTCAAGTGGAATGGGGCTGAGAACTGTATTGGTAGACAGGACTCTGGACAAGTAAGATACATAAGTAATCAAGATGCAATTTTGTTTTCATTTTTTCATTTTTCATAAACTTTATTCAGAGGGATAATCTCCTTCACTTACCCCTCAAGGACAACTCTGATCTGACTTTGCTCTTTCTTAGATAGTAAATAAGTCAGTCCTAACACCATTTTAAGATGCAAACAGACTTCGAATTTTTAGAATATAAAATTCAAGATATTAATGAAACTGCTAAATTTTATTTCAAATTTCTGACTTATCCTAATGAAAATTAAATCTGACCCTTTTTGGGATATTTTCATAGATTCTTCATAGGAACTTTTATATAATAGATTTAATAGGTTGCTTACAGGGTTTTTGACTAGGAGCCTGATCCCATATTTGACTCTATTTCTGGTGTATATTTTGGTTAATAGTTCAGCTCTTGTCATTTTGCAGTGAACACCTAGGTAGGTTCTGCTGAAATCTGTTGTCTTCTCTTCCTGTGGTTCTCTTTCACACACCTCCTTTGGACTAACTCAGCACTGATTCTGATGGAGGTTGGTAATCTTGGCTTCGTCGTTAAAGACATTGGTCAGTCCAGCCTACAACATGGTGATTAAAGCAGTTGGAGCCCACATTGCTGTCTGTGTGCTTGGAGTCCTGCATTCAGTGGTTTGAAAAACATGAGAGTTGGTTATGTGCATGCCCAAAATCCTGAAAGGGGGGAGAAACGAAGGAAAAGGGATTGTGGCATGACCGTGCTTCATCGGGTGCTTTCCCACTTTCCCCTTCTCACTCTCTCTTCTCTCTCCAGCAAGCACACATTTTCTCTGGCAAAAAGAAAAGAAAAGAAAAGAAAAAGTCATTGATGAACTCATGTATCGCTCTCTGGATTCTGCTTGAAAGTCAGATGCAAATTCTTAACTGTTTTAGTTTTCTTAAATGAAAGTCAGAATTATTTCTTATACTCCTTTAATCTCCAGAGAACACAGGCCAAGATCTCCAAGTAGTTCCCTTCATAAATTACCTCCATGTGAAGGAGTGGGAGGTGTACCTCCTACTATCCTTCTCAGAGAGAGAAAACATAAGCAAGTTAGCAACAAAGATCTTTCTCCAAAAAAATCTTCCTTTTCTGAATCACTGATGCCTTTGTACATTCATAAACTTTGGAAGAGGTTCTGGGGACATCTGATTGCTAGTTTGTCTGGGTATGTGTGGTCTGGTTCAGGCACTTTGGGTTACCATTCTGCTGTATAACTTGAGTTTGTTTGAAGAAAGGCTTTTATAGTTTAAAAAAAAATTATAAAGTACTGGTCAGATGGTCCAGATGTAACAGAAATACAGAGAAAAACCATTAAGGAAAATTTAACTTTTGCGATTAAGTATTAAAAGATTTTTCTTCTTAAAAATCATTTTTTTCTATTCATTACCTTTAGAGAATTGACTTATAGTTTGAACTCTGGGTAAAATTCATGCCCTTATTGAACATCTAGAGAAAGCGAACTTTCTATTGACCTATGGAAATAACCTTCATCTTATAATCAAGAAGAAATTTCATAAAAAATCTACACTCATGTTGAATTTTAATATTTGAGATATTCTCTGTGATGTTGAATATATTTCCTTTTTAGTAATTCACATAAGGTAGCTGTTCTTTTGCATGCTCATGTTTGGAAGTAATTGCAATAAGGGAAAACAATACTACCCCTGAGTAAATGGTCATAAATTTTGAGATGGAAATGACCTCACAGGTCATTTGGTTTAACGCCTTCATTTTATAGGTAATAACAGTATGTAGTACTTAACTTTAGATAGTATAATGATACGTAGTAGTTACAATACCCCTATTTATAGAGAACTTTAAATATGGCAATATGAGAGAAGTCAGAGAAATTACTAATCTTACTCAAGTTTTTAAAGAGACCTCCATTGGAACCCACATTTTCAAGCCCCTAGCCTCCGTCTTTATATTGCACAATAATTGGTATACATTATTCAGCTTCAAAGCCAAATGGCAAAATGGACATGTTAATGCTATAAACTGAAATCATCTAAAAAGAAATATCAGGTGGTCGGAAAAGTCATGACATATTTTTCCGTGTATAGATGCATCCTGACTTTCCAGGCAACTCAATCAGTTTCTACTAGGACTCCACAGGAAAACTACCAAGACAATGGTTATTAACATCATGAAAAATAGCCTTTTAATTTCAGGAACAAACCCAACCACATCTCCATAAACGAAAGAAGAGCCCTGTGATGTCACTGGCATGTGTGCACACTCATACGAAGTGTTTAGGGAATATACTCTTTCAGTTCTGAGGAAAACAAACATGGTTTCTACCCTGACATGATAGATCATTTGGAAACAGGCCTCTTTCTTATGATTTTTCAGTTTCTGATTTTCTGTCAATCTTGTTACAATAAAAGACTAACTAATAAGCACGTGGATAATCGGGAAGTGACACGGATTTGTTTTGGTGACTTGGGTTTTCTTTTTTGCTTGCCTGTGCAGGACTTAACAAACTCATTCTTCAGCAGCCCCTCTGTCGTTTCGAACACTCTTAATGCACACTCTGAGTCAGACTGCTTAATAGGTGAGGAGAGTAAAAATGAAACATAAAACAGCTAGAGAGAAACACGCTGTAAATACCTGGGGAACTAAAAAAAGAGTTTGTAGGCTACTTATGTGCAAATGAAGGCATTTAATTGTAATGTGTCTTCAGTGATAAATGGGGAAAAAAAGTCTTGAATAAATTTCCCATTATAAAATGAGGAATTGTCATGCTTTGCCCTTTTCATTTGCTCCTTGAGAAAGGTGAACTTATCTAAAAAAATTTATACCAGCAGAGCTGCTTTTATTCAGCTAATGAACTGCAGTAACTTGGGAAATGGCACTATGTTGGATGGTAGGAGAAGGCAGGAATAATAACACTTTCACATCAGTACATTAATAGTAGGATTTTCTAAAAACTAATTTTATTCTCAATCAATTTTTCCTATCAGGTAATGAGTAACAGGGAAGAGGGGGCACGGCGTTGCCGAGGTTCAAGCACAGACCCAGAGAGCTGCCCACTGTCTCCTGAGGGGCCCCATGGGAGTAGGTCATGATCAGATCACAGATTTGCTTTTGGAGTTCAGGGTTAAAGACACCAATGTGCCAGAAGCTGTTTTCCAACGTGTCAGCATGGTAGACATCGCCCTCTGAGAAGAAACAACTCATTAAGGGTCCAGGCTGTAACAGACGCGATGTAAAACTGGGATATTAAGAGTGGAAAATGGCCTTTCTTTTACACATATCACAGCTACTACTACTCCATACACACAGCACATTTCCGCATGGAAAAAAGAGGGAGAATTAAGGGAAACATGAACAAAAGCTTTTGGTAATGAATGGAAGGGTCAAGGGCACAAACACAAGTATGAGAGAAAAACATGCTATTTGCTAATATAATCAATTCCATATCCACTTTTCTAGTACAATTAATGTACACTTAAATGTTGCTATTAAAATCATTTTCATCATCATTATTGCTTTTGGAGCCATGATCAGTAATGCCAATACGAAGAACTCCTTCCTGCTACCCAACTCCAAGATGCATTTGCAGGAGTAGTTTCAAAATCACCTTCATGAGTGAGTCAGTTTTCTTCTAAGAATACATATTGCATATAATCTCTAAATTTACTGAGAGTCCTTGACTATAGAATATAATAAAAATCAATTGTTGAAAGGAAATCGAGTGCTGCATTTCATAAAAGCAGTCTGGCTTTAGCAAGTAGAAGCTTTTATTATTTTGCTCTAGGCAAAGGTTAATGTTGGATAGTACAAGATTTCTTTTCTTTTCCTTTTTCTTTCTTTTTTATTTTGACGGCAGTAGCCTGGTTTCATGTACATAAGCCTAAAGAGTGATCTCTGATTGAGGTGCTATTAGTTTAAGTAAAATCACAAAAACTTTCTTTATTTTGGTGAGTAAAAGGTTTGAGTGGGCTTCGCAAAATTAATATTAAGTTTTCTATCGTCTCCTTCATTACTTTGGTAGATGACTTGCATGAAAGGCAGTGAAGCAGGGAATCAGTAACCTGGGTCTTTGCCATTTCTGCAGAGCTGGAGGTACACATCTCATGCAATTTATACAGAAATTACGTTGGTTGGGTGTGCTTTCTTAGAATATCCGTTCACTGGACTAGAAATTATGCCTTCATTATGCCTCTTCAAGGTGTTGCTATTTCAAGTTGTGAGTGAAACCATTGATATTGACCAGCAAAACCAAAAACTACTAAAAAGTCATTGTTTATACGATATACAAATTGACTCTTCTGAAAGTTCTGGGGGAAAAAAGAGCATAAGTAACATTACGTTGGAAATCAACACAGATTTGTAGTCGTAGGTAAATCCATGATGTTTCCTTGTTCAGAACAGGAATAGTTGTATAGCCATCCCTGAGAAGAAAATCTATGTTTTAAATTTAGGGGGAAATGTACTTCAAACTGTTCTCTCAGTCATTTTTAGGAAGCTCACATACTTGCTCAACTTCATTCATCGGTCATAACTTTGTGTATTAAGACAATGGAATGAATTAACATAATATGTGAAGGTGAATCTTGGTCATGCTTATACTGTTTCTCTGTCACTTATTTTAACTCTAGAGCATGGATTAATGAACTTTTTCCTCTGAGTAGAAAATCTGTAATAATGCCTGTCTCTGTAAATATTGTTAATTTACTTATTTATGAAATCATGTAATACCTACATACCCATAAAACAATGAAAATATCTTCCCAAGAGGAAAACAAGATACCCTCTATACAGTGGACAATGCACTTCAAAATTTTCTTTCAGATATTTTTAGGCCCTTTGTACATCTATAGCTTAAATCCCCATATCCTTTAGAAACAGTGCTGGGAATCAGGGAGTAATTCATCTACAGTAGTCTACAGCCCAGAATACTCTCCATTGTATAAGGGATGTGCTAAGCAGATACAGAAAACACACTAACCTATGAGGTGTTTTCAAAAAGTTTACAAAAAAATGCATGTTCTGAAAAGCTAGGCAAGGATTTCAAAAATGTTTTGCACCAAAATACACTCTTGATTTAATTTCAATTTTTCCATGAACTTTTTGAAGTGCTCTTGTACATGCCATTGGTAATATAATGACCTTTTAAAAGTCTACTTAAATTACTCTTTCTTTATCCTTTGTAAAATAACACCAAAGTTTTTTGTTGTTGTTCTGGGGGGGGATTCTATACAAAATAAGATGAGTGACTGAGATTTCAGATGCTGTTTATTATGGTTAATTCGAAGAACCATTTACTTTTCACTTGTCATTTTTTTTTTTTTTAGAGGTTTTTTGCTACAGGGCACGTGCGCTTGCCAGACAGACAGAGAGAGACAGAGAGACAGAAAATGAGAAATCACCTCCCGGGGGGATGGCCACACTGAAATCCTTTCTCCTCCATTCTCTTCTCAGGATCTTGGGCACGCATGCACTCGGGATCTTGGGCACGCATGCCCACGTGCCCAGTGTGAGTTTAAGCCACCAGTTCGGGACGCGAACCGCAGGTGACTACATGGGAGTTCAGCGACATAGCCATTATGCTAACTGCTGGTCCCTCACTTGTCTTTTGTAAGCATTTCTCAGTCACCCAGAGTCTCCTTAGGAGCTCCTCCATGCTGATCGGTTTTTGCTCTTTAATTTAAACCTATGAAAGTCACAGATTGTTAAAGTGATGATTCCACTTCCTTTCCAGTCCTTGTCTGGTTTCTTCTAGAATGGCTCACAAAATAGCCAGGTTCAGCCAGCGTGGGGACGTCTGTAAGAAATGCTGGAGCTTCTGACATAGGTCTAGTGAGGTGGAGAAGTCAGGAACCACCTGCTGAAGTTATTTTCCAGAGGGCGTGTATTATAAGGTAAGACTTGGATTAAGCAGGCATTCCAACTTGGACTCTCTGCTTAGTTGATGTTCTTGTTGTTCAAATACAATGAGTAATAGGCATCCATGTGATAGATCCAGATAACAGAGCTTTTGAGAAAGGACCAAGAAAAAGAATACACAGATGACAAAGCAGTTGGTGAAATCACACTCAGAGTTTGCAGGGGGCTGCTGTATATTGGGTAATCAGGAAAGTCATGGTGCATTTTTGCATAGAAAAACACATCGTGACATTTACAATGACCCAGTAGGAAGCAGGAATTGGATCACCAACCCAGAAGCCTTTTTACAAGCTCAGTTGTAACTGTTGGCAGCACATGGGTGCCCCGGTTCCAGAGTCCTGAGTTAGGTCACAAGGGTTAAAATTCAAGCTTTGCAACTCACAGGAAAACCTCAGGCAAGTGGTTCAACTCTCAGATCTTTAAGACAGATTAAACTGTGTAATCAAGTTGAAGTGTCTGTAACATAAATAACATAAATAAGCAGTCGAGTATGGTAAATATTTTACTATTGCTTTGGTAAGAGTTGTTTTTGCATGTGGTGTAGACTGTAGGTATTGGGTTTGATTGATTCTAGTTAAATCATGGAAAATCAAATGTGGTGGGGAGGTGTGATACCATAAAGTAGTTTCTCACCCTTGCAACTGATAGCTAGGATGAGGTGCCAGCCATGGGTGTCTCACTCAGCACCTTGCCTCGAAGCCGAGGTATGCTGGATGCTCTCTCCCGGATGCCTTCATTCCCTCTTCTATGTCTCCTGTTCAAGTGTCTTCATTTCTTTCTGTCCACTGAAGTTCCATAGTTAAGTTCCTCCTTACCTTATCAGCCAGTCCTCTGGGCATGTGTGTGTTGGATGGTGTGCTTATAGATAAAAGGAAGCATACATATTTTTTAAAAATATTTTATTTAACTTTATTTATCCATTTATTTACTTATTTATTTAAGTTTGACCAGAGTGGGAAAGAGAGAAAGAAAGTGAGACAGCAAGCTGCCAGGTCCGGGACTCAAACCACAGTCAGCCATGTGGGAATCCAGCACCCCTAACTGCCATACCACCTGCTGGTCCTGGAAGCAGACATATTTTAAAATAGTATTAATAGACTTTTAAAACAAAAATTATAGATTTACAGAAAACCTGAGTGGAAAATACAGAGGATTCCACATGCACCCCTTCCCTTACCAAACAGTTTCCTCTATTATTTACACCTTGTATTAGTACAGTTCATTGGCTGTAACTGATGAGCCAATCTTGTAACATTATTATTAACTGAAATCTGTAGGTTCCACTAGGGTCCACCCTGTGGTGTATGGTTCCACGGGTTTTGAAAAATCTGTAATGACATGTCCATTATTACAACATCATACAGAATATTTTCACTGCCCTAAATATCCCCTCTGCTCTACCTAATCTATCTCCCCTTCCTCTCCTGGGAGCCCTAGCAATGTCTGAACTCTTTACTGTCTCTACAGTTTTGCCTTTTCTAGAACAGCATTTGGTTGAAATCAAACAGTAAAGTATCCTTTTCATATTGGCTTCCTTCACTAGAAATGCACATTTATGGGGTCTCCAAGCCTCTTCCATGGCATGTTAGCCCATTTCACTTCACTGATGAATGACGTCCCATTGAATGGATGTACCTGTAGCCCAGTCCAGGGACAGCTGAGATGTCACACAGTAGGTGAATGAATATACTACAGTCATTTGTTCATTTGCTCACTGAAGGAACGCCTTGTTTGTTTCTAAGTTTCATCAGTTAGGAATACAGTAACTAAAAACATCTGTGTGTAGGTTTTTGTATGAATGCAACTTCTCAACTCATTCGGGTAAATAACAAAAAGTGCAATCGCTGGATCTTAGAGTAACCATATGTCTGGCATTACAAGAAAGTGCAAATCTGTCTCCCAAGTGGCTGTACCATTTTGCGTTCCCTCAAGTAATGATGAGAGTTTGTATTTCTCTACATCTTTGGCAGTGTTTGGTGGTCCATGTTCATAGATACCTTTTAACTTTCTTTTTCTGTTAATGAGTACAGTGCTATTAATAGTTTCTGCAACAAGAAGACCTTTCACATTTGGTGACTTGGAGTCTCTCTCTGCTGGGATTACCCATTGGGGTATGATAGGAAGTGGCACAGACCAAGTCTGCTCCCCTTGCAGTGTGAAAACTAGTCACATGACCACCAATGGCTCTGAGGGCAGCTGGAGCTGCTGTTCCTGTCTGTGCATGGCTTCCCAGAAACAACTTTATCAGTGTGGAAGGCCAGAGCAGATAACTACTGGGGATATTTAGCAACCCTATTTACATTTTTTGAAATGTTCCATTGTGTCTGTTCTGATTAAATTTTTTTTATCATTCCCTCTCTTCAGGCACTAATGGCAATGCAGTTAAGATCAGAAAAACCAAAACACAAAAAAGCAGAACTCAAGATTTCCTGGAGCCAGTGTTGACTGGGCACAGCTTTATCCAGGAGGTACTATGATGCTTGGCTATGATCTCTGGACTTCCCTAGTGATACTTTTCCCTAGGGCATGGGCAAAATGATTAAGTAACTATTCTTATATTTTCCAGAAAGTAGTGATTCTGAGGATAATAAAGTTTAGTTTGCCTTAACTGGAAAATAAAAAGCAAAAACATACACTTTTCAGCATATTGGTTGAGAGGTAGAAGGAAGGGAAGGGTGAAAAATGAATCACTGACTCCATAACCCAATCATCTCTGTGTGCTTTTGTTGAGAGTCTCTTCATGCACAGAATGATTTCATTTTTGTTTGGACAGGAAGATAGGGAAATTTATAAACTGAGAGGTAATAATTACAGATTTAATATCTTATCAGAAATAAATATTAAAGCTGAAGTTTTGAAACCATGATTTAGAAAATGTTGCAATCTTCATTAATTTGCTGGAATTATGGGGACTATTTATAAATAAACGAACACATGCCTTCAAAAGACGCTAAACTGGGGCCAACAGGTAACGTGGTAGTGGTTAAGGTGCTGGACTCCCATATGGCTGACTGTGGTTCAAGTCCTGGACTTGGTAGCTTAAAACTCACTCCAGGCACATGTGTATGTGCCCAAAATTTCAGGACGAGAATGGAGGAGAAGGGATTGCAGTGTAGTCATCCTCTGAGGGATGATTTCTCACTTTCCCTCTCACTGTCTCTCTCTGGCAGTGCATGCACCTTATAGCAAAAATCTTTTTAAAAAAATCTAAATATGTATATAAAAGACCCTCCAGATATGTCTAGTAAAAAAAAGCCCAACAGAATCCTGACTGCTATACTCCTAAGCCTTGTGTCTAGGCTGGCCAGGCGCCTCACCTCATTCATTATCATGAAACAGTGCTCTCCGCCTGCACCACTGATTCTGGGCCTCGCTTAGCAATTTTGTTTTGTTTTGTTTTGGTTTTTTTGAGAGGTTTTTGCTATGGGGTGCGGGCACTCGCCAGAAAGACAGAGAGAGACAGAGAGACAGAAAGCGAGAAATCACCCCCAGGGGGATGGCCACGCCACAGTCTCTTATCCTCCATTCTCCTCTCGGGATCTTGGGCACGCATGCACACACACCTGGTGTGAGTTTAAGCCACTGAGTCCGGGATTCGAACCTCGGTCGACTACATGGGAATCCAGCAACGTAATCATTATGCCAACTGCTGGTCCCATGCTAGGCAATTTTTAATGTCACTTTGACCTCACTTGCTAACATCGAATATTTTAATTTGAAACATTTCCACCTTCATATTTTGAAGGAAGAAAGTGAGAGAAGGAAGGGAGGGAGGAATGGAGGAAAGGAAAGAAGGAGAGGAGGAAAAAAATATTTTCAAACTAGATGCGTGGATTTTAAAACAGCAAAAGAAAACCAGAGAGTTATTACCAATGTGGTAATTGTTCTTCAACATCCAGCAGGTCTCTAACAGCAGCAAGCTGTAGGCACATACTCCATGTTCAATTCACAGCTCTAGCAGGTTCATGTAAGAATGACAACAGAATTTAAAAACCTGGGATTTTTGGACTCTTCTCTTGTTTAAGATCACTGGAACAGTAATAACTAACTAGTTTTGAATTTCAATGAAAGGAGACAATGAATAAACATGCACTTGGAAATTAAGCTGTTCAAAATTATCTGTGACTTCAGGCTAGCTTTTGTCTTCTTGGTATCACTACCAAGCCTAACTTGGTCTGGACTAGGACTCAGTCACTTACTGCCAGGAAAGTTGATTCTCCTACCACAGCCTTGTCAAGGAGGAAGGCTCTATTTCAGGTGCTATTAGCCAGGAGGCAGGGACTTACCTTGTTCTAAGACTGCGTCCCTGAATGTGTTCAGAGAGGGGCTTTTATAGAGGAGTAACTCCTTCCTAAGGCTTCAACCAGGGGGCCAGCGGGTGGCATGGTGGTTAAGGGCACTGGACTCCCACATGGCCTACCACAGTTTGAGTACCAGACCTGGTGGCTTGCTTTCTCACGTTCCCTCTCTCTCTCTCTCTGTCCTTCTCTGGTCAATTTAAAATAAATAAAATAAAATAAAATAAAATAAAATAAAATAATTGTTTAAAAAATAGTCTTCAACCAGTCTATGTATGCAAATGCAGAAAGTGAGAAGTCACCTCTCAGGGGGGATGGCCACACCGCAATCTCTTCTCCTCCATTCTCCCCTCGGGATCTTGGGCATGCATGCACACAGGCCCAGCGTGAATTTAAGCCACCGGGTCTGGGACTCGAACCACGGTCAACTACATGGGAGTCCAGTGACAGCCATTATGCCAACTGCTGGTCCCGCCGCAATATTAATTGGTTAATTCAAACAGCAGTCTCACTAGCCCATTAATAAACTGGTACTATTCTGATTGGTCACTCTGTTGCAGCCGCATTTTCACTGCTCCTTGTCGTGGAGGTCATCTTTGGGTCACTCAGCTTTCTCAGTGTATGTGCTCTCCAAGCAAACTTATAAAACAGCAGCTAGCGCTAGGATTTGCTTATTTAAGCTAGTTCTGGCTGATTACATTATGAATAAAAACAATTTCCGTAATGAACCACTGTTTGATTCTAAAGACCAAATCTATAAAGCAGATAACTTAGGCATCAGCAAAATTTCATCCATGCGCCAGTTTTTGAATAATCAGTCGTTAGCATTAAGTAAGCAACAGTCGGTAAGTTTTAAAAAGGCAGGTATTCTCCGATGTGTTTGCCCAACTTCATCTTTTAAAACCCAGGAAGAGATGTTTAATGTGCTCAGTGTTTATTTTCTCAGGGAGAACACACGGCTGCACCCTATGAGAGCCAATGAAAAGAAATATGTTTTGACCTTGCGTTTTTTTTTCTAGAACTATAGCTAGTTCTTACAACCGCAGATGTTGGCAGTTGTACCGTCCGTTATTATGCCCACGTCTCTTTAACACTTGTCCCTTTGGGGGCCACTCAACTTTAGGAGTGCATCCACATGTGCGGAGGAGAAAGCAGCGCAGTGTAATTTACAGCCTGGCGTGGCATGGTGCTGTCAGCAGAGCCTGTTCACCAGTGTCCCTCGGAGCACCTCCTGGCAGATTCAGTCTCCCCGTCTCCCTGATTAGAAGCGACATGGCAGATTCAGGATACCTCCGTGGTGCAGCATTCTCACTGCTACCTTACAAATCAAGGAGAAGCATTTCACAAATGAGGCCAATTTGTTTTATAAAGCCGCTTCTGAGTAGCCTGCTTTTGAACATGATGAGTGTTTCCTCCTTGAGTTCACGAGGTGGATCCTGATTCCAATCTTCTCTGCTCCATTGACTTGAGCTTTCTCTTTCACAGTTCAGGAGGTGGCAGAATTCACGTTTGTGGGACCAGGGTGCTTCAGAGATGGCATCCATCACACGGCGCTGAGAAGACTCTTTGAAATATAAAATAAAAAGTCAACTCCAAGCTACTTCAGATGCTTTCTTGTCAGGAAAAACAAGTGTTTAAACTCGTCGGTAGATGTTTTAGAAATTTCTATGCAGTACAATTATTTTTAATGTTGTGGTTCAGATTTTGTGAAAAACACATTTATTAGAAAGGCAAATGAAATTATAATCTTTTCAGTTTCTCAGAAAATATGATAATCTAGAATTAATATTGTCTTGTAGACAGTATTGGTACTAGCTGATTAGATAGTAGCTCCCCAAACACAACAGAGTGAAATTTGAGGTTCATTGCCAACCTAATTTAAATCTTGTTCTGCTTACTACTGTAACAGTATGAAATTAAAGTCAAATGGTTACGCAAGCATAAGCTACAACACTCTGAGAGGCTGACACACGTGGGAAGGCTCTGAGTTCAAGTCCACAGACCTCATCTCATTATGCATGCTGGGAAGACATGTACCAGGATTTGGGGTGGACAATGCTGGAGTGGATTAGATTACACCACAAAGACTCTGTTAGGAGTCCTGTATTTCCCCTTCTCTGGCTCATAGAAGAAATTAATAAACTTAAATAAAGAAATTAGATGAAAAGGTCAATAATTTGACGTTCGTTCATTAACTTTAGAAATGTCTAAGTAATAGCAGAGTGAACTATACGTAATGATACGGCCGTGCATTGCCTTATGCATTTGTTAAATGCCCACTAACTAATGAGAAAAAATAAAGGAATTCTACATGCTTTTCATTACTTTGCCTAGTTACATTTCCTGTTTCCAGATAAAATGGTGGTACAAAATAATGCATTAGAAATATTTAGTCTTTCAGACTTTCAAAGTGCCTTCACAAACAAGTTCTCATTTCATCTTCATGATAACCATATAGGAAAGCAAATATTCCTAGGATTAACCCTGTTCATTACAGATACGATAACTAAGGCCCAGAGAAACTGTATACTAAATTAGTTATAAGGACAGTAAGTGGCAGAGCAGAAATGGAACCTACACCTGGAACTGAACTCACCCTCCTATTAACAGCATCTTAAAACCAAAACAGGGCCAGCCCCTTAGCCTAGTGGTTAAGGGAGCTAGATCTCACATGGCTAACTGTGTTTCAAATTCTAGCTCTGGCAGCTTGAAAAACACTCCAGATACATGTGCACATGTGTCCCAAATGCCGACAGGATGGAGAAATGGAGGAGAAAGGATTGTAGCATGATCGTGCCCGAGTGTGGAGTGATTTCTCTGTCCCTCTCTCTCTGTCTCTTTCTGGTGAGCACACGTGCCCTCCGAAATTTAAAACCAAGCAAAACTCAGTCCTATGCTCAAATTCTCGACTTTTTTTTGCCTCCCAAGTTAAGAATATAGTCTACACTAATTATTTCACATACTACTGACTTTTTTGCGGGGGACAGATGTTTGCTATAGGGCCCGTGCGCTTGCCAGAGAGACAGAGAGACAGAAAGTGAGAAATTACCTCCCAGGGGGGATGGCCACAACACAGTCCCTTCTCCTCTATTCTCCTCTCAGGATTTTGGGCATGCACACACATGTGCCAGGTATGAGTTTTTTTAGCCACTAGGTCTGGGACTTAAACAGTGATTGACTATGTGAGCGTCCAGTGACGTAACCATTTTGCCATGTGCTGGTCCCATTACTGACTCTTAATTCCTTTTACAATTTCTTTTCTTTATCTTACTGAAACTATTAATATTTTCTTCACGGTTATCATTGTTTTTCAGATATCGTAATTCAAGCCCAAATTTTATTGTTTCCTTTATTTATTTATTTATTTTTTACTTTTTTTAACCACCCGAGGGTGCATGTATGTGTGTGCCCATCCATGTGTGCCAGGGAGAGAGAGAGAGAGAGAGAGAGAGAGCGAGAGTCTTACCCCATGGAGCCTGGTCACACGACAGTAGTTTACCTCCATTTCCCCATCTCATCAGAACTCTGGGCACACACATGCCCTGCATGTTTTTCAAGGCACAGAGGCTGGGGTTTGAACTGCAGTTGGCTGTATATGACCTGGCTCCCAAAGTACAGCACTGAACCACTACACGATGGGTCCAACCCTCAATTTCTTATCTACATTGAATATCTACTTCCCCCACATTTCTATGTGTTTATGAGATGACTTCAATATATTTGTGAGAAAATGAAATTAAAGCCCAAATTTGCTTTAGTGCCAAACGTTTTTGAAATCCATGCATCGTTTATCATAATTTTGATAAATCTTTGGAAGGCCTCTAGTGGCTGTCATCTGTCTGTCTATGTATTTATCTTTCACCTATCATCTTTCACATCTCTCTCGCTATCTGTCTTGTTTTACTAAAGAGTGTACTGTTTGGTTTCTCTCCAATATCTTCTTAGTTTTCTTCCCTAGCCATACTGGAAAATAAAACTATTATCTGTCAGAGAGCAGCCCTTCAGACGGCAACTGCCCTGTGTCAGAGGTCCCCAAGACTACTTTAGTCTCAGTGATTGGTTGAAAGGACTCTCAGGCTCAGCAAAGCTATTATACTCACAGTGGTAGTTTATTACAGAGAAGGACTGCAGAGTAAAAGCAGAATCAGGGGAACCAGCAGTTAGCGTAATGGCTATGTAGCTGGACTCCCACGTAGTCGACCGCGGTTCGTGTCCCGGACCCGGTGGCTTAAAACTCACGCCGGGCGCGTGTGCGTGCGTGCCCAAGATCCCGAGAGGAGAATGGAGGAGAAGGGATTGCGGCGTGACCATCCCCCCTGGGGGGTGATTTCTCGCTTTCTGTCTCTATGTCTCTCTCTCTCTGTCTGGCGAGCGCACGCGCCCTGTAGCGAAAACCTCTCCAAAAAAAAAGAAAAAAAAAAGCAGAATCAGCAAAGGCAGGAAGCACTCAGGGTGAATCTCAGAGAAGCCACGTATGGTCTCCTAGTTGTCCTCTCCCAGTGGTTTCATGGATGTACGCCTTCCTTCCAGTGACAATGTGTGACAACACATGCCACTTATTACAAAGCAAGAACCAGAGGAGCTCATTATAGTCATGGTGTCCAGAGATTTTATTGGGGACGGTCACACAGACATGCAGAATCCATGTGACTGACCATAGCTAAGACTCCAGACTTCCAAAGTGAAAACAGTCATTCACTTTAAATCACATCGTTGGCACAAACTATTTAATTAAGTACCGCATGGCCCAAGGCCTTAGACATATAAAAATACTTTAATCCAGCAAAACAATCAAGTGATAGAGGTTACCCCTAGGAGCTGGTCAAGGGTCAGCCAGAAAGGCAGGCTTTTCTTTGGAATGTGCAGGGTTGAGCAGTCCAGCCTACTGACTTAACCCTTCCCTGCACCTGCCTCCCTCACTTCCGCCTCATTTGTGATTATTTCTGACCACATGTAAGGTAAGGATGGCTTATGTAAGAGGTACCTTGGAACAGAGAGGATAGAAAACATGGGGCTGGCATTGCAGTGATAAGACTTGGCAACGTATTCATGCGTCATGTGTTCATGGTTAAATGAGAATTTCTAGTAAATACAGACAGCTGATAACTATTAGTTCTCTACCTCTTCTATGATCCCCAAATTCTGAAACCGGCTCTTGCCACCTCTTGCCTGGACTGCTGTAAGAGCCTGATTGATCTTTTTGACTACAAACCGAATGGCCCTGCCCACGGCACTCTTCTCGCCGCCTGCTCCTCACCGTACTTCTAGTGCACTCCTTAGTTGGCTGAACAAATTCCTTCGTTAAAAGGCATCTTCGCTCATTTCCCTTTCCTTGTCAAAAACCTTTTCTGGTCTCCATTGCTTACAAATAAAAATTCACTGTCCTTACCTTGGCATTCAATTTTTCCCTCTATCTGTATCAACCTTATAAATATTTGTCTCTCTTTACTTTATTATGACATACATTTTACTGTGAAATAATTTAAAAGTCTTTCCAGAGGAAAAATAATCAGTCTTTTCCTTTATGAATCCTAGTCTTTTTCCTCCACTCCTTTTTCATTTTGGTTAATCTTTTTAGTTTTCTTTTTTTTTTTTTGAGAGATTTTCACTGTAGGGTGCGTGCGGGATGGTCACGCCGCAATCCCTTCTCCTCCATTCTCCTCTCGGGATCTTGGGCACGCACGCACATGCGCCCGGCGTGAGTTTTAAGCCACAGGGTCCGGGACACGAACGACGGTTGACTACGTGGGAGTCCAGCGACATAGCCATTACGCTAACTGCTGGTTCCCTCTTTTTAGTTTTATAGAGAAAGGTACTTTTCAATCAAGATCATAAACATGCCTTCCTAATTTGAAATGCTTTTTAATTGTAGTTTTAGATTTATGTTATGGTTTCTATACTACAGTATACCTGGAATTTACTTAGGGCACAGTTTTTGAGAGGCATATAGCTTTGCTCCAAATTTTTCAGAACCCTTTATGGGCACTTTACTTTTCCTGGCAATGGTGTAGGCATCATAAAATTAATTTCATGAATACATGCACATGTCAACTCCTTGACTTCTCATTGTTTTATTAATATATTTACAGATTTTAATGCAAAAATCATTCTTAAAGTCTCTTAAATGCTCTCTATATTAATATATAATGCATTTTTTATTTTAATTTTTTAATTTTTATATTACATTTAATCACATATATCTTTACAGTGTATAACATTTCTTTTTTCAGCATATTACCATGCGTATAAGTCAAGGCAGACAATACTATCCACATCATCAGCAGTAAATAGCTTTTCACTTTTTTGTCAATTAAGCATACTCTTTTACTTTCTTCCCCTGTTCCCTCCCTCCCTTACCCACTCCCTCATTCTCCCTATTTTTACAATTTCTAGTATCTACAATATTTAATATTTCAAGTGGTCTACAGTTATCTTCTTAATAAGATTTTTGATTCCTCTATCATACATCCCCCCCCCCCATATTTAAAATAAGTTTAGTCTAATCACTCAGAATTTGTTGAAATTTTATTTGGGCTTAAATCAATGTCGTGCATCATGTTATAACGTATGGGCATTCAATGCCAGCTCATGGCTGGTGATTAGGGTGACTGGATCCCACATGGCTGACCGCAAAGTTTGAGTCCTGGATCCAGTGGTTTGAAAATATGCCCAGAGCATGTGTGTGTATGTTCAAGGTCCCAAAAGGAGGGAGAGATGGAGGAGAGGGGATTGCAGGATGACCTTTCCCACTGGGGAGAGGGGGATGCTGTGTTGCTTTCATTCTCTCTCTCTCTCTCTCTGTGTCTCTCTCTGGTGAGTACACATGCTCTCTGGTAAAATTTTTTTTTCTAGTCAGAAAAATGATATGTCACTCTGGATAATTAAGTTTGTCACTTGGTAAATTTTACAATTAATATTCTCTATTTTTTTTCATGTAGTTGTTAGCTTTATCATGAGACACCTCTTGAATACTCAATTTTGTTTATTTAAGAATGGGGTCCTATACGTTATATCTTGCTGGTATGCAGGAGAGCTATTTTTTCCCCACAAAAATAGTATATCAGAAATATTTCCCTTAAGATTGCGATTATTTTTGCTTAGCATGAAAGGAAAGACAATTTATTAGAATAATTTATTGGAAACCTTCAAATTCAAACTCAACAAAGCACCATCTGGACATCTCTGAGGACTGAGAGAGCAAGAAGAATTTCCAGTCTTGTCAGAGAGGATACTAAAGGAATAAATGATCTCCAATTTTTTTTTCCTTCCCACTATTTTTGATATATTTTATTACATATGTTTAAAATTTACACCATGATGTTTTGATATTCATAGATATAGTAAAATGAGGACTATAATCAAGTCAATTAGCATATACTTTAGTTTACATAGTTCACTTTTTCTTTCGTCGTGTGTGGTAAGAGCAGTTAAAGCTTCTCTCAGTACATTTTCAGTGTGCAATACGATATTGTTACTTGCAGTCCTCATGCAGTGCTTGGGATCTAGAGGCTTGCTCACTCTCCATAGCTGCAACCCCAGCCTCTTGTCTTCCTTCCACCTCTGGTAACCACCGTCCTGCTCTCTAGGCCTGTGTCTTTGTGCAGTGGTTACACAGTGCACAGAAAACTGGTCCCACCTGGCCCAGTCAGTTCGAATCCTGACACCTGGCACCCACTGGATTGAGGCCTGGCAGTGTGTGTGCATACATGGTCCAAATCCTGAAAGGATGGAGAAATGAAGAAAAGAGGATTGCGGCGTGCCCAGGCCCATGGGGTGCTTTCTCTCTCTGTCTTTCTCCCTCTTTCCTTGGCAAGCACATATGTCTTCTGGAAATAAAAAACAAATGATCTCTTCATGTGTTCAGTATTCTCCTTCCCCCCTAGATTTCATATATAAGAGAGACCATGGAACATTTTACTTTCTGATTCTGACTGACTTGACTTGGCAAATGTCTTCTAAGTGCATCCATGCTGTCACAAATAGCAGGTGCTCTTTAGTCTCCAAAGATAAGCAATATTCTGTCATATATATTTTCCACCCTGTCTTTACCTCTCCATCTCTGGGGATGTAGGTTAGATCCATGAAATCTTTTTTTTTTTTTTTGAGTTAAATATTTTATTTGTGTATTTATTTATTTATTACATTCAAGCACTGTGTATCATTGCAGTGTACAAAATAAATTTTCCCATCAGGAACACTATATAGTGGTTTAGTCAAAGACATTACTACATATATTATAATCAACAGATTTGTTTCCATTTGGGGACCCTTAAATGTTTTGCTTCTTTCTTCTTCCCCTTGATTCTCTCACTCTCATCCTCCCCAATTTCCCACACTCTTT
>NW_006160107.1:3703732-3715272 GCF_000334495.1 Tupaia belangeri chinensis | reverse complement strand
CTGTCTCCAGAATCACCATGGATCTCCATGGTCATACCATCCAATCATTCAGTTTCTGCGATGGAGTGCAGACATTCAGTATATATATAGTGGGGACATACAGTGTTTCTCTTTCATAGTCTGGCTTGCTTTGCTTAGCAGTAAATCTTTCATATTTTTCACTGTCTTCAAATGCCAGAGTGTCATTGTTTTCTTTTGAATTTTCCCAGCAAGAATATATTGTATATTAATCCACTCAAAGATAGTTTCCATTTCTGTGTCTGTTAAATGTTTTGCTTCACTCCCCCATTCCCTTCCAGACACCCCCCCCCCACTGCCATTATCAGTCCTTTATCTGAGACAGAGTTTGCAAATATATTCTCCCGTTCTGAGGGCTGTCTCTTCATTCTAACTATTGTTTCTTTTGATTTGCAGAAGCTTTTCACCTAATGTAGTTCCACTTGTCTATTTTCAGGATGAGTGCCTGTGCTTCGGAGATCTTGTTTAAGAAGTCTTGGCCTACTCTGATGTCTCCAAGAGTTTTCCACCAGTGGTTTCATAGTTTGAGGTTTTTGTTTTGTTTTGTTTTGGGTTTTTTCATTTCATTTTCTTCCATACATTCAATCACATTATTATTTGTCTTACAAAATGGATATTTCAACAGGTGAACATTTCTCCCTAGTACTGTTGATAAAACTGCAAAATTTCTTCAACAGCTACTATCACACCTCTTTGTGCCATTAATACTTTGCCTCCATGAAATCTTAGCTATCGTGAAAATGCGGCCCTGCACACAGGAGGACAACAGCTCCTGGAGGTGCCGATTTCACTTCCTTTGATAGATGCGAAGAAAGGGGGTGTGGTAGTGCCGTCCTCGTCTTTCTGAGCAACGTCCGTGCTATTTTCCACAGTGGGTGTAACTCCAGTGGGTTACAAAGGCCCCTTTTTGTTCACACCTTCACCAGCACTTGTTATCTTTTATCTTTTTAATAATACTGAGCCTAACTGGTATGAAGTGCTACCTCATTTTAGTTTTCATTTACCTTTCCCTGAGGATTAGTGACAGCGAGTACCTCTCCGTATACCCTTGGTATTTCTCTGTCTCTTCTGAACAGCTACCTATTCAGGTCCTTCAATCACCTTTAAGTCAGGTTTTTTTTAGTCATTTTTCTATTGAGTTGTGGCATTTTCTTAGACGGTTTGGATTGTTTTCTCACAAGCCAAGATGGAGAGCTCTGGTTTCTTCATCCCCCTCCCAATGACACTAATTCCATTCACAAAGGTTCCACCTCACGACCTGTTTACCACCCAACGGCCTTGCCTGCTGATTCCACCATGCTGGGATTTTGGCTTGTACATGTGAATTTCGGGGGTGGGAGAACACAGCATTCAGTCCTTGAGAGATGTGTTTTCTAATTTCTCCCACTGCTACACAGACGGTACTGAATTATCTTTCTCAACTTGGATATATGACATTTTGATTTCCTCCTTGGCATACTTGCTACTACTCATTTTATCTGTATTCCTGACATGAAGTATTCCCTAGCAGCTACTCACTCACCTGACCAAGGCGATGTCATTGTTCAAAGCTTCCAGAGTAATCAGATCTTAAAAATAAATATTTGAGAGCAAATACAGCTGAGCTGAGTAAATATTGCCTGTTCCCCATTAACAACTGTTTCAAGTGGACTTTTTGGATGCAAAATCCCTGTCTTAAAGGTCCACTGGCCTGAAGGGCCTGCTTATTGTTGACCCTGACATACTGCTGAAGTGGTTCACTTTCCCAGATTTGTTTGTAGAACAGTCTGTTTCCTGTTCTGCACACGAGCTGCTTGAAGTACTGTGAAACTGAGACACTAACTGGAGCCATGGAACACTTCATGCTATTCCATCGGGACAGGTGTGTCCAGGTCCGATGAGCAGCAACTCTGCTATGGCCCAGAGAATTAGAGAGGGGTCCAGACGAGGGACGTCACGATCAGTTCACTCAGAGCCTTTAGCACCAAGCTGAATTTTCATAACTTGTTTAGTAGAATTCAGTGAACTACCAAAGGGTTTTAGAAAAGGGCAAGAAGTAGTGGTAGATAAAAGGAATGATATGGGACCAACAGTTAGCGTAATGACTATGTCGCTGAACTCCCACGTAGCCCACAACGGTTTGAGTCCCGGACCCGGTGGCTTAAACTCATGCCGGGCATGTGTGCATGTGTGCCCAAGATCCCAAGAGGAGAGTGGAGGAGAAGGGATTGCGGCATGAACATCACCTCTCCAAAAAAAAAAAAGAATGATATGAAGAACAAATTAAAGGCAGACAGATCAGCATGAGACTATAATCAGAATTCAGATAGGAGGTGACAAGGTTTGCCTTCAGATGGTGCCTATGGAATTAAAAGGAAGGGAGCCACACGAAGAGGTTTTGAAAATGACCAACTGGACTTGATGACTGGGAGAGAGTAAAGAGTGAAGAAGAAGAACTATCCTTACAAAGATAAGATCTACAAACAAACAAGAAACCATTCTAATGACACCCATCCTGCAAAGTCCATTTGTTAATTCTGCATCTCAGTGCCCAGCGTACCTTTTATAAGACATTTACTGCATATTTTCCCTTTCAGAGAATATTTTTCCATTTCCACTTATTAAGGAATTAAATGGACTCCTTTGCTCTCTCTCATAAGTAGTCTAATAGTTTAATATTCTGCATTCACCCTTCATAGAGATGGTTTTATGAACAAATATTAGCTTTCTGTACTTTAATGCTTGCACAGGATCTCATGAATTTTTATTTTTAATTAAAAACTGACTCGCTGATTGCTAATCCTTTTATATTATTCTTGAGCCTATTTGCATCATCTAAGCATCTTTCCTTCCACCGATTTCACTCACCTCCTCTCCGTCTGAAGCTTCAGTAGAGGCCTACGGTTGAATCTATTACTAATTATACTCTTTCAAAACCAGGGAATATTTCTTTGCACCAAACATTTTGTTGAGAATTAAAAAAACAAAGGATTTTCTGTTTAAGCTGTGTGGTTAACCTTAGCAAGTGACAAATGTTTTTCTTAAAGTCTTTATGCTTCACTGCGAAAGAAGGCATTGAATTAATTATCTGTTACTTACATGGTCTCGCAGGAGAAAGATAGCATTATCTGGGTTTAGACATTACTGTTTTTGATTGCGAGGTGAAATGGCAAACCCAGGAAAAGTGTAGAAGGTGGAAAGGCAAATGAGGACATCCAGGAGGTGGGAGAGAAACAGCACCAGGTAAGCAGCCTGAGGGGAGTTTGTAAATGGAAACCGTCTTAAGGGCAAATCGGTTGTCCTGAGACTCTGGGGAGTTACACAGTATTCACCCACCGAGAGAACGCTCATTAGTCATATGAGGGTCATGTCTAATCAACAAAGCGACTAGGAGAAAAATTAAGCTATTGTGAAGTGGGAGACAAGAGGTAAGGAATACTGCAGAAGTGGTAGTTTTTATCGTGGCATGAAATGTGTGCACGTTAGGTGTAAGTGGTGTGGATTTATATAGTGTTCTGTGCTATTTTTGTTTGGTTTCTTTTAAAATCAGTTTCCATAGTAATGAGGAGCAGGAAATTGATGGTATATGACAATTTTAAAATTTTATTTGGGGGTTTACTACAGGGATTCTGACTGTTTAGACCACCTGGAATACTAGATTTACAAGTGCCAAACTATTGAGAAAAACAAAATTACAGCAGATTCAATGTGTTTGTACACTTTTTTTGAGACAAAACGTAACCAGAAAATATGCCTTCAGATCACAAGGAGTTGGTTTGAGCAATTTCTGTTGGCTGTTTCCAAAGCAGGTGAGCTTCTGATTGTATAACACAATGGACATTTTCCTCTTCATTTCTCCTCTTTCTTACAGAGCAGGAGGGGTCCGCTCCATTCTCCCCTACTTACTCTTTGCTAGTTCCATCAGGGATGGGGCTGGTTTAGGTTATACCATCAGGGTGTCTATCATGCAAGGGTTTCTTGCTTGTCTTTGGGTGCTTATTGAGAAGAATGACATGATCCAGGATAAACCAGACACTGACTCAACTCCTCTGTCAGCAGCATCTGCAGGACTGGTCATTCTCATTATGCCGGGCTGGGTAACAACAATGCCGGGGCCAGTGAGTGGAGAAGCCAGACACTGGAGACAGGAAAGGGGAGACGAGGGAGCCAGGCATCCAGGGTGTGGGGACATGTGAACTGGTCAAGGCCACAGGGGTGCTCAGGTCACCTGGGTACAGGCTGGACTCTTTCAGGGGACAGCCTAGGCCAGCTCGTTTCACAAGAGTGAAGCAGAGTGGCAGGGCCGCACCTGGAGAAGGTCATTCTCTCTACAGATGTCTTAGAAAGGGCTCCCTCACTCAGTTAGAACAACCAGTACTCTTCCTATGCAGTCAAATTCATCATTTGGAGAAGACAATAGAGAATTTTGTCATGTGCCAATGGTGTTTGCACACAAACCCTGCACGCTTTCTGTGTGTCTCTGCTATACACACACAAATGTACAGACGTCTCCAAATGTGAGCAAAAGCTGTGTTTATTGACATTCAATTCCTACAACTCTATTGTATTCTAAAGCCAGTGTCTATACGAAACTTAGAAATTATGCTTTAACATATCAGTTCTAATAGCTACTCTAGTAAGAGGAGGAAGAAAGAGAAAAAATTATATATATAACTTCAAGATTTTTCTTAATAAGTTTGAGGAGATAAGATGAGAAGAAGCCTAGGGTATTTTTTCCAGGCCAGCGATGGATAGAAATCACCTTGCTAGTCACATGGAACCATGATACACTCCACAGGGACTGAAACCCTTTCATGAATGACAAGCTATTCTTAAATATTTTTCTCCTTGAATTTTTATAATCATGGTACCAAGAGAGTAGATATAATTAAGGTTGAAATGAGATTGGTATTAGAAAACTGATGGCTGAGATTTAATATTTATCCCAGTTATATGGCCTGTGACTCAATCATACCCCACGTCCACTGGGGCTACATAAAAATTTTACTCTAGTCCTATGACATATCTCTCTCTCTCTCTCTTTCTCTCTCCTTTTTTAGGAGTTTGCTACAGGACATGTGTCCTCACCAGAGACAGACAGAGAGAGAGGTGAGAAATCCCCCCCAGGTGTGATGGCCACACCACCATCCCTTTTCCTGCATTATCCTCCTGGGATTTTGGGCAGGCATGTGTGTCTGGTGTGAGTTTTCAAGCTCTAGGTCCGGGACTCGAACAGCATTTGGCTGTGTGGGAATATAGTTCTTTAACACCACACCCCTTGCTGACCCCCTTTGATATTTCTTATTACGTTTTTCCTTTAATTTATTTTTCTCATGATTTTTTTTTTTTTTTTTTTGAAAAGCGTTCATGTTGTAGGCAGAAAACAACTCTGTGAACACATCATTCAGGGTTCGGTTGGAAAGGGACAGTTGGAGTAATACACAAAGTAAAGTCCTTGACATTTTTATTTGGCCCCTCACCCTTGGACAAAAGCATGCAAAAACTTTCATCGGTTTGCATTTGAGGTATTTTGAACTATGTAGCTGCTTTCTTTTAATAGAAGCAAATCCTTTCACCTTCACATGCCTGTCCCACACTCACCCAGCATCCTCCACCCTCTGCTTTTTTTTTTTTTTTTCCATTGCTAGCCTCCAATCCAGGGAGCTTAATTTTAAAACTGCAGTTGGGCAGACAGCTGGTCTTGTAGAATATTTAACACTGTGGGTATTTTGAATACAGTTTTTTAGCTGCTGGAAACTGATATATAAATAAAACCAAAAAAAAAAAATGTGATAGAAAAAAACACCCTGCAACTAAGGCACACACGCAGTGCCAGCTCTTTAAGGTTCTTTTTAGAGTGAAGACAGTATTTTCTTCTTAGATTGTGGTACAAACATGGAACACATTCAGGGATCGCATCAAACGGATAAAGGGCCCCAACTGGTGGCGCGGTTGGTGGCGCACCTAACGGCAAGGCTGGGGTCCACACTGCTGGCTGTAACTTTGGAGGGCCCCAGTGCAGTGTGTGCAGGGATCCTGATGGGCTGGAACCCTGGGGGAGGGCCACAGAATAACAAGTCCCGCCAAGAGCGCGTTTCCCTGTTTCCCTTGTATGTGTGCACACCCCTCCTGTCATAAGTAAAACATACCTTTAAAAAATCGAGGGCCAGCAGGTGCATGGTGGTCGAGGTGCCGAATCCCTCATGACCAGTGGTGCAGTTTGAGTCCTGGACTTGGCAGCTTGAAAATCATGCCAAGCGTGTGTGTGTGTGTGCGTGTGTGTGTGTGTGTGTGTATGTGTGCATGCTCAACATCCCAGGAGGAGAATGGAGAAGAGATTTCGGTATGGTTGTAGTGGTTTCTCTCTCTATGTCTCTCTCTGCCTCTGTGGTGAGAGTACATGCCCTTTAATCGCAACAACAAAAATAAATAAATAAATTGATAAAGCACACTTTCAAGGATATAGAAGGGATAGGATGTGACCAATAGAGAGTGTACTGTGTATTGGCAACACAGGGAGAACTTGTGAATGCTTGCCACAATCTTATTACAGGGATTTCCATGGTAAATGATTGACATGTGGTAAAATTGGGACACAGTCATATAAAAGTTGGAGCGGTGGAAACAAGCCAGTGTTAGGGAAGTGCTCCGTCATGAATATCCAGAAAGATAACACGAACAGGTGCCCCCTCTCGGTTGCCAGTGAAGTCTACGTTAAATGTGGTTCTGGTGTCTCCATCTGGAATTCAGAATGGATTTTCCCGTAGAAATAGTATGGGAATGTGTGACCCAGTTTCACTCAATTAGTACAATTAATACTTCTTTTTCAGAGGGACATGAGTGGAGGTAAACATAGAATGGGAATTTCTTGAATATCCTAGGCAATGTGTTGAGTACTTTCTGTGTCTATTAAACACTCACAGTAACTCTCTAAGGCAGCATACAACCGTCCCAAATGTGCAGATGAGGAAACTGAGAGCACAAGAAGTCAAGTGAGTGGTTTAAGACATTCGACGCCAAGGACTTTATTTCCAGAGCCCAATCTTGAATGTCACTATACCATTGCCAAGAGTTACAGAGGCTTTTTTGTGTTGTTCTGGCAACATAATCGCTTATTCGCAACACTGCTTATGTGGAAAAATACATTCTGAATTTTTGAAATACAGCCCATATGCTACAGCAGTAAGGAAGACATACAGTAGAGACCGGTTTTTGACAACGAAGCTGAGTAAATATACCGAAAAGTAGATTACCAACTGACTTTCTTGAAATCTATCAGAACCTCAATTGTTCCTTTCGTCAGTTGTTTCTCTTCCTTCTATCCACGCACTATCTCATTTGACATACGAAATGACTCTCAAGCCATGCTGAATTTATCGGATTGCCTACTTCCTTCTTTACTTTTTTTTTTAATTAGTTTTTATTTTTTCTTTTATTTCTTTTTACATTTTTCCACACTTACTTTACATATCACAAAATTTTTGCTCATACTCCATAGTTCTTGACAGTCAATAAACAGCTTTCAAAATTTCAAAATACTGAATTTTAAAGATAATCTTCAAAATGTTTCTTATAATTTTGTAAAATTTTGTCTGTGACTCTATAACAACAGAGACAGTATGATTTTAAATATTTTTGAGAAAATATTTACCTGTCAGTGACTCAAATTGTTGAAAAGCAAATGCCCAGCACACAAGTCATACATAAACCTTCTCAATTCAGCCCTGCCTACCAAGTATTCTGTGATATACCATCTGCTAGCAAAGATCAGTCTCTTTTTCTTCTTTCAATGTCTTTCTCAAGATAATTTTCTGGTGTGGTTGTTCTTTTGCAATCTCTACTGATTACAATGCTGGGCTGAAAAGGTCCAGGTTATCTTATGTTATAAATTATTTCATACATCTTCTCTAATCCTCTCTGCCAGGCAGAACTATTTATGGTGCCAGGTCATCTTTCTAAGCGCTTCTGTTGGCTTACTTGAGATCCACCTTAGTTCCACAGTTTTCTGATTAATCCTCAGATGTGCCATTCCAGTCAAAGCCCTGTCCAATAATGAGTATTTCCAGTTTCTGATTCAATGACAAGCATTATTAAACTTATACAAATAACCCTTTTCTCACAAAATAATAATACTCCCAAAATTTTCCAATTCCAGATGGATCAATCAGGAAGGAAGAAGAGTTTATGCTTCCATTTAAAGAAACAAACAAAAATATTTTAACAAATTGCTGAACCTATCAACAACTCAGAAGAAAGTAAAATGCTTAAAATGGGAAAACAAAGCATGGCAAAAACAAAACAAAACAAAACAGTAACATTTTACTCAAAATTTATAAAATTCTATTTCACCAGTTCAGTCTTATGTTCAAACTCTCTTCTGTTGAGTCCAATCTTTCCGTTTAAATCCTGGAAGGTAACATTCAATATTATTGTTGATATTTCTTATCCCTAGCATTAAATTGGTCATTTTCTTGGTTGCCTTTTATTCTCTTATTTCTTTACGTGTCTTTAGTTTTCCTGGTAGAGCACTCCTTTCAGAACTTCTTGAAGAGTAGGTCTGCTATTGGCAAACTCTTTTAAGTCTTGTTTAGCTGAAAATGTTTTTATCCTTTAATTATATTTTAGGTCTTGTTTAGCTGAGAATGTTTTTACCCTTTAATTATTCTTCACATTGTACTAAATATTTTAGGCAGTCAAGAAAAATAAATGAAAGGCACCTGGCTTAGAAAGAAGGAAATAAGATAATTTATTTGAACATGACATTATCATACAGGTAAAAACAACTTACAAAAATTGCTAGAATCTAATAGGTAAATTTATCAAATTCATAAGATATAAGGTTAATAACTTACTATAAAGCTGTAGCAATTGAGTCAGTATGGTATTAGCATAAAATCAGTGGGCTATACAGATCAGTGGAATCAGTGGAATACAATTAAGAGTTCAGAAATAAGTTATCACTTTCATGGTGAATTGAATTTTAACAAGAAAAAATAATTCAACAGAGAAAGAACAGTCTTTCCAACAAATGGAGCTGGGACAATGGCACATTCATATAAAAAGGAGTGAAATTGGATCCTATCGCAGACCATTTTATTAACACAGTATGGACGAAAGACCTAGATAGAGGTGTTCAAGCTCTAAAACTCTTAAAGGAAACATAGCTACAGATATCTATGACCCTGTGTTAGGTAGTGGTTACACATAACACCATAAGCCTATACCACCAAATAGATAAGTTAGACAACAAAACAATTTAAAAATCTGATGCTTCAAAGAATATTATACAAAAAAATTTACAAGGTGGGAGAAATATTTTACAAGTCGTATATCTAAGAAGGGTCTAGTATTTAGAATACATAAAGAATTCCTATAACTTAATGATAAAATAAATAGTTCAATTAAAAATGGATAAGGAATCTTACCATTATGATAGACTTTATCCAAAGAAGATATACAAATGACAGTAAGTGCCCCAATATATTCTTGATGCCATTAACTACTAGGGAAATAGGTACAAATGACATCCACAAGGAGATATCACCTCATACCCACGGGAATGATGACAGTTAAAAGACAGTTAGTAACATGTGTTCACCAGGATATGGAGAAACCGGAAACCTTGTAAACTACTAGTGGGAATGTCAAATCATGATATTACTTTGGAAAATACAATATCACCAAACGGTTAAATATAGAGTTACCATGAAACCTAGCAATTCTACTCTAGTCCCAAAGTGGAAACAACTCAAATATACAACAAATCATAAACAAAATGTGATATATCCATAGAAAGAAATATTATGAAACAATAAAGTACTGACACATGCTATACCATGAAATAAATATTAAAAACTATACGAGGAGAAGCCAGCTACAAAAAAACTATATATTATATGATTTTATTTATGTTTTTAAGCAAATTAAAACTTATCTTTTTATTATTAATATAATTACTGCCAGAGAGTACATGTGCTTGCCAGGAGCACACACACACACACAGAGAAAGCACCCCCCAAGTGGGGTGCGGTCACAATGCAATCCTTTCTCTTCTGTTTCTCCATCTAGTCAGAACTGAGGGCACCTCTGGGATTCAAACCTCCTTCAGCCATATAGAATCCATCTCCCATACTCCCATGACCACTGAGCTACAGGGCCAGCCCTGTATGATTTGATTTATATATTCCAATCATACAATATGTTAGTTTTTATATTACGTGTTTGGAATAAGCAAATGTCTTCTATCAATAGACAAATGGAAAAAAATTTACATTAATATGAAAAGCATCATATACCGAAGGATTGATCTAGCAAAATATGTGCTAAAAAATGTGCAAAACTTGTGCTTAGAAAACTACAAAATAGTTGCTGAAAAACATTTAAGGCCTAAATAGGAGCAATATGCCTTGATTACTGATTGGAAGACTCAATCTTATTAAAATGTCAGTTCTCAAATTGACTGTATAGATTCAACTTAATCCCAAACATAGTAACATCATATCTCTTTAGGTAGAAATTAGCAAAGTGATTCTAAAACTTATATGGAATAAGAAAAAAAATATATTAATGGCCAGTGCTGAAGAAGAACCAAGGAAGTATGATAAAGCTCTGATAATAAAGACAGCACAATGCAGGTCTAATGACTGACATACCAGTACAAAGAATAGCAGGGATCCAGAAATAGACCAGTACAGATGTGATAACCCACTTCTCAAAAATGGTGCTGACATAATTCAATGGAGGAAAAATATGTATTTTATTTGTATTTTTATACAATTTATTTATTTATTTTTAGAGAAATATTTGCTATAAGATATATGTGTTTACCAAAGAGACAGAGAGACAGCAAGTGAGAAATCACCCCAGGGGTATGACCATGCTGTAATCTCTTCTTCTCCATTCTCCTCTTAGGATTTTGGGCACACATGTCACACGCACCCAGCGTGAGTTTCAAGCTCCAGGCCTGGGACTTGAATTGTAGTTTTCCCTGTGGGAGTCCAGCAATGTAACCATTAAACCACCCGCTCGCCCCAAGATGTTGATTATTAATAAATGGTGTTGAAACAGATGGATAAATACATGGAAAATAATGCAATTTAACTTTAGCCTCACACAATACCAAAAGCAAATACAAAATACATAGATTATATAAACATAAAATCCGAAACTATAAAGTTCCTAGGAGAAACCAGAAAGAAATCATCGCAACCTTGAAAAAGGCAAATTGTCTCAGATAGACACAAAAAGCATTAAATGTTAAAAGAAAAAGTAATAAAACTAAAACTTTTGCTTTTGAAAAACCATAGATAATAAAAGAAAAAAGAAAAAAAAAACAGACTGAGAGAAAATTTTTATTATAAATATTGAACGGAAATATTAATATATCCAGGATATATTTTAAAAACACTCTTGTGATTCAGTAGTAAAAATAAATCAATATACTTTTATTAAAAACAAGTAACTTTTTCTTTTTGGAGAGGTTTTTGCCTTAGGGCCCATGTGCTCACTGGAGAGATAGAAAGAGACAGAGATAGTGAGAGGGA
>NW_006160107.1:3696946-3703718 GCF_000334495.1 Tupaia belangeri chinensis | reverse complement strand
AGAAATCACCCACAAGGAAAATGGTCACACCAGTCCTGTCTCTTCCATTCTCCTCCCAGGATTTTGGGCACACACGCAATGCACCTGGCATGAGTTTCAAGCCGTCGGGTCCAGGACTCAAACCATGGTCAGCCATGTGGGAGTGCAGTGATCTAACTGGTATGCCTTAGCAAGCCCCAGAAAATGAGCAACAGATTTAAACAAATGTTTCAGAAAAGATACAGTAATAGACAATAAATGTAAGAAAAGATGTTGAATATCATCAGTGATGAGGGAAATGTAAATTGAAGTCATAGCGAGAGACTATACACCCACCAGCATGGCTAACATGAAAAGGATCGTCCGTACCAAGTGGTGCGAAGCAATGGAACACAGCTCCTTGCAGTCAGCAGATAGCATGGCACATTCCTTTTGGAACTCCGGCACTTTGATTTAGCAATAAACATGTACTTATCATATGACTCAGAAATCCCACTTTTCGTTATTTATTTGAGAGAAGTTGACACATATGTCTACAAATAAAATTATACATGTGCATGGACACCACAATTCCTAGCAGCTCAGTGCAAGATGGCTGTAAACTGAAATAACCCAAGCACCCTTCAATATTTGATTGGGTAAACAAAATATAATAAATCCACAAACGGAAATATTGCTCATCAATAAAAAGAAGTAAACTGCTGATACACACAAGAGTATGTATATATCTAAAAATACTAATCTATATTTCAGAAGCTAGGCGAAAAGGAAGATACAGTGTCTGACTTCATAAATACGCTCTTCTAGAGCGAGCAAAAAGCAGATCGGTGATCATCTACAGTCGAGATTTAGGGGAAAGATTGACGGAAAACGGTCACAAGAGCATGTCCTGAGAGGTTGGAAATGTCATATATTTGTTTGGAGAGTTAGTTATTGTGTATATAAAATTGATTGTATAGTAACTTAAAATTTGTACATTTTTAAATCTGTACATAATATGTTAATGATGTTTATTTAAAATAAAAACCAAAGCAAGCAAAGAAACAAAGAAAAGGCTCATGATCCGTGAAAGTGAAACATGGATTTACAAAGCAGTTTTATTTTGGTAAAGAATTATTTTATTTATCTTCTTTATTTATTTTCATTTGAACAGAGAGAGAAAGTGAGAAAGCAAGCTGCCAGAGCTAGGACTCGAACCACGGTCTACCATGTGGGAGTCTAGCACCCTTAACCATCATGCCACCTGCTGGTCCCTATAAAAACAACTTTTAAAATCTCCTTATTTAATATTTCAAGAGACTTTGGCCCCGTTGTGGTAAATGACTTTCTTAATGTTACCTAGCTGGCTAGGGGTGGGCCCAGCACTTGAATTTAATTCTCCCGACATTTTTCATTGCTTGTAGAAAATTCAGGTGCTATTGCTAGGTGGTAATTAAGCTAAAATTTCCTCAAGATGCAAGTATGCATTTATCAGTCAACATTTTTTTGGGGGGGAAAAATCAAAGCAGAATTAGAAATTTAATCCTGTTTCTAAATACAGAATAAGATATGCATGGTTCCTGTGAATATGTGGAAAGAAGGTCTCACATCGCTCCTCAGAATGGGCTGAGAAAATGTAAGGGATTCGCCGCCGCAAGTACTACATGGTTTACGCCCAAGTAGAATAAGAAGTGAAGGTGTCTTTCTCCAAGAAAACAGCTTTGTAATAAAATAAATGCGGTTAAAATGTACCTTTAGATTGGAATGTTATAAGTACTAGAACTTAAAAAGAAAATTACAAGACATTCCAAACAAATCCTGGGCTAGCAGGTGGCATGGAGGTTAAGGCACTGGATCCCATATGGCCGACTTCACAGTTTCAGTACCGGACCCGGCCACTTAAAAAACACACCAAATACATATGTGTGCATGTCCAAAATCCTGAGAGAATGGTGGAGAGGGATTGTGGCATGGCTATCCCTTCTGAAGGGTGCTTCTTTACTTTCCCTCTCTATTTTTCTCTTTTCTTTCTCCAGTGAGTACACATTCCATACAGCAGAACTTTAAAAAAAGAGATAACAAATCTTTTCTAGAAACAAAATATTAAAAGGATTTCATATGGAAGCCTGCCTGCTGTTAAATTCCTTCTGTGAGTGACTTCCTTTCAGGAAGAGTTCATTTAATTCATTCCTTGCTTCCACGTTATGTATAGTTTACAAACTGACAGAATCAGGCAAATGTCTAAAACGATTTTGTAACTAAACTCCTTAAAAGGTAGTAATCTTTCTTTTTCATAAAATTAGTTTTTGTATGGTATTTACATTATTAGCGTTCCAAATCTTAGATTATTTATAAACTACTTCTAATTTGATCTGGTTCGAAATATAAGAATATTTACATTTTAGAAGTAAGAGTAACATTATCCTCAGGCTATGTGCAGGAAGAGTAGGAAGAAGGGAGAGAGAAGAGAAAGGCTGAATGAGGAGCAGATTTTTCTCAAAGAAAGATGACAAATTCAAGTTGTTTACTGCATTCCTCTTTCCCAAACACACCAAAATAAGCTTGCGCTATTTATAAATTCACTAGTTTAATTAGTCTATGGAGAGGAGGTGAGATAGCATGACTAACAGAACTGAAAAAAAAAAAAGAGAAAACAGTCGAAATTGAGGTTTTTCCCTGGGTGACTGTGGAGTTCGGACACTGGGTGGAATCAATGCCCTGACAGTGACGTCGCTTTGAACTCAGTCTGGTCTAAGAGCATTTTCAGTGGATTTCTGCGCACTCTCACCTGCAAACTGAAGTGAAGGCGGGAGAAGCAGCAGACGCAGCCTCTTGAAGGGAGACTGCTTGTTTCCAGCTCTGGCTTCCTTTACAGCACCCTGCCCGGAGCGGTCTGCTCCATTTCCCATAGTGTGAAGAACGGCCAGGGACAGGCCATTAGGAACGGTAATGTATTTTATGTACGATCGTATCCTAGGGGAAGAGAAGTGGTTTTGTCCTGCCAAAGTTGTTTTTATACTAAAATGTTTGGAAATTATTGATTTAATACATGGTCAGTGGCTAGACATCTGTTTATATAAACAGCATAGTGATTTTTCTACAAGCATAAAACACTTTAGCACAAGTCCCACATGGAAATCAGGCCGAACTGTATTTTCGTTTGCTTTAATCATTGCAAAGTACAGCTGAAATTAGGGCAAATCTATTACCTATAGCATAAGTGACAGGAGTAGAAAATGTAACAAAAAGTACAACAGGGGAAAATTCTTTAAAAATAAAACAGAATATAAGTCTTGTTTTTCACTGTGAGTAACTCCCAAGGAGTTAGGAAAAAAATTACAGTTGTAGCATGGTGAAAACAAAACTAATTTCTCAAGCTACAATGGAAAAGGTCATTGTATTGGGAAAGTATTTAAAATTTGAACTCTCATTTTCTTTTTGAGGATGACAGCTTCTTTCACAGGGAGATGGCTCGACTCCTGCTGGGTGCCCATGTAAAATCTGAGGAGAGGCAGAGGCTGACACTGGTTCTGCTCCTTTCCCCCTGTGTTAGAGCCACAGAGCGACTGGGAATCTCAGACCTATTTACTTTGCTTAAGCAAATCCGTATTGTGTACTCCAACTGTCAGGCAATCCCGTCTGGGGTTTTCTCTAGCCAAGGGCCGCTGGTGGGTTTGTCTGGGCTGGGTCAGTCCACTGTGAGTTTGCTGGCTGGGTCAGGACAAGAGACATCCTGAAGGGGCGACCCAGCCACCCTGAGGTTTCAGGCACTGTGGGCACGAGAACCCAGCTGCATCTTTCTTGTTTAAGGCCTGCACCAAGCACTTATGCTGCCTGGAACCTGTTTGTTTTGCACACTGTCGCAGATCCTTTCAGATGACATTACATATGGAGCCATAAACTCAATCTAGCAGTTTATTGGCTTCCAGTTTTTCTTCTAGCAGCATCCATCTATCGCTGAATATTTGAAATGTAATCCCTTTGGATGTTCAATAACAAGCAGTAGCCGTGATCATTTAATTTGTCTGGCATTATAGGGGAGAAAAAAAGGCCGATGCTGAGCAGGAGCTGCTGGGGAGAAACATCACTGAAGCCGTTTTCCGATTGCTGTCGGCAAATGGGACTTGTTCCCCTTCACGGCACACTTCATAATGCAGGGACTTCCGAAGTCGCAGCCAGGGAGGGAGAGCATGAGCAGTTCGTTTCTCTAGCTTCAGAATCACTGTAAAACTTTTACGTTGTAAATAAAAATCAGATTTACATTTATATTCTGTTCAAATTTTGAAACTCTGATGAATTAAAAGCTTATGCTTTTTTTTTTCCAAAGATGTTTACTTGGGATGATAAATGTGTTTGTTTCTTTAGAATTTCAGCTTCTGTTGCAGCTCTGAGCAGGACAATATGTAAGTAGTCTGTTTGGAACCTAAAGTCGTCTCCCATCAATATGTTCCAAAGGATAATGAAAGCCATAGACCATCCTATAAATATATCTTTAACCCATAACAGTATGGGCAGAATCTTTTTATCCTACCTTAAATCTCATAGTAAAAATCAAATATTTTCATGGGAAAATACACTCATAAATTCAAATTGGGTTGACAGGAGAGCACGCCTTTGCTAAGGTCTTGGGTGTGCGGTAATGACTAAGGAGTGGCTGGGGGAGTTCTCACGGATGGGCAGGGTCTGTGGATGCAGGGAGTGATGGCTGGGATTGGATAGTGAGAGCGCTGAGGGATGCACACGTCCAAGGACAGGCAGTGGGATGTTGTACCACCCAGTCAACACCAAACCCTTGTTCCTTCCCTAGGGCCCGGCTGTTCACTGAGGCTGGAATCAACATCCATATAGAGCTTCTTCCCTGTCTTTTGGTTTCTGAAACAAACCAGTGTATTTGGGTGCTCTACGGACTTAGAAACAATGCTTCAAAATGCTTCTTTTTGTAATTCTTTAATCTCTTTCCATTTATACCTGTTCTGGAGTGGCAGTCAAAAGATAAATTGGTGATAAATATGCAATAGTTAGACTTCATTTCCAAATTAAAATAAAATGAGGAACCAGCAGATGGTGTAATGGTTACGTTGCTGGACTCCCGCATAGTTCAGCCATGGTTCGAGTCGTGGTCCTGGTGGCTTAAAACACACGCCATGCCCATGTGCATGCCTGTCCCAAATCCCCAGAGGAAAATGGAGGAGAAGGGATTGTGGCATGCTATCTCCCTAGGGCCTGATTTCTCGCCCTGTCTGTCTGTCTCTCCAGTGGGCGTACACACCCTATAGCAAAAATCTCTTAAAATTTTTTTTTAAATGAGAATTTATTGGTTCTTCAAGGCATTCTATCACTGTGACTGGAATGGAGGAAAGAGTTAAATATTAAAAATAACGACAAATATTTATTTATTTCCACTCATCCATTCACTCAACAAATATTTACTAAATATTCTGTATACCAGGTATTGTAGTAGATGATATATGTACTCAAAAATTAGTGTGCTCTGATCATGGCTGCTCAAAATGTTTACATTCTGCTAGCAAAGAGAGGCATATAAACACAGAAATACATTAATGTATCCATTTATTATAAATAACCATGAGAGAAATGAACATGGGCTGTGATATTTATTTCTTGTTGCTGAAATAAATACAAACCTAGTGGCTTATGCACACACATCTATTCTCCCAGAGTTTGGGAGATCAGGAGTATTGTAAGCAAGATGTCTTCAGATCTGCATTTCTTTTTTAAGGTTTTTGTTGTAGGGTGTGTGTGCTTACTGGATAGGAGAGAGACAGTGAGAAGCAAAGTGAGAAATCATCCCCTCAGGGGATATGGTCCTGTTGCAATCCCTTCTCTTCTTTCCTTCTGTGATTTTGGGCATGCACACACACAGACTCAGTGTGATTTTTTCAAGCCACCAGGTCCGGGCCTTGAATCACAGTTATCCATGTGGAAGTCCAGTGTCTTAACTGCCACACCACCCTGGGACTGCATTCTATAGGTTTAGTGGAGAACCTATTCCTTTACCTTTCTATCTTCTCAGAAGCATTTGGATTTTTTGGATCACAGTTTCACTCTCCATCTTCAAAAACTCATCTTCCAAGTGACTCTCTACTGCCATGTCGAATGAATTGCCTTTTCTAATTCTGATCACCCTGTCTCACTCTTGCAATTGCATCAGAATGGTCTGGATAGTTATGGGTAATCTTCCCACCTTAAGATCCTTAAATGGCAGCTTTCCTTTCACTGTGTGAGGTACATACACGTAGGTTCTGGGGGTTTGTATGTGGTCATCTTTGCAGGCATTATTCAGCCTGTGGCAGCTGTGATAGGGCCCAGGGGAAGGGAAATTCGGGTTCTGACTGGGGAGGCAGGTAGAACATTCAGAGAGAATTCACTGAGGTAGTAGTACTTGAGCTGAAACTTGGTCACTAAGTGGTCACCGAGGTGGCACCAACATACCCCAGCAGAGGCCCTGTGGAAAAAGTTCACGTGGAAGGCAAAGACACGTTCAGAGAACTGCAGCCAGTTTGGCTCAGCTGAAAATTAATTTGGAGGGAAGATTCCCAAAGGGAGACAACGAGGCTTAGATGACTAGGTGAAGCCTTTCAGAGTCTGACATGCCAAGCTCCAGGATGTAGATTAGCTTGGGTACCCTGCCTTGTGGATGCTGGCCACCTTGGATTCCCTGGGCCCCTGCTACATTTTCCCATCTGGAGAAACCACTGGACTCAGTTTCTCCTCCTTGCATAGCAAACTGGACAGTGTTTCAGAGAAGTGGCTGGCGGTGGAGGGGCTGGGCCCCCCGTGCTCCCCCCCCCAC
>NW_006160107.1:3655795-3696465 GCF_000334495.1 Tupaia belangeri chinensis | reverse complement strand
TAGCAAACGGGACAGTGTTGCAAGGAAGGGGCTGCCGTTGTAGTGACTGCCTCGCTAGTCTCCCATCGCTCAGGAACCACTGTTCTGCATTGCCTGATGTCCGACATGGCGACATCTGCTGTTTGATAAAATTTTAAAAATAAATTTTACTATCTCATACTGTCTATTCCAGCAGAGACTGGATCTCATTTTCCCTATTAAAAAATAATAATAATGTGGCAGGAAATGTGGTTGAGTTCACTGCTGAGGGCAGACTTTCTTTACTATAGGAAAAATCTAGCTTAATGGACCTTCTTATGATGCAAATTGAAGAAGAAAAATGGGCAATTTCAAGAAAATGAAGTTGTAAAAAGGTGCTCGTATTGCATTTCTAAATAACCTGATTTTAGAAAACAAATGTCTCTTCTGTGAGGGCTTTGGGGCAGTTGAGAGTCTGGACACTAGGGTGCAGGGCATGTTGAGTCACACTCCCAGGTTTAGATCTTAGGGATTCCTACAACATTAACAAACTAGGGTCCAAAAGGAAAGTGTTCAGAAAGTCCTGGTTTGTGCATTCTGGGCATAACTTACTTCTAATTATATATACTTTATTTTCTGAGCTTTGATTGTCTCCTTTTATCTTAAGTTTATCTTAAAACTTCAGGAAAGTTTAGTTAAACGTTACAATCTGGTCCTGTTTAGACTGGTTAGAATTTTGAAAAGTCCTGTGCTCCATTTAGTGCAGTGACAAGGAGGGTGGGGTGGTAGGCGGAAGACTCGTATGTGGTCAACAGAGAAACCGAAAAGAAGTCTGCCTGGGATAGGGGAAAGCCCACCTGGGTTTAAGGAATGTTCAGGAATTTCCAAGAGAATTCCCAGGAATAAGTGGAGAGGGACATCCAATAAAATAGGCTTTGCCGTGGTCAAATCCGATGGAGGCTTCTGTTAGTTTTGCTTCGATAAAGGGAAATGTCTTGGAGCCCAGAGGTCACGTACGTCTGTCAACATAGCTCCTGAGTGAGAAGGAACAAGGTCCGGACAGCCATGTTTGGTTCATCCAGTGGTGAAACCACACGTGTCTCAGGGGCAAGTCTGTCTCCGCTATGCCCAGGCCCCAGCGTTTGGCTCACCACTCCCCTCAGGCCATCAGCTCATTTCCTCTGTCCTGTATTGTTGTGTCTCGTTATAACTAGTCAGATTGTCACTGTCTTTACTTAGAGCATTTTCAGTGAGAGTAGAAATGTCTTAATTTCCCTGAATAAATTATTCCTTGATCAGATTTTATAAACTGTACATTTATGGTTATGGTTCCTGATAGACCTAAATTTACTACTGTGAATCTGTGTGGGTTTGGAAAATAAGAAGATTTCCTCTTCTCTCTCATTATCTATAAACATTTGTTGTAGCTCAGTCAGAATGACCTATTTTCTCTCTGTGATGATGAAAGGAGTTCTATAATTTTTTTTTTTTAATATATCAAAGGGAGAATGTCTTCCAGGGTGAGTATTATCTTGCGGTTGAAAAGGGAATCATTAATTTCATACTACTTTGTTGCAGCAGTATTAACATATCCCATAACTCTAGTGTAATGCTTATATGTGATTTGCAATGTCTTCTAGCTAACAGAATCATTGGTTTTAATATTAACAATGGCTATAGAAGGATAGTGTTCTAATAAGCTTTGCATAATTTTTAAATGCCACTGCTGTTGTGTGTCACTCAGAGAGGCAGGCTGGCAGAGATATTTCTTTCCAGGGTGAAAATGTCAGTGACCTCTTTCTCTTCCAAGTAATCTCTTTTATAAGAGGAATTTATAATCTTCTCTGCTCTGCCACCTCTCTGACTCTGCGTAAGTGACTGTAGTTTGCTTTCTACCACCTCCCTTCCATTGCAAGAACTACCAACAGTATCAGCCCCAGCAGACGAATGGCAAATCTGTCACTATATAGTCCTTACTGTGTGTCTCATCTCAGTCATATCTGACACTGCGCACACCTCGTTCCTCTGTCTCGCTCTCCCACGTAACTATCACTGAACCGTTGCTTTTTCTTTTATATTTCAGGTCATTTTTTTCCTCAGTTTCTACCCAGCTCCTACCAGTTTACATTCTACAGACATTTTCTCTTCCTACACTATATTCAAGGCTCCACCAAAGTCTTCATACTAGTGAGTTCCAAATCAGTTCCTCTCTTTTTCTTTTTCTCTTTCTTTTTCTTTTTTGTTTTTTTAAGGAGGCTTTTGCCTTAGGGCATGTATACTCACCTGAGAGAGAAAGACAGAGTCAGTGACAAGGAGAGTGAGAAATCACCTCCCTCCAGAGGGGCTGGCCATGCCACAATCCCTTCTTCTACATTCTCCTCCCTGGATATTAGACACACATGCACGAGTGTAAGTTTTAAGTCACCAAGTCCGGGATTTGAACCACTGTTTTGTCATGTGGGAGTCCAGTTATGTAACTACTACGCCATCTGCTGGCTCCACCAAATCGGTACCTTGTATTCAGATGTTTCCCTCAAACTCCAGAGTGGACTACACAATATCTACTTGCACATTGCATTAGCGCTTCATGCCTTACAATACCAATATAAACATATAAGTGCTCCCCTAGGCCTGAGTGGAATCACTCTCCACTCAGTCTCCAATTAAAAGATAACAACCTATGTGTCTTAGCCTGGGTGCTATGGAGAGTGGATCCTGAGAAAATGACTCAGGTGATGACACTTCTTCAGGTGATGAGAAATGTATGTTTAGGGCAGTGAGGAAGAGGACAAGGAAGCATGAAGCGAAGAGAGATGTAAGCCATGGGATGTGATGACAGACAGACTACCTTGGTTGCAGATTTATGAAAGATGTAAAGGTGCCTAGAAGGTCTTCCATAACATGTATTTTCTGAACACACACAACTTTTCTGACCATGCTAGAAGTTGAAACTGTGCCTTGAATTGGCCTGCTGGATAGAGAATGGAGGTGGGCAATCCTGCCCGATCTCTTCCATAGTCTTCTCCACTCTTGCTATTCACACACTAATGAAGAACAAGCTCTAGGCCGCATCATTACAGTCCTTTGGTGACCAACCAGGAAGTCGGGGCAGTCACTCCAGTTGCAGAAGAAATTCAGAGGGAAGTAGGCAATCAAGGAGACCTGAGAAAGTTCAAACTAGATGGTTGGTACCATCTAGTTTGTTATCTAAAAATCTTTCCTATATCCCAATCTTCATCTTAGATTACTTAGTTGTCATCTCTATGTCATAAATGCATATCAAATATGTTCCCTTTTCTAATTTGAAACTCAACATTTTAAAAAGAATCATTTAATTAATGTATTATTATTAATATTTTAAAATTTGCTATAGGGCATATGCATTCACCAGAGAGAGAGAGAGAGAGAGTGTCTGGGACTGAAATTGCAGTCAGCTGTGTGGGCGTCTAGTGCCTTAACTACCAGGCCACCTACTGGCCCCTAAACTCAGCATTTTTATCCAGAACCACTGAAACGATTTTGGTTATTCTCTCTAAATCGGCCTTGCTTACTCCTACCACATCCTCCATCATGCTATCAGAGTGATCTTTCTAAAATATAAGCCCTGTATTTCACTCTGCTATCAGAAGTTCTTCAGCGGCTCCCTGCTGACTCTAGAATAAACTCTTTGTCCTTAGCTTGGAACAAAACGTCCTCATAATCCAGTCCTTGCTTACGTCTTTGGCCTTGTTTCTCATCACTCCCCAGAGAGTACCTTATGTCTGAACATAATCGTCTGCTGTCAGGTTATCCCTTATGCTCTGCAACCTCTTACATTCATGTACTTTAAGAACACTATTTATTTCCTGTTCTTTATCTATTCTACCTTCCAGATCAGTTAAAGATGAAAAATAACAAAAATATTTAGTCATTCATGCGTTTATTCATTTGACAAATATTTATTGAGCTACTCTATACGTGAGATGTTCTGAAGACGTAGCATGGGGAAAAGCTAATCAGGCAAAAGGAAAAGTAACTGCAAAGTGGAGGATGACCTTGGGAGGGAGGCAAGGGCACCTGGAACGCTTATTGTAAGAAGACAAGAAAATCTGAAGCAGTTGGTTAAGGATGGACGAGTAGAAAATGAGAATAAAAAGTAGTAAGAGATCCCATCAGACATGGAGAACATTACAGGGCTTTGGCTTTTTCTCAGAATGGAAAGGAAGCCACTGGGGGATTTCAGATGGAAAGCAGAGGATAGCTTTGGCTGCTATGTTGAGGGCAGACAGCAAGAGGACGACTTACTGGGTTGCTGTGAGAATTCAGTGTAATAGGGCAATAGTTTATCCAGAATGGCAGTGACGGACGTGGTAAGGAGTGGTTAATTCTGTACATACTTTGAAGCTATAGCTGAGAATTGGGATGTAGGGTAAGAAATCTGGACATAAGCAGTTAACATGGAAAGATGGAGAAAGGGAGGTTTAGGAAGGAGTATAAGGAACTCGGTTTGGGACTTAAATCTTGTTATTTATCTTATTTATTCATTTTTTTAGACAAGGTCTCACTCTGTTGCCGTCTGCCTGCCTTAGCGGCATGAAGTGTTGAGACTAGACATGAGATGCACACCACTGAGCACAGTCTTCAGGTTGGTACAGGAATTGAACCTGGGCTTCCCAGGTGGCCTCAGCCTGTGGAGCAGTGCATCTTACCAGAACACACCACCATGGCTGGGCCAGGGGAGCAGGTTAGGTTTGAGAGGAAATGAGTTATCTTGGTATGAATTTCAAGTGCTTGGCTGAATAATGGAGTCTGGACTCCAGGGGGAGGTCCTTGCCAGAGTAAGACACTTAAGAATTATCATCATGGAGATAATATTTAAATCCATGAGATTCAATGACAGTGACTTTCTCTCTCAGGGTCAAAGCCAAAATCCTATAATCACTGAGAAAGAAGATATAAATAGAAAAGAGAAGATGTTCAAAGACAATTCAGGAACATTTTGATTTTCAGGGATTAAGGATTTAAAGAAATCAAGAAAGAGACCAAGATTGATCTTCCAGTTAAGTAGAGAGGAAATCAAAAGATTACAGTGTCCTGGGGTGTTGATTAAGAGAGGTTAGCCTTAAATAATTATGGACACACATATCTAATGATCTAAACACAACAGACATTTTTTATTCCTCACATAACTTGGCCAGATGTCCTAGGAAAAGGGGTGCCTGTCTTTATAGTGTGAGTCAGGGGTTCAAGAGCCATCTGACTGAAGTCTGGTTCAGTCATCCCTGGTGGCTTGATTATTATTTGCATTTAAGCATTTCAAAAGAGAAAGATTTTTGGAAGGAGCACATCTACTTCTTAATTTGTTTGGCCTAGAAATGGCGTATATATCACTTCCACTTCCATTGTTCTGTTACTTAGTCTATGGTCACATCTATCTGTGAGTAAGGTTAAAAAGTAGTAAGAGATCCCATCAGACATGGAGAACATTACAGGGCTTTGGCTTTTTCTCAGAATGGAAAGGAAGCCACTGGGGGATTTCAGATGGAAAGCAGAGGATAGCTTTGGCTGCTATGTTGAGGGCAGACAGCAAGAGGACGACTTACTGGGTTGCTGTGAGAATTCAGTGTAATAGGGCAATAGTTTATCCAGAATGGCAGTGACGGACGTGGTAAGGAGTGGTTAATTCTGTACATACTTTGAAGCTATAGCTGAGAATTGGGATGTAGGGTAAGAAATCTGGACATAAGCAGTTAACATGGAAAGATGGAGAAAGGGAGGTTTAGGAAAGAGTATAAGGAACTCGGTTTGGGACTTAAATCTTGTTATTTATCTTATTTATTCATTTTTTAGACAAGGTCTCACTCTGTTGCCGTCTGCCTGCCTTAGCGGCATGAAGTGTTGAGACTAGACATGAGATGCACACCACTGAGCACAGTCTTCAGGTTGGTACAGGAAGTGAACCTGGGCTTCCCAGGTGTCCTCAGCCTGTGGAGCAGTGCATCTTACCAGAGCACACCACCATGGCTGGGCCAGGGGAGCAGGTTAGGTTTGAGAGGAAATGAGTTATCTTGGTACGAATTTCAAGTGCTTGGCTGAATAATGGAGTCTGGACTCCAGGGGGAGGTCCTTGCCAGAGTAAGACACTTAAGAATTATCATCATGGAGATAATATTTAAATCCATGAGATTCAATGACAGTGACTTTCTCTCTCAGGGTCAAAGCCAAAATCCTATAATCACTGAGAAAGAAGATATAAATAGAAAAGAGAAGATGTTCAAAGACAATTCAGGAACATTTTGATTTTCAGGGATTAAGGATTTAAAGAAATCAAGAAAAAGACCAAGATTGATCTTCCAGTTAAGTAGAGAGGAAATCAAAAGATTACAGTGTCCTGGGGTGTTGATTAAGAGAGGTTAGCCTTAAATAATTATGGACACACATATCTAATGATCTAAACACAACAGACATTTTTTTATTCCTCACATAACTTGGCCAGATGTCCTAGGAAAAGGGGTGCCTGTCTTTATAGTGTGAGTCAGGGGTTCAAGAGCCATCTGACTGAAGTCTGGTTCAGTCATCCCTGGTGGCTTGATTATTATTTGCATTTAAGCATTTCAAAAGAGAAAGATTTTTGGAAGGAGCACATCTACTTCTTAATTTGTTTGGCCTGGAAATGGTGTATATATATCACTTCCACATATGCATCCATTATTTTGTTACTTAGTTTATGGTCACATCTATCTGTGAGTAAGGCCTCGAAATACGCTCTACCTGTGTGCCTCATAAAAATATACAGAACTTAAAAATGTATTGATAGCTATTATTGAACTAAAGAAGATTTTTTAAGGTGTTTTCTTTCTGAATTTTCATTTTCCTTTGCTTGTTGACCCCTGTAGGGCCCATTGACAATGTTTTTTTGTGTACCCCTGACAGTTTGCAGTTCACGGAGTACTGAGATGTTCATTAAGTCTTGTGAAATAAAAGGATGAAAGCACAAAGTTGTATGATATTTTACAGTTTACAAAATTATTCAGGTAGTTCAGGTATTATTCCTGTTTTTCTTATGGCAACATGAGACTCAGACAGACTGGGTGTCTTGCTCAAATCACATAGTTAGAAAGTGATGGATTTGCCTCTTGAACCCATGTTCCCTGATTTCAGGAATACACATAGCTTTGATCATCCTTCTCCATTTGGATTCACTTTTAAGAGACCTAGAGTGAAAATGAAACATTTAAATGGCTAAAATCTGATGTGTAATTTACTGAGAGCTTCACTATAACCTCTATTTGAGTATTGATCTTGGCTTATGCTACAGACAATGAGCTATTTTGGTTCTCTAATGACATTATATTGGGTGGAGAATCTAGCGACAGAGACATTGGCATTAAAATTTGAAATTACTGAGGCAAATTGGAAAAGAAAATAAATGAAATTTAGCAAGGATGATTCAATTAAAGGACTACAAAATAGAAAAGGGAAGAATATGAATATAGAAATAATGTTAAGCCAATGTCTAAGAGTTCATGCAAAGTGCCAGAGAAGATCAGTGGAGGAAAGCTGAACCTTGCCTTGCTTTGGGTGAGGGCTTGGACTGTGTGTGATTGGAGGACTGTGTGTGATTGACTGTGTGTGACATTCAGACACCGTCTGACTGTCTACAGCCAGAGTGTCTCGCTGCACTGCATCGGGGGTCGGGGAGTTTAGGCTGGCTCCTGAAGCATCAATGGTATTTTACCAGGCCATGGGTATGTACTATTTATGGTGTTTACTTGTAAATGACAGAAACCTTCACACTGGTTTTCTGGACTTTTTCATTTAGCTTTCATTTTCTGGATTAACTTTGGCTGCAGGTCAGAAACCTCCCTCAGTGTGGACTTCATGTACTGGGCAGCTCCTCTGCTCACCTCCTCAGTCCTCAGAATTCAGAGCAGAGTGGAGCGTAAGGACCCAGAGAGTCCCTGTTAAAGAGCTGAGGTTCACTCTGGTTGGCCTGACCTGGGCTACACGGTTGACTGCTAGACCTCTAGGGAGACCCAGCTATTCAGAACCCCGTGATTTTCCAGGTGGATATTAGGATAATTTGAAAAGGAGAAAGAGATGCACCCGAGTGTCCAGAGCAGAAGGCGAGGACATTTTGTATAAAGGGGATTATTTAAAAAGAAATGTGTCAGGACAAGATTGGATTTTCATTTTGTTTATTATTCTATGTTTGGTGCTTAGATAATGATTGGTCAAGAGTGCTCAATATATTTTATTAAATGAATGAAAGAATGAAAACATATCCCAGTTTACTGGAGTATGTTATGTACACAATGGAAAACGTATTAGAGGCAGGCCATCAAAAACAAAGCTTAGTAAACCATGTAGAGCCGTTCTCATTATTAACTTCTCTTGGTGCAGTTTCGCCACTGACCAGCTATTCCCCATGGACCTGCTTTTTCCTCGGTGCCCTGCTCGTGCCTGTGTGACCGTTCCTACTTCCCTGAGAGTGGCTGTGAGAACATACACCACATCCACATGCCCAGAGCCTCAGCCAGCTGTAAATATGAAGACGTCTTCCACAAAGATAACCACACATCGCGTTCCAAAATAAAAGCATCATCTGCTGTTGGAGAGCGTCCATACCACTGTGGTCTCCCAGGCCCCGGTGAGGGGCAGAGGCTACACAGTCCCGGTGCACAGTGGGCATCGTGGCTACGGGCAAGTGCGTGTGGGATCTGGATGCTGTGCGCTTCACGGCTGAGTCCCTCGGGGTGTTTTCTCTTGTCAGAATGAAACTACAAAGTCCTCCTCCAGACCCTCTACCAGTCAGTGCAGTGGATGGGGTCAGGATGTGACCATGACAATGGCCGAACAAGCGCACACAGAGCACTAATGTTCCCAGCCATCAGCAGGGCGCGTTACACACTGGTTCAGCCCCGCTGCCCTTGCTCGTGTGGGCTTCGTTTTATGAGTGACAAAATCCATCTTTGTATTCTATGTTAGTTCATTTCATTTTACTCTTGTTTTGCTAAACAATGAGGAGCGTAACTACTGAACTTCAAACGACTAGGTTCGTTCTAGAAATTAAATCTCTATTTAATATTTAATATGTGTCCATACCAAGAAGTGGCCATAATCTGTCCTGCAGGATCAGAAGAGAATTCTAAAAAGGGGTTCTGTATCCATCTGGGATGGCCCTGTGCCCCAGTGGTTAAGGAGCTGGATCCCACATGGCAGACTGTGATCCGAACCCCAGCCCTGTGGGCTTCCAAGACATCCTGGGCATGTGGGTGCCCCCACGCAGGATGAGGAAGTGGAGAAGGGCCTGCAGTGTAACCAGCTCATTAGGGGTGCTTTCTCCCTCTCTCTAACTCTCTGGCAAGTGCACATGCCTTCTGTGTACTGAAAAATAATTAAAATAAAAATAAATTCTTCTTGACCAATAGATGATCACCTGAGACATAAGATATTTTCTCAGGGTAAGCTTATTTTATCAGTAATGAACCTGGCCACATGCACCATTCTGAGATTTTTATGAAAGCATCCGACTTCATTACTACACATAGCAGACAATTGCATCAAAATGTACAGCTACACACATTACTCTACTATTTATATATCAGTATTAAGCTGCTGCATACTCTACTAATCTACACAGTCTTAATTAAAATCTATAACATATGTTTAATTTCCTTTTTGGAGAGATTTTTGCTATAGGGTGCATGTGCTCACCAGAGAGAGACAGGAAATGAGAAATCACCCCCAAAGGGGATGGCCAAGAAGCAATCCCTTTTCTTCCCTTCTCCTGCTGGGATCTTGGGCATGCATGCACACATGCACCTGGCATGAGTTTGAAGTCATCAGGTTCAGGGCTTGAACCACGGTCGGCTATGTGGGAGTCTAGCGTCATAACCACTATGCCATCTGCTGGTCCCAAATATGCTTAATACTTTTATAATGCTTAATATTAGTTATATTACTGCTGACCAGTCTTTATTAGATACTTTTCTTCTCAGTTTCTGATTAATAACGATGAGGAACTGTGGGAAAAATCTGAAAGAACACACCGTAGATTTCAATAAAAAGAAAGCAAATTCCAGAAATTGCCTAGATTTAATCTGGACAACTAAGCCAAGGAATAATTTACCAATATACTTCAAGAATATTAAGACAGGGCCAGTCCCGTAGTCTGATGGCTAAGGCGGCTGGGTTCCACATGGCCTACAGTGCATTTCAGTCCCTGGACCCAGCAGCTCCGAGAATGGCCTGTCATGTGCCTGTGCATGCCCCAAATCCCAGGAGGAGCGTGAAGGAAAGGAATTACGACATAGCCATGCCCTCTGGGGGTGATTGATCACTTTCCTTCTCTCTCTCTCTTTGTCTTTCTCTGTCTCTCTCTGGCAAGAGCATGTGACTTATAGCAATAACAAAAAAAAAAAAGAAGAAGAAAAGAAAGCTATTAGGTTGTCTGAAAAGTCGTGACACATTTTTGCAGAGAAAAACATAGAAAAATGTCATGACTTTCCCAACGACCTAATAGTTAAAAAAAGAATATTAATAACATATTTAACAAGCATATTCACCTTTTCCTCTATTTCTGTTCAGAGCAAAATAGGCTAGTAGCAGTTGTTTGCCAAACAGAATGGAGTTTGCTAAGTAACGCTCAGAGTTAAGAGTAGAGCAGGATTTGAAGACGAGCTGTAAGATGTCACTAGATAGCACATTCCGAAATACATCTACATGTGAGAGAGGGAACTTTCCTTGCCTTTCCTTTCAACATCCAGAGATGGCACATGCCATGAGCCATCTGGTCAGGCAGTGCCTTCCAGCACTTCAGTCCTCCTTGGAGCAGAGTCCTTGGGGAGGTGTACACCCCACTGTGTCTGATTCCCTCCTTTGCCACATCCACAGGAGCAAAACAGCTCACGTGAAACAGCCACTGGCAAGAGCACTTCGCACCCAGAGCTCTTCCCACTTCACCTTGCTCCTTCTACCTCATTCCTGAGGTTGTGGCCCCGTTCTTCAGCTTCATAATCCACTTTTGACTCTCCAGACATGCCAAGTTCTCCCCTCGGGAGTCAGGATTTCAAACTCCATTCTCTGGGAACCCACTTGGTTGCTTGCGAAGTCACTTCCCTACAGCCATCAGGGTTTTCTTTCTGCTTTGATTTTACCCTTGCGGACCTTCTTGTGTACGCCCCCCTCCACTGAGCTTGTTTGATAGTCGACCACTTTGATCTTTATAGTATAAGTGACCTAAACTATCTTAACCTCATGCTCCGGGGAAATCTCCAGTCTTTATAAATGGAACCATCTGTCTTACGGTAACTGAGCCAGTTATGCAGAACAGTTGAAGGTACTCTTAAAATAGAGTGAACTAGAACCACCACACATTCTTAGCTCCAACTTCACATGCATCCTCAATTTTCTTCAGCTCGTTTTTTTTTATTTCCACTATAATATTTTAAAATATGAAAAAACTACTTTTCTTCTCTCCAAACACTCTTAGCAGAAGACCTGGACTTGTTTCATACGCCCTCCAACTCATATCTTGTACATCAATACACTGTGATCTAACTTACCAGCTCAGTAACTTTCTGGGAGAACTCGTAGAGCCTCCAGGTTGTTAAATCTAATGATGCTTTTTAGTGCTCATTTTACTTGAGCTTCAAATAGCAACTGAGAGAGCTACCACTTCTCCCTGGAAGCATCTCAGTTTCCTTTGCTGGCTCTTTCTCTTCTATTTAAACTTGAGATGCTCTAAATCTTCTGGATTGAGGTTCTTTTCTTTTTTTAGAAAATAATTTTAAAAGTTTTATTTATTATTATTATTTATTTTTAATGTGACCAGAGGGAGAAATAGAGAGGGAAAGCAAGGAAGCAAGCCATCAGGTCTGGGACTCCAACTTCAGTTGACCATGTGGGAGCCTAGTGCCCTAACCACCACGTCACCTGCTGGCCCCCAGGCTCTTTTCTAGTTGCACTCATGTCTCTCTTCCTCACTGATCTCGTCCATGACTCGTATTTCTCACATCAATCTATCATGGACTAAAACTATTCAAGCAATATATTGTAGAAATTGATTCTTGAAAAGGCTGGCTGAGTCAAAGTGCGATTTAGGGGACCGACAAAGACCCTTCAGTCGTGGATGGAATAGATCAATTTGGCTAGATGTTAGCAATACTATCTAGGTCAACATGGTTTTGTCTTTCTCTCAGGACTTATTCATATTCCTAACCAATCTGTATATCTAGAGTTTTTGAAAACACTCAAATGATGAGTATTTTGGTTACTCTCTATTTTCCCTAGTATACTTCCACACCTAATACCAACAGGCATCGGTCTGAGCGAGTTCATCTGAACACAAGACACATACACAGCTCTAACGACTGTGCATTGTTCAGTGTATCAGCACTCCTTCCTTTCCGAAGCCTTCTCCTATTTCATGTTCACTTTATGATCTGTCGGTCATTCTGCTTTCCCTGCCACCAGTAGGTAATGGCATATGATCCAGTTTGTCTACTCAGCTCAGAGTATTGGCCTGTAGTCTAAGGCTCCCTGAGGTCAATCATGTGTCCTATGGAATTATATATTGGGAATTCTCTGCTTCATGCTAAGTTAGTATGAGTCAAGGAAAGGAGATAAGAAACTAAGCACGAAAATATTGGGATCTGAGGGAAAAAAGCAAAAACAAAGAGAAGGGAGATTCTTGATCTCCTGACTTCCTCCCCGTTAATCACCTGTGGTCAGCACCCTAGCCTCCAACTAGAGCAATGAGGGCGTGCTGCCTGAGACATGGCACGCAGTGGCTTTGCCTCTCCTGGTAGGCTACCGAACATTCTGCCCTCATCACGGTCCCTCATCAGGGTCCTGAGCCACCACACTGAGGCCTGGTTGGGAGAAGAACATGAGTCACAGCTGTGGCAAATGTTTTAACCATTTTCTATTTGATGAGAGCCCAAAAGCTGTGAAGTTGCATGTTAAATTATAGTTTTATGTGTTTTGGAATGATTCCCCCAAAAGTCATAGTTTGAGTATGCTGTAAGATATTAACTACTTTACATCTAACTGAAGAATCTTATGGTAACAATTATTTAAATAGCTTCCTTGGACTAAAACCCTGTTCCTCACATACTAAACCCCGCCTAATCTTATTACATGTTCTCTCACTAATCAGTTTAGTAAACTTTGAGAATTTTTTATTATTTCAACATAATTGTTTCTAATTTTTTGAAAATTATGCTGTGGCTAGTCTCTTACGTCCTGTAAAGGACAAGGCAAATCTTGGCTGGAGAAGGGTTTTTTTTAGAGTTTTTTTTTTTTTCTTTTCTTTTGCCTATGCAGTGCATGCTCTCAATGGAGACACAGAGAGATAGAAAGCAAGAAATCACCCCAAGACAGGATGGCCACATCACAGTCCCTTCTCCTCCATTCTCCTCTCAGGATTTTGGGCATGCATGCACATGCACCCAGTGTGAGTTTTGAGTTGCAGGATCCAGGACTTAAACCATGGTCAACTACGTGGGAGTCCAGTGATGTAACTCTTACGTCATCTGCTAGTCTCAGATGGGGAAGTTCTTGCGTGCCAGAACTGGCCAGCGTAGAGGAGGGTGAACTCAAAGGAACATGCTAAGTTCCAGAGACTTTCCTTTTTCTAATTTGATTTCTATGAAATAGGTGTGTTCTGAAATAAAGGAAATTTCAATGTCCAGTCCAGCTATTTGGTCATGGTGTCAAATGGTCTGCTCAGCCAGATTCCACAGTTTCGGTTCTAACAAGTAACTTTGGACTTTGGCTGCAAATACTAACTTAGGGAAAAAATGTAGTGGTGATGCAGCCCCCTACAGGGCTGACTCACACGGAAGCTTCCAGGCTTGTTTCCAGAGACGGCTCTGAACATGCCACAAACACAAATGCCCTAACGTCAGCCAGGGCTGGTGGAAGCTGGAGATGGACGCCCTGTTGAGAGTGCTTGTCTTTCTGTTCCCATTCCCTTGCTCATGGAAGAAATGCATGAGTAAACTTTTAGAAAGCATGTGGAATATCGTAACTGTTCTTTCAGCGTTCAAGCATAAAACCCTGAAGTGGAAGCTGTCACAGTTTCCAGTAGCCCCTTTGATTATTTATATTCGCAAGTTTGCTTTCTAAACATTATGGCAAAATATGGACATAAAGTAAACATTTATCCTTCTCGTGTACAACTCTGACTTTTGACAACTACATACAATTTTACAACCACCACTACTATTATTATGTCGAACCGTGAAAATGTCCTTGTGCTCCACTGTTCACAAACCTTTCCCCTTCCCCAGCCCCCGGCAACTTCTGCTCTGTCAGCAGTCCTTAGAGTTTTGATTTTCCCGACATGTCGTGTAAGTAGAAGTATTCAGCAGAGAGCCGCTGAGGCCAGCTTCTTTCACTTAGTACAATGCGTTTGAGATCCAACATACTGTAGCATCAAAAGTTAATTCCTTACAATTACCGATTTGACTTCATTGTGTGGGTGAACCAGTTCGTTCCTCCATTTACCAGCTGAACAAACTGTGAGGTGTTTTCAGTTTATATTATATATAAATAAACACCGTAACGTTCATGTCCAGGTTAGGAATGAATGTAAATCTTGATTTAACCTCAGCAAATACACAGGGGCTGATTGCTAGGTCATCTGGTAGATGTGTGTTTCACTGTAGAAGAAGCTGGTGAACTATTTTCCCAAGTGGCTGTAACATTTTTCTGTCCCTCCAGCAAAGCATCATTGTTTCAGCTCTTCCCTGCTCTCCCAGCATATAATATGGTTGGTATTTTTTTATGGTAGTCATGCTGATATTTGTAAAGAGGCAACTCACTCGGATTTAAATTTTCATTTGCATAATGGCTAATATTTCTATGCATATTTCATACATCTATTTGTTAACCATGTATCATCTTAGCGAAGTGTGTGTTTATTTTAAGAGATTTCTGCTATAGGGCACATGCACTTGCTGGAGAAACAGAGAAAGACAGAAAGATAGAAAGGGAGAAATCACCCTCCGGGGGTGGGGGGGATGGTCATGTCACAATCCTTTCTCCTCCATTCTCCTCTTGGAATCTTGGGCATGCATGCACATGCACCTGGCATGCATTTTAAGCAGCCAAGTCTGGGACTCTTACATGGTCGACTATGGGGGAGTCCAGGGATGTAACCATTTCACTATCAGCTAGTCTCTGTTGATTTAATTTTTTTTTTACCATTTATTATAAGTGGGTTGTTTTCTTCTTATTAATTTTTTTTGTTTTTGTTTTAATTTAAATAGAGTCACACATTGCCATGATCCTCTTCCCTCAGGTTCCTGAGTATCTAGGACTATAGGCACACACATCCTCATCTGACTTTAAGCATGGTTGGGAATCCAACCCAGGCCTCCCATGTGGTCTCAGCTTCCTGAGCAGCAGCATCTACCAGCACAGGCTTCTACAGGCTAGGCCTCTTTTTCTTGAGTTGTGAAAGTTCTTTTAGTAGTCTGAAAAAAATGTCCTCTATTAGGTATGAGTAAGACAAATAGGTACTCCCAACTTGTGTCTTTTTTTTTTTTTTTCATTTTCTTAGTATATTTTGAAGAGCAGATGTTTTTAATTTTGATCAGATCCAGTTTGCCAATTTTTTCTTATATGTTTTACACTTTCTGTGTCCTAAAAATATTGTTGCCTAGCTGAAGGTCATAGTGATTTTGCCTGTATTTTCTTCTAAACTCCCTTTTTCATTCAGTTGGATTGCAGTGTTGATGCACGGCTAGTCTGGAAACTCTGTACTTTGAGTTCTCTAAATATTACCCTTCTCTTTTAAAGCAACTTTCCTGTTATAGTTTACTTACGTTGCCCAACAAATTTAAGAATTGTCTTTTCAATTTTTATAGATAAAAAAATCCCATTCGAAGTTTGATAGATTTTTCACTGAATCTATAAATAAGTTTGGAGAGAACTGATATCTTAATGTGCAGGCTTCCAAACCAAGGATATAGCATAGCTCTCCATTTACGTAGAGCTGCTCTGATTCCCTTTATCAACATTTCACAGATTGCAGCAGACAACTCTTGTACATATTTTTGTTTATATCTATTTCAAAATTTTGATCCATCAATAACTACACTTGTAAAAATTTCAATTTATAATCATCCATTGCAAATACTTAGGAATACACGTGATTTTTGGATATTGTGTACCTCGCAACCTTGTTAAGCTTACTTACGACCTTCTCGAACTTACTTACAACCTGGTTAAGCTTACAGTTTTTCAGGTTCTGTTTCTGCTCTGGTTTCCCCAGAGTGCTCTCTAAGCTTTGATGCTCCCAGTGAACCTGCATCTCAGATGGGGCACTGCTCAATGTGTGTGTCTCTCACCCAGTGGTGACTCCTGGATCTTGCTATTCCCTGCTTGGTGGCAGATTGTGGGAGGATAGGGTATTCTCTGTTGTCCTGCCTCATCTTCAGTCCTGGGCAGGCTCTATGTCCCCAGGTTTTGGGAGGGGAGCTTTCACAGTCATCCTTCCCCTCTAGCAGGTTGGGTCCAGGACACTTTACAGCCTCTCCCCCAGGTTCAGAGGGGATTTTTATTTTTTCTTTTCTCTTGAGCCAGCCACAGTGGATCCTCACTTGTGTTCTATAAATGGCATTTTTTACTGTCTTTCCCACTGCTTAAGGCTTTTGTCCCTGAGGGAAGACTGTTCTAGGCCAGGCCTTGTGTGTTTCGTCACCGCAGTGTTTGTTTTCTCCCCCAGGAAGCACCATGAGGAAGGAGAGCCCTCAGACCCCGGTGTCTTTTGCAAGCACCCTCTCAGAGAGAAGAGCTTGCAATTGGTTGTGAACTCCCTTAGTGTCTGAGGTGGCGAGATCCTGGCTCATTCTGGCTCATTCTTGGTCTTTGGCAGATCAGGAAAAAAAAAAAAAAGTTTATTTATCTATTTATTTAATGAGAGAGAGAAGGGAAAGCACACTCAAGAGTCTCACATCACAATCTCTACATCTCTACTCTTGTCTTCCCAAGAGCCCAAATCACAGGTGTGTAAGCTTGCCCCTGCATTTACAAGCTGACCTGAGAACCAAACTCCCGCCTTCCCTGTGGCTTCCAGCACTGGAGTCCATTGAGCTGCCACCTCGGCACCACGGCTGGACCAATTTAACATTGTAAGTGGAAGCTTCTTACCTGCTTCTGTGCGAGCGGGTCTTCCTCCCAAGCTCTGCCCCACTTGAGCCAGTGAAGAGTCCCTTTTCCTTAAAAGTTATTGTGGTTTTTTGTTTTGTTTTTAGATTTTTAGGCTACTTGGTAGTTTTGTGACCTTAGGTCTTGATGAGTTCATTTTTTTTTTTTCTCTTCTCAACAGGCGGGAGTAGCAATTTTTTGCTTTTCTATATAATAGTGGTAATTGAAACTCTGTTTTAGCCTTATACATAATTGTTTGTCAGTAATAAACTCAGTTTACTTGATTTTTAATTTTTAGTTACTGGTTCAAAATAAGAAAGAGACCATTATTTAATAAGAACCATTTTTTAAAAATCTGGTTTATTCCACCCTCTCACCTTTCCATCCCAATACCATTGTGACTCTTGTGTGTGTCCTACATAGGCTTTCTTCCGCAGCTTCAATTTTCACCTGGCCAGATTACAATTATGTGGTATCACATCCTTTATGCAATATAATGGTGGGAAATGACTCTTTACTCTTCGTACCTCTCTAAATATTATTTCTTTTATCTATTGGCTAGAGAAGTCTCTTTTATGGTCTCTTATACAAGATTTTTTAAAATATGCTTTTTGAGTACTTCTCATTTTCTACAAGTTATTACTACTCTTGACTCAACTTCATTTTGAAAGGTATTTCTTACATAAAGTCTAGAGTACTTTTTTCAATTTTCAGAGAAATTGTGATTCCTGTCTTTTATAAGCTCCAAGATCTCCTTCTGCGTGAACAAGCCTGGTATTTTATTTCAAGATCTTTTTTAATGTAGTCTCTCTTTATTTCAAGTTTTAATTTTTTAGCAATAGTATCAAGTAGATGCCTGTCAAGATTGATTTTTGCTTTTCACTTCTATTTATGCTGATCTCTCCTGTTTGAAAAGATCTTGTTAAAAATGTTGTTTTCTGTATAATTAGGACTTTTCTACTCTTGTTTATTTTTTATAAGCTTGTATCATTTTTCCAGACTTATTTCATTTATTTATTTATTTAGATGTTTGCTATAGGGTGCAGGTGTTGAAGAACCAGAGAGAGCCAGAAAGACAGAAGGCAACAAATCACCCCCCAGGAGGGATGACCATGCTGTAATCCCTTCTCCTCCATTCTCCTCTTGGGATTTTGGACATGCATGTACACACATTTGGATGAGTTTCAAGCCTCCAGGTCCAGGACTCAAACTGTAGTTGGCCATGTGGGAGTCCAGCAACGTAACCATTACACTATCAGCTGGTCCCAGTCCAGCCTTATTTTTCACTCACGATGAAGTAGGTAGAACTCTGATCTATGAGATGGGAGACTGAATTTTAGTTTAAACGTGGCCAGTATTTTAAATTTTCTAGTTAAAGATTTATACATATATATATTTTTTGAGAGGTTTTTGTGATAGGGTACATGCGCTCATCAGACAGAGACAGAGAGACAGAAAGCGAGAAATCACCCCCCAGGGGGGATGGCCACGCCGCAATCCCTTCTCCTCCATTCTCCTCTCGGGATCTTGGGCACGCATGCACACGTGCCCAGCAAGCGTTTTAAGTCACCGGGTCTGGGACGTGAACCGCAGTTGACTACATGGGAGTCCAGCGGCATAGCCATTACGCTAACTGCTGGTCCCTATATATATTTTTTTACTCTGCTCTGAAGAAGTACTGCTTTATTCTAATCTCAACAAATAAATGTATTTTATTTCTCCCTGAATTTGAATCCTATATGATGTTTTGGTATGTTCATTTTTTATTTATTTTTTGTTACAGTTTCACTATATGTTTCAAATAAGAGGAAAAATAATTTATTGATTTTGACAGAAACAAATAAACAAACAATTTTATGTTTTTTCAACCAGGGTTATAGCTAGAATTTTCACTCCAAAGTTGCCAGTATTCTTAAAATATTATATCACATTTTAATCTACCAGCAGAGGAATGATAAAATGCCTTTAAAAAATTAACAATTTGAACAAAATTTCAGGTTAGTTGCATAGGTTGTTTATGTTAGGAAAAACTCACATTACTTGTATAACTCAGTACTTTTCATTAAGAAACTCAGATCTAGTATTTTAGAGATATTTTTCATGGACTTTATTTCTTTTTGTGTTTCCCTTCTGCTCACCACATATTTGTCTTTGTCTCATTCCTTCATCTTTGACACAAGTAGTGGACTTTATTTTTTAGAGCCAGCTTAAGTTTATATAAAAACTGTTGAGAAAGTACACAAAGTTCTTGTATATCCCTTTATGTTATTTGGCTCTCTACTTGCTCTTTTCTTTTTTTTTTTTTTTTTTTTTTTTGAGTGGCTTTTGCTATAGGGCCCATGTGCTCACCAGAAAGATAGAGAGAGACATAGAGACAGGTGAGAAATCACCCCCCAGGGGGGATGGCCACACCGCAATCCCTTCTCCTCCATTCTCCTCTCAGCACCCAGCGTGAGTTTAAGCCACGCACCCAGTGTGAGTTTAAGCCACCAGGTCTGGGACTCGAACCGCAGTTAACTACATGGGAGTCCAGCGGCATAGCCTTACGCTAACTGCTGATCCCTATATTAAGATTATTACAATAGTCATACATTTACTGCAATTGATGTCCCAAATATTGATATGTTACTATGAACAAAAGTCCACAGTTTACATGAGGGTTTACTTTTTTTTTTGTACATTCTGTGAGTTTCAACAAATGTGTAATTACATGTATCTACTGCTCATTATGATACAAAATAATTATTTCATTTCTCTAACATTTTCTCTATGCCCTACCTTTTAACCTCTGTCATCTCCATGAAGCCCTGGCAACCCCTGATATTTACTGTTCCGTAGTTTTGCCTTTTCCAGAATATCATATTGGTTACATCCTAGTCTTGTTAATTTGAATGAACCTGCTACAGAGATCTCACCTTCATTTCTTCAAGTGACATGTAATCCACTGATTGCTGCAAAGTTAGCACTAACCTAAGCTCACTAAGATTTCACTTTACTGAGCTTCAGCTGACTGAGTCAAAGGGAGCATGCGGCCCAGGCAGCCATCTGTCACAATGTCCACTAAGCTGACCAGTGACTTCTGCAGTGGCCAGCTGCTGCTGCACACAGCCACAGCCATGCTAGATGCTGTCAAAACCAATCACCATCTCGCTTTGGGAGTTTCCATTTTAAGTGTTCAGGAAAACAGTTGGCTTAACGGTCTGCTCAAAACAGAAATGGGTGCACGCTGCAAACGTGACTGTTCAACTAGGCTGTCAGATGTAGGAGGAAGACGTGGCCACAGAAGAGAGAAGGCAATTGAGTGGAATACATCGGTGCTGAGGCAGCCCCGGCAGCTCCACTGCCTGCTTGGAGACGCTCAGGAGGAGACTGCAGCCAAAGAGCCATGCTGGAAATAAGCCTTGTAACTAGGAAGGCCCACACTGACAGGCCTCACATTTGACAGCCACTGGGAAACACCAGAAAGATTTCTACTTTAATTCCTCTGCGTATGCATCTGGAATTCAATTCTTTTTTCCTTGTCTTAAAAATTAGCCTGCAAGCTCTCACTGAAAGGTGTGAAAACAAGAACTGCTTACGCCAATGATTGGTTAAGACTATTAAGAGAATATAAGAGGTAAATAAATTAGAGACCAGCAGTTAGCATAATGGCTATGTCGCTGGACTCCCATGTAGTCAACCGCAGTTCGAGTCACAGACCCGGTGGCTTAAACTCACGCCGGGAGCGTGTGCGTGCGTGCCCAAGATCCCGAGAGGAGAATGGAGGAGAAGGGATTGCAGCGTGGCCATCCCCACTGGGGTGGGGGGGGGGGATGATTTCTCACTTTCTGTCTCTCTGTCTCTCTGTCTATCTGTCTGGTGAGCACATGCACCCTATAGCAAAACCCTCTCCAGAAAAATAAATAAATAAATAAAAGGAGCAAAACAAAACAGTGAAAATAAGGCTATTTCTACAAAGGAGGTGCTTTACTATCATATTATGACACTGTTTTCATTAAAATATAACATCATTTTATTTTCTAGCTAGTTCTTTTTTTTTTTTTAAGAGAGAATTTTGCTATAGGGTGTGTACACTTGCCAGAAAGACAGAAAGAGACAGAGAGACAGAAAGCGAGAAATCACCTCCCCAGGGGGATGGCCATGCAACAATCTCTTCTCCTCCATTCTCCTCTCAGGACTTTGGGCACGCACGCACATGCCCAGTGTGAGTTTGAAGCCACAGGGTCTGGGACTCGAACTGTGGTTGGCCATGTGGGAATCCAGCAACATAACCGTTACACCATCTGCTGGTCCCGATAGTTAATTCTGTGGAAATTATTTGGATACATTTTTCCCTAAAGATGCTCTGTTTTGTTTTGTTTTATTTTGTTTTGTTTTGATTTTTAGTCTTGCCAGAAGGCATGTGCTGTCACTGGTGTGAGTCGGAGAGGGAGGGAGAGAGGAAAAGTGTAAAAACACCCCCCATGGGAGAATAGTCACACCGCAGTCCCTTGGTGTCCATGTCCCTCCTTTCAGGATTTTGGACACACACTTGTCCCTGACCTGTTTCCCACGTCACTGGATTGGGACTCTCACCACGTGGTCAGTCGTGTAAAATACATGTCTGAACCACCATGCCAGCTCACTCTTCACTATTTTCACTTCTCCTTCCATCCTATTGGCACAAATAATTCAGTGGTACAGGAATCTAATTGAACAACAGTGGTGATGTATCTCAGTGGGTGGAGCTAATCTTCATGTTTTCAATAACAGAATACAGTGTCTCTTACAGAAGAAAAAGGAATAAGAAGACTGCTGATTCCAATGCTAACGAAGAAAATAAAAGCGAAAATTTCCTAATCTTTTACCAGTCGTAAGCACCAGGATGAGTATTTTACACTAACTATTATTTATTTATTTATTTCTAGGATTATTTTATTTAATTTATTATTATTATTATTTCATTTGACCAGGGAGAGATAGAATGTGAGAAGGCAAAGTGCCAGGTCTGGGACTTGAACCATGGTCAGCCATGTGGAAGTCCAGCACCTTAACCACCATGCCACTTGCCAGCCCTCACTAATCGTTTTCTATTTAATGTTCATCATTGAAGATGTGGGGTCTGAGGCAAAGAAGGCTTACAGGGTGGTGATTAGGTGATGAGTAATTTGTAATAAGATATAGAAGCTGAGTGTGATGCAATCCAAATACAGCAGCTAATCAGGAGGCCTGGGTGTGATCCAGAGATGTGCACACACAAGAACCAGTGCATGCATAATTCTGCAGGTGCCGGTTTCTGGGTCACCCACGGAAGTACGAAGTGATGCCTCAATTACATAGGGCTGTTCTTAAGAAAGCTTTCAGAGGGACCAGCAGATGGCAGAATGGTTACGTCGCTGGATTCCCACAGAGTTGACCACAGTTTGAGTACCAGACCCAGCAGCTTAACTCACACCGAGTGTGTGCGTGTGTGTCCAAAATCCTGACGGGAGAGTGGAGGAGGATTGGATGGGAGGTGATTTCTCACTTTCTGTCTCCCTATCTCTGTCTTTCCAGCAAACATGTGCCCTATAGCAAAACCCTCTCTCTGTTAAGAAAAGAAAAGAAGAAAGCCTGCAGAGCTGCTTCCTGTGAGCCATTTTTATGACTACAAAGAATGGATATCTTCTCTACTGTATCCTCCTCCGTTCCTAATCTATTTCTCTACCGATTAACATAAATTCCAAAATCTCAGACCGAAAGAATTTAGTTCTTCCTTCTCACATATTCCAAATCTCAATTATTTCTGATTATAAGGGTTTCTCTGGCTTCAGGGCTAATGCCTAACCTCCAATTATATTAAATTAACTTGACATAATTTAGGCTATCTTAATTCTCCTAGACTCCTGCTTCGACCCTGGTGAAGCAATTTCAACTTCAAACACAGAACTGGAGTAGGTGTACGTGGCTAAAAATTAGGCAATTGCAGGTATCCTGCAAGAACAGCCTGAGAAAAGTTCATGACATGTCCAATAACTGAATGCCATTTTCCTTCCAAGAATAAGATGGAGGACGCCACTTGTCTTCTGTAATTTTCTTATGAGAAAACTATTTTCATAAGCTTTATTTCTGTCATCCATGGAGTCTGATACTAAAATATTTTGACATCCTTTTTACATATGTAAGATTCTATAGTTCACATTGCTTGTCATTTCTGTCCCCTTTGAGATGCTTGTGTCCTTAACTGAGCAGGGCACTGCACCATTATTCTGTGGGAAATCTTTGGAACTAACCACATCCCAGAATAATTTCAAGTGATAATGTTAAATGAGGTACAAATTACAGGGAAATGCAGTTTGAAAATGCTGCCTAATGAATAGGAAAAAGAGAGTTGGTTGCATCAGTAAGAGATTAAAATTTAAGGTTCAAACATGAAATTTGGAAAGATTTTAAATGTTACATCAAAACAAGCATATAATAACTCCTACTACCAGGAAGTCTATGATTTCGGAGCTGCCGTCAGAGCTGTTCTGGAAACGTTTGAGGAAGAACGGATGGTGTGCCTTTAGTTGATATCTTATTTCTGGCTACTTGTTGAGAGAAACTGCTGTGGGAGTTGAAAAAAAATAATACTTCAGTCTGGTGTAATAATATTCGCACTGACTAAATCTGATAATGAAAGAAAAGATAAATAATACACATAGAAACAAACAAACGAGATCAAGCCAGTAGGGCCAGAAAGTAGCTAATTAGTAGAAATTTTAAACTGTTACTCAAAGAGATGATCCTCACATAAGTTTATATACTGATTACAAGGATTAAGAAATGAAATAGATACTATTTTATAGCATTGGTACTTTCAAACCACTACATCAAACTTACAGTATTACATTGGGTTCATTAGATGGTGCCAGTATTTATAAGGATAATTTGGAACTTGTGTTCCTTTATCAAATTTCCGTTGCAAGAGTTAAATTTTATGCTGACATAATGTTTTGTTGTTAAAGTTGAATAGAAGAACTATAGAGGAAGTCTAGGAATTGTTGTATTAGGATGGCTGTCTAATGGACATACATGGAAGTCAGAGAGGTTGACCTTGAGAGAGGTGAGGAGCTTCTTGGGAAGTATCTTTGTCACCTGTCAATCAGTAACTGAAGTGTCAGTCCCGAGAATTAGTTCTTCAGGCTCCACCCTGTCATAGATATTTGTCTTCATTCTGCATTTCATCAGGCAGCTATTTGGTATGACTGTAGTTTTATTTATTTAGTTAGTTTTTGGAGCTATAATTCTGAATTACAGAGCTTAGGGTTAAAAGGGATTGTGTAGAGCACTGACTCCCCCTCATTAATTCATGAACTGAGTCTCTGTAGGATGTGAGAGCCATAGTCATTTGGCCTCTGCTAGGACATCTCTGGGTCAGGGACTCACAACGCCATTGTTGGGGGTGGGCAACTTTCCTTGTTAGGATATTCCTCTTTAGAGCTGAAATGACTCCTTTCAGGGCTAACTGTGAGCATAGAAAGGTGGCTAGGTCACTCCGCTTCTCTAGTAGCCTGTTCAGTTCTCAGTAGATCAACATTAAGTAGGACGTCAGAGTGGAGTGTCCTACCTGACTTCTGTACCATTGTCACAGTTTCTGTGATATGGAAAACTAAATTTAGAAATCAGTTGGATTCGGAATTTGGATCTCCTAATCCCATCCAGTCTTTTCAGAATTATTCCACCTTAATAACTTCCTTGTACACAATGAAGATATATACATACGTAAGCATACACATGGCTTGCTCTAGCGCATGCGCACGCACACATACATACGCACATACTCACAATACTTACACACAGATAATCGTAGGAACCTTTTGCTCTCAACTCCAATGCCATTTCTTGGCGAGCTGCTCAAACCCCATGGCTCTGCCTATAGAAGGTGGGCAGCCATCTACTCTAGTCCACAAACATATCTATTCATAAGGAGGAGACACAAAACCTAATCTTAGAAATTGGGAAGAAAGAATTTTTTTTCCCCTAAAATTTAAGAATTAACCTGCCCATTCTGGTTAGATAGTTCTTAGTTGCCAAGCAATGTGTTCTCCAACACAAGGACCAAAAATGGTAAGGAAATTTGGAAACAGACCATGGCAGGTGAAAGTGAGAGGCTGTATTGTCTAGCCTGGTTACCTTTAAACCCTCTGCGTCCTGTGGCTAGGATTGTACAAATCTACTCTTGGCGCTTTCACATCAGAGAATTTATCTTACTGTGATAAGAAGTAATGAATCCATTTTGACACAAGTCCTTTTGGTCATGCTCAGATAATTCACTTGAGTAGCCTGGAGAGCCATTCTAGCCTTCCTTGCCTCACAGATGAACTTTGTGAGGTAATTTCAGAATTGAGTTACCAATGAGCATTATCAAGTGTTAAGGGTTTTATTGGAACCTATCCCATTGCAATATTCAGTAGAAATCCCATTTGGCTTTCCAGTTTTCTCTGTGTAGATAAAGTAAGATAGTTTTCATATTGTTCACTAGAATAATTCAATTTGAACGGATAATGAATAGTTATCCTTGGAAAACACAAAGAAGATGTAATGTCTTTAGTGTTAAGTTCAGGGAACCCAGTATCTATGCCTTACATCTGGATCTTCTTTAATATTTTGGTATGTGACCTTTGGCTAGGCATTTCCTTTGAATGAAACCAAAATTATCTATAAATTCTAGCCAAGTCCATGAGCATGTTAATTATTAAAGTTATCTTCCAGAGACTAGGGGATATGAAAGTTGAAGAGACACAAAAAATTAAAGTTATAAGAGAATATATTACAAATAGAGGACTTTGGGGAAGTTTTACTGAGAGTGGAAATCTGTTATTTTATTTAGCTTTTTACCCTGTGAGTCACCTCCTTTAAAAAAAAATAATAAATTCTCTGCCATATAAACTACGTTGCGAAGCAAAGCTTACTTCTCACTATAGAAATTAAAATACCAAGATCCTCAATGTTGGAGACAGAGGAGGTAGATTACAATAAGAGGTAGCTGAATGTGGAACTTGTTATACGAAATGGCAGAGATAGGAGAGAATTGGGTCTGAGTCTGTGGAATGTAGAAAATAGCTCCAGCATCTAAGGGTGACAATGTGGGGACACCAACAGCAGAGAGCACCCTTCACGAGGGAGGATGCCACTTTAAGCTCCTGGCTTGGTGGTCAAAGATGGCAGCAGAGGTGTCTACACCATCTAGTTATACAGTTGTTTTTTAACATGGTTCAAGATACCTATTTCCCTGTTTTCTTAACCATTTTGTGAGTCTGTGAGTAACTCCCCAAATATTTTTAGATTTTAAATACACTTTTTTGTTTAAATCAGTCAGAATTAGTTTCTTGTAGCTTGCAATTATACTCTCATTTGGTTCAGTATAATACTAGAGAAACGACTATGCATTACCAAAATTAACCCCTCAAAGAATGTGATGTTATAAATTTTATTGGGAGGGCAGGCAGATGGCACAGTAGCTAAAGCCCTGGATTCCCACATGGCCAACCACGGTTTGAGTCTTGGACCTGTTGTCTTGTTTCCTCACTTTCCCTCTCTTTCTTTCTCTCTACCTGTCTCTGGTGAGTACACAAGCAATATAGAAAATTAAAATAATAATAATAGTAATAATAAGGATGAATAAAATTAAATAAATAATTATTTTTTAAAAAAGAATCTTATTGATCACTGAAGAGACCCAGCTTCACTGCATTTCTAGAGAGTAGCAGCCTGGAGAGCCATTCCACCTACAGTTGAGCCATTAGACTGCCCAACTCTTCTTCCCCATGTTCCACATGTACAACCCTGTGCACAGATGCTATTTGGAAGAGGTCCTTTTCCCTGTGTTCCATGTGAGCAACCAGAGGAGTTTCCATGCTCACACTCAGCCCCCAGAGGTGCTTTCTCCCTACTCTCACATGTTGCAAACGCAGATGATAGAGCAACCCCACCAGTGGGCTGAGTTGGGGGAGAAAACTGGGATACTAGTATTCTGTTAGAGCAGCCAAGCAAAGGACTCTGGTCAGGGCCAAGCCACTAGAGCAGCCCCACCTTCACCTGTCTTATGAGAGCTGCTAGGTAGAGAAGTAACCTCATCCACAGCCAAGCCAATGTAAAGGTCCCGTCCCCTGTGTCTTGTGGGATTAGCCAAGATAGAAACCCTGTTCACAGCCAAACTCCCAGAGTCCTGTCTCACTACAATGTTTAGCCCTGTCCCTCTGTATCTCTCAGGAAAAGCTGGGGAAGTAGTCCAACCCTCCTCCCAAGAGCTGTCCACTACTTCTCACAAAAGGAGCCACTCCAACAACCAGGCAGCATTATATATGTTATGGATCAAATATGCTTCCCAAAACTCATGGGTTGAAACTTGGCTGTGACAAGATAAAGAGAGTAAAAACTTCATTTAACTGTGATGTTGGTAGGTGAAACTTTTGGGACATGACTGGAATTGGATAAGGTCATCAGGGTGGGGTCCTCTTACTGAATTTAAGTAGGTTTGTAAGTGGACTTGGAGACACAGACACATGTTCTGTTCACATTCTTACTATGTGATGCCTTCTGCTACCTCAGCAATCTTCACCAATAAGAAGAGAGACTCTCACCAGATATGAATCCTTGACTTTGGAGCTAAGTAAATCTCTATTCTTATTAAATTACCCAGCATGGTATTTGTTTTTCAGCAACAGAAAAATGGACTAAAACATTGTTCATCATCACTTTTAGTGCCTGCAGCTGCCAGGGAGGTCCCACCCACCCTTAGGCCATAAAAAGGGCCTGGCAATTTGCCTGTAGGTGCCCACTATGCCTAGAAGTGCTCGAGTGACCCCACCCATTCAAGGGCATACTCTGTCATTAGGAGAGCCAGGTTTAAAGTAATGGGCCAGCCCCACGAATCCCAACAGCCTAGGCCACTGAGGTACTTGCAGGCATTACCAGAGCAGCTGAGAAAACTACATGGACTATGCCTACCCAGAACAAAAGCCAATACAAGCTATCTATTCAACATTCTAGAAACAATCTAAAGGAGAAAGTCATTAATCACAAAAATTATCCTGTAAAATTGGTAGAGGCATCTGTTACACCAGATGCACATGTATCAATGCAGAGATGAGAAGAAGAAAAGAAAAGAAAAAAAATAACATGGGATTCTCAAAGAAATACAATTAATTTTCTAGCAATGGACCCCAAAGAGAAGGAACTCTAAGAAAGGCCCAAAAACGAATTCAAAATAGTGATAGTACGGAAATTCAGTAAAATATAAGAAAAACACATATAATTAATTAAATAAAATAAGTAAAACAATTTACTATTTAAATAAGGAATTCAACAAAAATAAAAGATACACACACACACACACACACACACACACACAAATCTTGGAGTTGAAGAATTCACTAGAAGAAAATTTAAAAATGTAAGCAAGATCTTTGACAACAGACTTAATGAAGCAGAAGGGAGAATTTTTAAACTTGAACATGTGTTTTTTTAAACAACCCAGTCCAAAGATAAAGAAATAAGAAAGAAAAAAAAAAGAAAAAAGAAATAAAGAATTAAAATATAGAAGGCCCAGCTTCTGTGACACAGGCAATAGGGTACTCACCTGTAGTTCTGGAGTCAAGTCAAAGAGCATGGATTAAATCCTCTGTTGCTCTGAAACAGGATGAGCACATATATAAAACCATAATCCTGGATGCCTGTTAGACTTTGGATAGGAGGCTATGAGGCTTGGCAAGATCCTACTGAGGTGTCTGTTTGTTTCTCTCTCTATTTCATGGTCTCACTGTCAGTCTCTGTCTTTGTCTCTCTCAACTGCTCCATAAAATAAAGAAGGTAAAGATAGCCTATGGGATCTGTGGACATTATTATGAAAACAAATGTTTGCATTATCAGAGTTCCAATAGGAGAACAGAGGGAAAAAAAATAAGCATGGACAAACTATTTTGTAAAACAAGAGCTGAAAAGTTCACAAATCTTGGGAGATAATATAGACATTCAGGTTCAGAAAGTGCAAAGGTCCCCAAATAGATTTAATCCTAAAAAGTCCACTCTGAGACTCATAATCAAACTGACAGTAGCCAAAGACAAAGAGAATTCTAAAAATATCGAGAAAAAAATGTCAAGGGTATATAAAGTAACATCCACTACAACAAAAACAGATTTCTTAGCAGAAACTTTATAGGCCAGAAAATAAAAAGAAAGAGATGATATATTCAGAGTACTGAAAGAAAATAAAAGGGGGGGGGGTGGCTGAGATTATTATACCCAGAAAAGCTAGCAATCAGAAATGAAAGAGTAAGTAAATATTCCTCAAACAAGAAAAAAACCTAAGGGAATTTATCTTTTTTAGACCAATTTTCTAAGAAATTCTTAATGGGGTTTTAAAAGTGGAAGGATGATAATTAATAGCATGAAAACCCATGAAAGTATAAAAATAACTGTTATGTCAGATACATGAATAAGAATGAAAAAGGAATCACAGTTAAACACTAGGGAAAACTACCAAACCACAAAGATAAACAAGGAACAAAGGAAACATAAAACAACAAGAAATCAAACAAAATGATGGGAGTAAATCTTCACCTATCAATAATAACCTTGAATATAAATGGACTCCTAAACTAAAATATAGCCTGTCTCTGAATGGATAAAAAAAAAAAAAGACGCAATATATGTCATCTACAGGAAGCTTACTTTACTGGTAAAGACATGCATACTCTTTTACTCTTTCCACCTCCCTCCTTCTCCTTCTCTTCTTCTTCTTCTTCACCTTCTTTTTTTATTTTTAGGTTTTTTGTTTGTTTGTTTGTTTGCCATAAGGCCATGTACTTACCAGAAAGAAAGAGAGTGAGAAAGAGAGAGGGAAAATGAGAAATAACCACCCCCCAGGGGGAATGGTCACTCCACAGTGCCTTCTTTTTCAGTATCCTTTGGGATTTCAGATACACACACACACACACACACACACACACACACACACACACACACACACTTGCCATGACTTTCAAATTGCCAGGGCCTCACCCTGTGGTTAACTATGTGAGAGTGTAGTACTTTAGCCACCAAGCCACTTGCTGGCCCCAAGACATTCATACTTTCAAAATGAAAGAATGGGAAAAAGAAAAGGAAATCAAAAGTGCATAGGAGTAGCTATTATTTCTATCAGATAAAATAGACTTACATAATCATAAAATAATCAATTCAGTAAGAAGATGTAATATGGAAAATACATATGTACCTAAATGTGAAGAACAATTACAATTAGTTGTAAACAGAACAATAGGCTCCAAAAAAATGATAGCTGTGGTTGTCAACACCAAATTTTAGCACTGGAGAGACTATTGGACAAAAAATTAGAGAATAAATTTCAGATTTTAAACTTCAATGTAGACCAAAGTGACCTATTTCATCCAATAGCATTTCTTCTTATCAGTTTTCTCCAAAGTATTAATAGGTCATATGATAGACCACAAAAGGAATTGCAACAAGTTTTTAAAATTCAAAATTATATCAAGTACCATTTTTAACCATATTGGAATAAATCTAGAAATAAGTTACAAGATGAATTTTGGAAACTGTATAAATACATGGAAATTAAACTACATGCTCCTCAATGACCACAAGGTCAATATAAAATTAAGAAAAAAAATTAAATTTCTTGCAGCAAATGAAAACAAAAATATACCAAAGTCTATAGGTTACAGTAAAAGCAGTTACAAGAGGTAATATTATAGTAATAAATGTTTACATATCATAAAAGTAGAAATATTTCAAATAAACCACAATGTATTTTAAAGAACTTTTAAGAAAGTAAGAATGAGCTAAACAGAACATTAGTAAGAAGAAACCTGTAATAATGGTCAAAGGGTTAGCAAAATACCTAAATAAATAAAATTAAAGACAGAAAAAAGGAGACATTACAACTAATATCTCAGAAATACAAAGGATCATTAGAGGTTATTATTAACAACTATATGCCAACAAAATGGAAAATCTAGAAGTAATGGGTTAATTTCTGGACACTTAAACCCTACCAAGATTCAAACAGAAAGAAATAAAAATACTGAACTTACCAGTAATATGTAATGGAATTAAATCAGCAATTTAGTCTCCCCATAAAGAAAAGCCCACTGTGAAAGAGTTTCACTGCTGAATCCTAAAAACATTTTAAAGAATTTATAATAATTGTTCTCAAACTATTCCAATGCAGTCAAGGAGACTGACATCTTTAAAACTCATTATATGGGGTAAATATTACCCTGAAACAAAAGTCATACAAAGACACAACAAAAAGCTAAAACTCCTGACCATTATTACTGATAAACATATATACTAAAATAATCAGTAGGGACCAGCAGTTAGCTTAATGGCTATGTTGCTGAACTCCCATGTAGTCAACTGCAGTTCGAGTCCCAGACCCATTGGCTTAAACTCACGCCGGGCACGTGTGCGTGCATGCCCAAGATCCTGAGAAGAGAATGGAGGAGAAGGGATTGTGGAGTGGCCATCCCCCCTTGGGGGTGATTTCTCGCTTTCTATCTCTCTGTCTCTCTCTGTCTCTCTGGCAAGTGCACGTGCCCTAAAGCAAAAACCTCTCCAAAAAAATGAATCAGTAAATAAAAAAAATAAATCAGTAAATACTAGCAAAACAAATCTAAAAACACCTTAAAAAGATTACACCAGGAGAAAATGCAATTTGTCCCAAGGATGCAAATCAACATGTGCAAATCAATAAATAAATGAAATATGTTAATGCCAAAAGTGATCTACAGATTTAATGTAATACCTATCAAAATACTAGTCGCATTCTTCACATAAATAAAAACAACCTTAAAATTAGGGTGGAACCACAAAAGTTCACAAATATTTAAGACAGTCTTGAGAAAAAGAACAAATTTATAGGCATAAGATTACTGGATTTCAAAATACATTATAAAGTTATAGTAAGCAAAACAGTATAGTATTGGCATAAAAACAAACAAATAGACTAATACAAGGAGAATAGATAAATCATAAATAAATCCATATGCATGCAAACAACTAATTTTTGACAGAGGCGCCAATAAAATTCAGTAGGAATAGTGGTGGGAAAACTGGGTATCATTTGTAGAAAAATAAAACTATACTTTTGTCCCTCACCAGATACAAAAATCAACTCAAAATGGATCAAAGACTTAAATGTAAAACCTTAAACTATGAAAATATTAGGAAAAAGAAAAAAAAGGAAATATTTCAGGACTACGGGAAAGAATTTTGGTCAAGAACTAAAAAGCACAGGCAATGAATGTGAAAATGAACAAAGGGCAGTAAGCTGGTGGTTAAGAAGGCTGGATCCCACATGGCCAATTGTGTTTCAAGTCCTGAACCTGGCAGCTTGAACAACATGCCAGGCACATGCCGAAACTCCCAGAAGAGACATGGAGGAGAGGGGATTGTGGCATGGCCATTCCCCATAGAGGGTGCTGTCTCACTTTTTCTCCTTTCTCTCTCTTTCTCCAGTGAAAGCACATGACCTCCAGCAAATTATAAATAAACAAATAAACAAATAGCATTATATCAAGCAAAAAAACTTTGTCCTAGCAAAATAAACAATCAACTGAGTGAATAGACAACCTATAGAATGGTTGAAACTAGTTGGAAATTATTCATTCAAAAAGAGATTTGCATTCAGAATCTATAAATGACTAAAAGATATCAATAGAAAAACAAATAATCTGATTAAAAATTGGAAAATTATTGTGGCCAGCAGATGGCATGTTGGTAAAGTTGCTGGACTCCCACATGGCCAAGTGCAGTTTAAGTTCTGGACCTGGTGCTTGAAAATCACTCCAGACACAGGTGTGTGTGTGTGCCCAAAATCCCAGGAGGAGAATAGATTAGAAGGGATTGTGGTGTAGCCATCCCTCTGGGGGGAGGGTGATTTCTCACTTTTTCTCTCTGTGTCTCTCCTCTCTGGTAAGCACAAGTGCCCTCTGGCAAAAACTTTAAAAAATAAAATAAAATATTAAAAAAGGAAAAGTATCTGAAAAGACATTTCTCAAAAGAAGAGATACAAATGGCATGAAACTGATGAAAATATAAATGCTTCAACCTCACTTATCATTTGAGAAATGCAAATAACAATCACAATGAAATGCCACCTCAAATTCCCAGTTAAAATAGCTATTACTAAAAACTTAAAAAATAACAAATGCTAGGCAAGATGCAGAGAAACATTGTACACTATTGGTGAGAAAGCAACCACTAGAGGCATTGTGAAAAACAGTATGGAGTTTCCTCAAGAAGCTAACCCAGTAATCCCACTACTGTGTATATACCCAAAGGAAAAGAAACCAGAATGTCAGAGAGGTATCTGTACTCCCATGTTCATTGCAACATTATTCACAATAACCAATATTTGAAATCAACCTAAGTGCTTATCAGCAGAAAAATGGATAATGAAAATGTGGCATATATATCTAATGTAATACTATTGAACCACTACAAATAATAAAATTCTGTCATTTAATGCTAGAGGAATGAGTCTGGAGAACATTATGTTTAGTGAAAAAAGTCAGCCACAAAAAGAGAAATATCACATGTTTTTCACTTCTGTGTGGGCGCTATAAAGATTGACTTCATAGGAAGAGGGAGTGGAATCATGGTTTCTAGAGGAAAGGAAGGGTAGACAGAGAGGAGAAAGGAGATGTTGGTTAACCAATTATAGTATTTGTTTTTGGACTGATGAACATGTTCTAGAATAATATAGTGGTGACAATTATACAACATTTTAAATATACCACAAAAAAGCCACATTACTGTTCAATTTTACAACAGCTAAAATGGCAAATATGTTACATAAATTTTATCTCAATAAAAATACATGTAAAAATAACAAAAAAAAATTCAATTAAAAAAAGGATTTATCGGGACCAGCATATGGCGTAATGGCTATGTCACTGGACTCCCATGTAGTTGACTGCGATTTGAGTCTTAGACCCAGTGGCTTAAACTCACACCTGGTGCATGTGTGTTCATGCCCAAGATCCCAAGAGGAGAAAGGAGGAGAAAAGATTGTGGCATGGTCATCTCCCTGGGAGGTGATCTCTCGCTTTCTGTGGCTCTGTCTCTCTCTCTCTATCTTTCTGGTGAGCACACATGCCCTATAGCAAAAACAATCCCTTTTCCTCTCTTCTCCACTCAGGGTCTTGGGCATGCACACACATACACCCAGCGTGAGTTTAAGCCACGGAGTCCGGGACTCAAACTGTGGTGGATTACATAGGAGTCTAGTGACATAGCTGTTATGCCAACTGCTGGTCCCAAATATTCTTAAATTTTTACTGAAGTATTTAGAATCATTAGATTTCATATGGTGAAAGTATCCATTAGTATATGTTTCCTTTCTTTTTCCTTTTTTTTCTTTTTGAAAGGTTTTTACCATAGGATGTGTGCACTTGCTAGAGAGACAAAGAAACAGAAAGCGAGAAATCATCCCCAGGGGGGATGGCCATGCCACAATCCCTTCTCCTCCATTCTTCTCTCGGGATCTTGGGCACGCACACACATGTGCCCAGCGTGAGTTAAGCCACTGGGTCCAGGACTCAAACCACGGTCGACTACGTGGAAGTCCAACGAAGTAAGCTATTAGGGCAATTGCTGATCCCTCATTAGTATGTGTTTCTACATATCACAAAGATGGGAAGACTTTAGAACTGTTCCCTCATAGGGAAAATGTCACCATTTTGAAACCTTAGATCAAAGGAAAGGATACTCATGATAAATGGACTGTATTATAGTTAATACAACCACTGGCTGCCTTATGGTTAACTCCAGTATCTGTCTGGTAGTACTATCTTGTTTTCCTTTTAGCTTTGCCCCAGAAGCTGTTGTTTTCAACTCTTTACAACCACTCAATGTACCTTCAGAATCAGTTCATGATAATTACAATACGTATTAAATTTTCTATCAGTACATGGCACTGGCTTTGGCCCATGGTGCTCTTATCAGTTTGAAGGTATGTGATATTGTCTTTAGACTCAGAAATCATATTTGGCCTGTGTACCCATTTATATCTCGGGGTGCTGTTGCTCAGAGACCTGACCACTTTCCTTCTACCCTTTTTCTTTCTGCACTCACTCTCCTTTTACTCCTGGGAACTCATCAGACTTTAAAGTGAGCATTGATGGAGGTAGGATAGTGACAATAAGAATAATAATTACTAATACTAGCTAACATTGAGTTCTGTGTACTCTGTGCTGAGCACGGACCTAACCTCTGCATATACTAGAATCTAGTAAAACTTGCCTTTTTGCTCCAAATAATAGGAGCTCTCATTTCCATTTTTCCATAAAGGATCTGAAACCTAGGAAGGTTATGTGGTTGCTCACATTCATACAGTAAAGGAAAAAGCCACAATTTGCATCTTGAAATTCAATACTATAATTCCCGAGCAAAGATTCTTTTTCTATAATTACCCTCAGTTTTCAGTGTGTGTTCACCAAGAAAGCCTCAGGACCAATATCTTTATTGAGGTGGATGACGCTCTAAAAGGGATCATGATATTTATTTTGGCATTTGACTTTTTAGGTCATGAAGCTTTTCTCTCTATTTTCTTCTAAAAGATTTATTTATTTATTTATTTATTATTGTCAGAGGGTACACAAACTCATGAGAGAGAAAAGCAAGAGGGAAAGCACCCCTTCTAATGTGGTGTGGTCATGCTGAAATCCTTTTTCTTCAATTTTTGCATCCTGTCAGAATTTTAAGCATACATGCACATGCACCCTACACGTTCTTCAAGCCACCAGGGCCAGGATTCAGACCATGGCCAGCCATGTGTATCCTGTTTTCTATCAGGGTTTTTAACTGACACACTAGAAAACCCAATTCTCTTCGTAACTCTTGATCCTAATTTTTTTTTCAATCATCGATACTTATCAGACTCTAATGAAAAATATACACACACTCTATTTTGAGCTTCTTGAGGAAGCCTAGGCAGAGATTCTTGGCATGATGCTTGAATATTGCCTGACATACTGCAGGATCTCAATAAATGAATGACTTAATACTGTTTCTTATAATGTTCCAGATGTCATCGTTCCATATATTTATACTGCATACAACACAAAGATTTAATAGTCATGATTCTGATTCCCAATGGTATCCAATTAATATTGAGACTTCCCCGAAGGCAGGGTTTTGTGGCTGACAAAACGAGTTTATCCGAGTCTATTGGCCTATTTAGTGCAGCTCATTGCAATGCTACATAATAATGTTATTGCTGTCAGCATTATTCAATTAATATATGACATTTCGTACCAGATAATTAACTGAGAAGTGTAGAAAACGTGTTCTTTCTTATCAGCACTATTTCTTCTTGATACGTTTGGGAGACTTAGATTTACAATCATTTAGAAACATGACCTTCAACTTCTTTTTTTTTGGAGAGATTTTCGCTATAGGGCGCGTACGCTCGCCAGACAGACAGAGAGAGACGTAGAGACAGAAAGCGAGAAATCACTCCCCAGGGGGGATGGTCATGCCGCAATCCCTTCTCCTCCATTCTCCTCTTGGGATCTTGGGCATGTACGCACATGCGCCCGGCGTGAGTTTTAAGCCACTGGGTCCAGGATGCGAACTGTGGTCGACTACATGGGAGTCCAGCGACATAGCCATTACGCTAACTGCTGGTTCCCCATGACCTTCAACTTCTACAACCAAACATTCTCGAATCACAACATTCATGAGATTTTTCATTGTTATTTAAAACTAAACTCAACGTTTTATTGGAGAGATGAAAGGACAAGCGATGCATTGGCACAGGCACAGTTCTCGGTATCCAGGCACCCCTTGTGGGGGTGCTGTAGTGTGCCACCCATGCTCTGGGACCGTGACCCTTCCTGTGCTTCCACGGATGGTCCTCGCTGAGACTTTCATTGGAGTCCTACTTCAAGATGTGTCCTCCACCGAAGGGAGCTGCCTCGCCTTCGTCGGATGACAGACTGGTGCAGAGGTATCAAGGCCTAATCGTCATCTAGATTTGCAGCAAAATCTGCATGGCCACATGAGTTCCAGAGCTCCCTGTAGAACTGGCTAAGGCCGGTGCTGAAACAGAATCACAGTACATTTCTCTGCCTCCCAAACCTGTTTTCTTCACTTCCTTAAAGTTATTACTCTCCAGCAAACCTCCTGCATGCACATATTCTTATCAGAATCTGTTTCCCAGGAAATCTAATCCAAGTCACATTAAGGCATATTTTGAGACCATGAGTCCTGCAACAACATCCTTTCTAGGCTCTCAATCAAGAAATTGCCTTCTGGCAATGGGACTTGTATTTTATTCTTTGATAGCTGTACACTAAGTCTTTAGGCCTTAGACATATAGTTGTCTGATATAAACTACACTTTAAAGTCAAGATATATTTGAAATGTTAGAATATGGTAGCAGAGTTGGTGGGTAGCATGGTAGTTAATACACTGAACTCTCACATGGCTGAACACGGTTTGTGTCCCAGACCTGGTGACTTACTCTCTCACTTTATCTCTCCCTCCCTCTCTCTCTGGTGAGTGCATGTGCCCTAGAGAAAAAAAAATTAAAATAACAAAATGAATATATTGACTTTCACCTGACTCTTTTAAGGGTTCTTGTCCCTGGGAAGCCCAACTCTTAAGTGATTGGTGTGCTTGCTTTTTTGGCCAATCTCACTATTAATACTACAATCAATGGTATTTTCAGTGTGAACGTCCAGTGATCATTTCTCTGGGACTGACTGTGTCAACAAGACATACACTCAACAAATACTGTTGGATTGCATTCTCTAAGACCACCTGAAGGAAGAGAGATCCCTCCACTGACTGGACAAGGACAGGGACTCAGAGGACACACTTTTCCTTGTGATTGAGGAAGGTGAAAACTTAACTTCTTGTTTTAGTTAATGATTGTGCTTCTATTCCTCTCTGCAAGGCAGGACTCAGGGAAACTAATGCTTGTGTTTTCAAGCATTTTGAGTACTTTTCTTCACATAAAGCTCTTAGTCATTTAGGAGGTTTAATTGCAAATCTGGAACTAGGAATGACTGGAATCAGAGTAATTCAAGAGACCTTATCATATTGATCTCACGTAATGTTCGCTCCTAAAATAATCCCAGTACTCAAGATGGAAAAATATACGATCAGTATGGAAAATTCTAAACCAAAAAGCTAAATATCCCTCTATCTCTTAAGTTTCTCTCTCTAAAAGTAACTATTGTGGTTAATAGAGGGCATGGGAGTGTCTTCTCAGGACCAGAAACATGCAAGTAAGTGGCATGTGCTCACCTGTGCTCACACACGCACAAGTGTCCTCACTCCACTGCCCCTGGGATTTGGATACCTTCTATTTAGACTCTAGGAAAGGGGACTTAGAAGAACACTCTCTCTGAGTTTTCCTAGCATTACTCACTAGAATCTCAGGGTGAGGGGCTGCCTTAAGCACAGGTGAGTTCACTGAGCATTTTTCTCTACTTCTCATTCTGTGTGTTTTCACAATATGTGACTCCAGCCATGAGGAACAAAGCTGTTGCCTGCAGATAAAATGCCGCATAAACAAGTTGACAAGGGTAGAAAACATATGGCAAAGTCGGTGAATATTGTTAAATGTAAATACCATTTGAAATCAACTTTTTAATTACTGCATACTTGGCTGTGATGATGTGAAACCAAAATATCTATTTATTCCATTAAAAAAGCCAGCCAAAGAAAATGAAAGAAAATAGGTAACTGATTTAGTGTGTGTGTGATTAGATATCTACTTATACACATATATGAAGGGATAGAGACTCAAACTGTTTTAATAATTCTCACGGATGACTGAAATTTATACCTTTTTGTCAATTATTTTACTATAATGATAAATACTAGAGACCAGGTAAAAAGAATTGAAAAAAAGAAAAAGCTCAATACGTAATATTCTTTCTTGTTGATAGAGAATTTTCTTTAGATATTTCCTAAAGGGCAAAGTTCTTGTCCTTTACTGAAAATATTTAGTAAAGGATACAGATGCAACTTGAACATAGATCTCTAACGAGCTTATTAGACGATCTGAACATTGTAGACTTTTTTTCAAACAGTTCACATTAAAGATGCTTGATTGAACTAAGTCTGTGGCAGTGGTTAAAGTGTCTAGATCCCAACTGGCTGGCTGCACGGTTAGGGCTGAATCCATAGCTTGAGAAGCACGCCGGGCACGTGTGCATGCATGCTCAAAAGCTCAAAAGGAGGGACAGATGGAGGAGAAGGGATAGTGGCGTGACCATTCCTCGTGGGGCTGCTTTCTCTCTCTTTCTCTCTCTCTGTGCATACATGTGTGTATACACACACACACACACACACACACACACACTGGCAAGTGCACATGCCCTCTGGTGATATCTGAGAAAAAAACAAAACAACGAAACAAAACAAAACTACCAAAAGAAAATAAGACATGCTCCATCAAGGGCCATGTTTTAATTTTTTAAAAATCTCCTTTTTTTCCCCTGCTTGGTTACGTCCAAGCCTGGGTCAGCAGAATGACATTTTACAAGGGAAAAAGGACGGTGATACTCCTTCTTGCCCTGTGCCATCAACTCAGAGTGGACATCAGTCTGAGTTCTCGTTTAACTCTTGACTCTCAGACACAAGCCATGTTCTTCCAAGAACTTGTGATCACCAGGCTGAGTCTGAGCTCTGTAGGAGCTTCGGGCTTGGGGAAGAAGATACTAACTCCTCTTTTCCAGCCTACCTTAGAGAGTGTTTCTCTTGATGTGAAAATACAAACCCTTTGTTTTATTTGACAGAAAAAGAGGGATTACAACAACACTCTGTGGTCATTTCCCTTCAAAAACTTCAGCCTCACATTTCTAATCTTCGCTTAAGTAGCTTGGATGGAGTGGTGGTCACTGGGTCATGCTGCTGTCTGTAAGGATACTTTTAGAGCTGCTCTTGAGAATTTAATGGTTGCATTGCCCTCATCCTTAGAACTTTAGTGAAAATTCTCAGACAACTTTCTCTGAAAAAGCCCACTTAATATCTTGTTACCTATTATATTATCAGTAACAATTAATTACCGACTGAATATTAATTGGCATGATATGCTTAGTAAGAATCAGTGTTACGCGCACAGTGAAGCTAAGTAAGAGAAAAGGGAATAATTATTTTTCCCAAAGGTGAGAGAGAGGAAAAGAGGGAAAAATTCTCTTCTCCCACCTCCTACTCCCTCCCTGCCAGGAGCTGCAGGAGGCCAAAGGCAATACACTCCCCTGAGGGCCTCAGGCTGAGAAGACAGAAAGGATGCTTGGATCATATCCTAAGGTCAAGTCAGGGCAGGAAGAAGTGTGGACCTCGGCTCAGGATCAGTTTCCCAGACATCGCCTCAAGCTTCACTCTGAACTGAATCCAACGTGGAAGCCCAGAAAACAATGGGATTTTAATTGTTGAATTGTTTTAGGTTCCAAGAAAACTGCCTTTTGAGTCAGAAGACAATCTATGTTCCTATATGATGAAATTTCAGCTCAGTGCTTCAGTCGACATTTGGGTAGTTGTTTTCCCTGGGAGCTCCTGAGGAGGTTCCTTAAAGGGAAGGCAGCATACTTTAG
>NW_006160107.1:3640894-3655198 GCF_000334495.1 Tupaia belangeri chinensis | reverse complement strand
TGCTTTCTCTCTCTTTCTCTCTCTCTGTGCATACATGTGTGTATACACACACACACACACACACACACACACACTGGCAAGTGCACATGCCCTCTGGTGATATCTGAGAAAAAAACAAAACAACGAAACAAAACAAAACTACCAAAAGAAAATAAGACATGCTCCATCAAGGGCCATGTTTTAATTTTTTAAAAATCTCCTTTTTTTCCCCTGCTTGGTTACGTCCAAGCCTGGGTCAGCAGAATGACATTTTACAAGGGAAAAAGGACGGTGATACTCCTTCTTGCCCTGTGCCATCAACTCAGAGTGGACATCAGTCTGAGTTCTCGTTTAACTCTTGACTCTCAGACACAAGCCATGTTCTTCCAAGAACATGTGATCACCAGGCTGAGTCTGAGCTCTGTAGGAGCTTCGGGCCTGGGGAAGAAGATACTAACTCCTCTTTTCCAGCCTACCTTAGAGAGTGTTTCTCTTGATGTGAAAATACAAACCCTTTGTTTTATTTGACAGAAAAAGAGGGATTACAACAACACTCTGTGGTCATTTCCCTTCAAAAACTTCAGCCTCACATTTCTAATCTTCGCTTAAGTAGCTTGGATGGAGTGGTGGTCACTGGGTCATGCTGCTGTCTGTAAGGATACTTTTAGAGCTGCTCTTGAGAATTTAATGGTTGCATTGCCCTCATCCTTAGAACTTTAGTGAAAATTCTCAGACAACTTTCTCTGAAAAAGCCCACTTAATATCTTGTTACCTATTATATTATCAGTAACAATTAATTACCGACTGAATATTAATTGGCATGATATGCTTAGTAAGAATCAGTGTTACGCGCACAGTGAAGCTAAGTAAGAGAAAAGGGAATAATTATTTTTCCCAAAGGTGAGAGAGAGGAAAAGAGGGAAAAATTCTCTTCTCCCACCTCCTACTCCCTCCCTGCCAAGAGCTGCAGGAGGCCAAAGGCAATACACTCCCCTGAGGGCCTCAGGCTGAGAAGACAGAAAGGATGCTTGGATCATATCCTAAGGTCAAGTCAGGGCAGGAGGAAGTGTGGACCTCGGCTCAGGATCAGTTTCCCAGACATCGCCTCAAGCTTCACTCTGAACTGAATCCAACATGGAAGCCCAGAAAACAATGGGATTTTAATTGTTGAATTGTTTTAGGTTCCAAGAAAACTGCCTTTTGAGTCAGAAGACAATCTATGTTCCTATATGATGAAATTTCAGCTCAGTGCTTCAGTCGACATTTGGGTAGTTGTTTTCCCTGGGAGCTCCTGAGGAGGTTCCTTAAAGGGAAGGCAGCATACTTTAGGAAACTCTCACTTCCTGTGCGTTTCAGGTCTTAGCCTGGCATTTATTTAATCCATGAAAAGCTGTTTTTAAAATATAAAAGAAGGTTTTGTTCTCTTTACTTTGCTCTCCTATTTATAAACAAGGACTTACATATCAGACAGGTCTTCATATGCTGAAAAGGAGTCCCCAGTAAAACTATGAAACTGAAAAAAATAGGAATTTTCACATTCTTAAAGAGTTTTATGGTCACTCAGTTCTGTTCAGATAAAATATAGATTGAATTATATATAAATCAAGTTATAATGAAAATTTTGGAATTTCACATTCATTTATAAGGCCCTATTTTATATCCTGTGTTTTTCCACTTCACATAATATTGCTCACATCAAATAATACTTGTGCAATTTAGATTAGATGGATAGTTTGTAGGATAGAAATATCTTATAAAACTTGATGGTTTTAGGGAAGCCACTTTACCCTGCCTTCTCCACTGTGAATTTTATGCACAATCCTTTTTAAGTCATCCTAATCAGATTAAAATGGATTATTTAAATGATCAGAGGAACAGATGTCAAACTTGTCATCAGTTTTCCACCCTGATTTCAAATGCACTGTGGGATACATGTCTAACCGTCTCATCTTACACTGCCAGACCCTTTTGTTCTCCTCTCTGGGAATAGCAGTGTTGTCAGGGTTTTATTCCTAATACACATGCACTTCAGTGTTCTCTACATTCGGCCCACAGACTCTAGTTTCTTTAGTCTTTTGTTAAAAGTGTGCTTTAAAATTTTAGTCATGTAGCTCATATCATTGAAATCCCACTCACACTTTCACCCGAGGGGAAAGAAAAACTAACTTTCATTGAAAACACTCATTTGCTAGGTCAGTTGAATAACCTTTACTTAGGCAATTGAATTTTGGGGTCCTGTTGTACCTGCTGGAGATACAAAAAGATAACATGGATTTCTGTGCTCCAGGGGCTCACAGTGGTTAAACAATGCAGGGGACTTTAACATGCTAATCTCAGGGTCCAAATTTACAAAGAATGCTACCAATCACAGGCCATCGTGGCCACCTCTAACATCTGTCCACGCAGCTCCTTTCACCGTATTAAACTCAAACTCTACCTCATAAGCAGTAACTTTGCATCCTCTCCTTTCTCCAGCCCCTGGCAGCCATCGTTCAATCTTCGGTATCCATGAATATAGGTACCACATATAAGTGGAAAAGAACAATGTTTGTCCTTTGTAACTGGCTTATTTCACTTAAAATGTCCCCGAGGTTCAAAGTTCATCCATGTGGTCGTGTCAGAATTTCCTTCGCCTGTCAGCGTGAGTAAGATTCCATTGAATGCATACCCCACATTTTGCTTTGTATTTGTTTATTGGATGCTTGGGTTACTCTCACATTTGGCTACTATGAACAATGCTGCTGTGAACGTGGGTATGTAAATAGCTCATCGAGTCCTTGCTGGCTGTGATTTTGAACACACATTCCACGTAAGTGGGATTGCTAGATTATATAGTAATTCCGTGTTTCTGAGGTTTGTTTTTTCTTTGAAAGGTTTTTGCTGTAGTGTACGTGCACTCCCCAGAGAGACAGAGAGAGATGAGAGACAGAAAGACAGAAAGCGAGAAATCACCGCCCTGGGGATGGCCTTGCCACAATCCCTCCACAATCCCTTCTCCCCCATTCTCCTCTTGGGATCTTGGACACATGCACATGTGCCTGGCATGAGTTTGAGCCACCAGGCCCGGGACTCAAACCTCGGTCGACTACATGGGAGTCCAGTGACATAGCCATTACGCCAAGTGCTGGTCCCAGCAAACTTTTTTCTGTAAAGGGCTAGTGCAGGAGCGCCTGAAGTAGATACAGTCCTGGCGCTCTCTGCAGGCCTGCGAGGGCTCCACACAGACACGGTCTGCTGCTGGGCTTTACAGACGAAGAAGCCTGAGGTCAGCCAGAGGAGGCTCCTTTAGAACCACAAGGTGGTCCACAGTGAAGCATGAGGCTCTGCCTCCTTTATAAAGGAATGAGCACAGGGACCAGCAGACGGTGTAATGACTACGTCGCTGGATTCCAATGTTGTCGACCGCGGTTTGAGTCCTGGACCTGGCGGCTTAAACTCAGCACTGGGCGTGTGTGTGTGTGTGCACGTGTCTGTCGGCGTTCTCTAGCAGAGACGCCAGGTCGGCCTGGCCCAGCAGAGACGCCAGGTGGGCCTGGCCCCCACTGTTGTCTGTCCTTTGTCAGGCCACAGACCTTCCAGGACCTTCCCCTGCCTCTGCGTCCTCGGGCAGGGGCGGGCTAGAGGGTGAATACCGTAGCCGTTTAGACCTGCGGTCTCTGCAGCTTTAGAGCCCAGGCATCGCAGTCCAAGACATCCACAAATAACACGTAAGGAACGGCGTTCTGTGTCCCAAGAAACCTTTGTTTACGAGAATGGGCTGTTTATTTATTTATTTATTTATTGCTATTCATCTCACCTCCAGTTGTCATTTCCTGTTTTTCCTTTGAGAGTAACCATCATAATTAATGTAGGTGGCACTGACTGTGGTTTTTGATGTTCATTTCCATAATAATAAGTGATGTTAAACATCTTTTCAGGTGCTTGTATATGTTTATTGGACAAATGTCATTTCAAGTTCTTTGTCTATTTTTTAATTAGGTTGTAAGTCTAAACATTTTTTTTTGAAGAAGTTTTTTCGCTATAGGGCGCGTGCGCTCGCAAGACAGAGAGACGGAGAGACAGAAAGCAAGAAATCACCCCCAAGGGGGGATGGTCACGACGCCGCAATCCCTTCTACTCCATTCTCCTCTCAGGATCTTGGGCACGCACGCACATGAGCCTAGCGTGAGTTTTAAGCCACCGGGTCCGGGATGTGAACCGCGGTCTACTACGTGGGAGTCCAGCGACATAGCCATTACGCTAACTACTGTTTCCCATAAGTCTAAACATTTTAAATGAATTATTTTCTGCAAATTTTTATTGAACACTATTTATATATTGGATGTTAATTATTTTAGGGTACATTTATTAGGAATTTTATTTCTACATCATATCTGGACAAGTACTTCATTCTGACTTTTCTCCACTTAATGTGGCTTGTCCTACATTTAAAAATACAAAGTTAAAAATAATGAAGGAGTTACTTTTATGGGACAAAAGAGAATCTTAGAATTTTTTCCTTGTAACTGATTCAGGCACCACCTGGAAACCTTATGGTGCTCTAGTGTTTTAAGTTCACTGTTTAATTGTGGTGGATGAATTATAGGTAAGAAAAAAATGACTTTTTTACATAGAACAATTTTCACATAATACTCCCTCAAGTTCGTAACAGCATAATTTAGTGTGTATATGGGATTGTAACTATCTGGGCATCTGCCGATGATCATTTTTACAGTCTATCGCATTTTTGGAGAAACACAGTGATTGAGATGAACACTTCTCTGAATGTGGTACTTAAAATGTGATGAAACTAATGTTAATTAAAAGTCAAAAGTCAAAAAGTCTCGAAGTCCTTTTCTGATTTATTACTTACTATACAACATAAAGGTTTTTTTTTATTAATTATAGTCAGTTATATTTTTGGTAGATTTAAATTTTTAGCTATTTCTTAAGATGAGGAAAAAATAATCTGTTTCAATTAGTTGGGAATCATATATTGAAATGTTAGTCATCTAGTTCAGTAGTTTTAAAAATTTAGTGCTTAGAGGACTTCTTTAAAATGTTGAGCCCTATCATCAGCAATTTTGATTGAGCATACTCTGGGCTCAAAGTTCTAAAACTTTGTAGTTTTATCAAGCACCTCAAAGTATTCTAATATAGCCTGACCATAAGCAGGGTGTTGGGTAATAATTAGTCCTAGTCCACCTCCTTAACATCTGGGATGGGAATAACAAGTCCCAGCCTACTGGACTTAGTTGGCCAAAATCTGCTGGATAGTCAGTGAGCTTGGATTTGAACCTTTGCTGCTGAGAACTAGAGATTTCAGGGGAAAAAGAGAAATGAACATCTTCTACTGATAATTCAGCCTCCAGTCCCCAAACTAGAGTGGTAGGGAGCCCCTCTAACCTTCTCTCTGTCTCTGTCTCTCTCTGCCTGTCTGTCTTCTCATTTTTTTGTAATTTTTCCTTTTAAAAATATTTTAAAGTTAAGTATTATCTTGGCATTCTGTGCCTCCTTTATCTTGCTAATAATCCCTTTTCCCTCTCCCCTCCAGGAGAGGCAAGAGGGGCAGACCTTCAGAATAAGACTTCACCATTACTGCTGAGAACTAGTGATTTTGCATGGTGCGCAAGCATGCCATGTGTTTTTTTTATTTATTTTTTGCCTTTTTAACATTTTTTTGTTGTTTTTTTCTTTTTTTTCTTCTTTTTCTCTCTTTGTTTCTCTCTCTGTTTCCTTCTCTTTTTCTCTTATCTCATCACTCTGCTCCTCAATCTCCACTCACTGTGTTTTTAGCTGAATCTAAGGAAACCATAGCCAAACATCCAAATACTATTAGGGTTAACATATTCCTCAATATCCACTGAATCTGCTGCACAAAGGGGTAAAAATATAATGGCAAAGAGATTCCAGATCACCTCCTTCACGCTCTTGAATGCTCAGACTGAACTTCAAGAATTAGGAAGAAACACACTATCCATCAGATGACTAGAAATCACCACAGGGTCACAAGAAATACAGGAAAGCAAGAAAATACCTCTCCTTCCAGGGAAAAGAATAACTCCTCTTCATTCACAGACAGTTCAATAGAAATTATAGATATGTCTGATAAAGAATTTAAAATAGTCATAATGATGAAGCTAACAGAGATGGAAGAGAAGAAAGATAATGAACTGCAGAAGAGGCAGGAGAAAGGGGCTAAAGAGTTTCAGGAGGTGAGAAAATTCTTGCAAGATCTAAAAGAGGAAATATACACTATGAAAAAGAATCAAATAGACCTGTTAGAGATGAAGGTTATAATACAGGAAGTCAAAATCTCCCTTAAAAGTATTAAAAGCAGACTAGATCATACAGAAAATCGAATCTCATGAAGACTGAGAAAATTGCCCCCCAAAATGAGAATAATATACGAGAAATAGTAGATATCATCAAACATCCAAACATCTGTATAATTGGTATCCCAGAAGGCGAAGAGACTCATAAAGGCATTGATAATCTATTTCATGAAATCCTGCAAGAAAACTTTACAAACCTAGAGAAGCACTCAAAGATCCAGTCCCAAGACTACAAAGGACCCCAAATAGAATCAACCCAAGAAGATCTTCTCCAAGAAACATTATAGCCAGATTGACCAAAACCACAGATGAAGACAAGATACTAAGATTGGCAATAGCAAAACAGCTAGTTACCTACAAAGGATAACCCATCAGGCTAATAGCAGACCTCTCATCGGAAACAATGTGAGTGAGGAAAGAATGGGAAAAATATATTCAAAGTGTTAAGGGAAAAGCAATTTCAAACAAGAATACTATACTTCGCAAGATTGTTCTTTATATGGGAAGAAAAGTCAAGAACATTCTCAGATAAACAAAACCTGAGAGAATTTATGAACACTAGACCAGATCTCCAAGAAGTTCTCAAGGGAAATAAATACCAGGAAAATAAATACAGATACACAAAAATAAGAGTTCAAAAACTAATAAAATTTTCTACTTAATCATAGGAACAAGTCTGGAGTTGAATATTATATCACAGAATTTAATCCGGAAGATTGAACAACAACAGAAGATAGATTAAGTACATGAGACTGAACTAGTAACTGGTGAAATAACATTTTATGACTTTTGACTAAAACATTGCTGATTTTCTTCTAGGCTTTGTTCTTCAGTTTTAAGAATTTTGTCCTGTCTTGAGCTGTCGATAGGTTCATGTACCTACTATTTGAACAGACTCCTATCCTGTTTCCTGGCTCTAAGTTTTAAACAAAGTTCCTTATCATTTCTTTGATTTATTAAACTTAAAACTGCTTTTCTTGAAAAAAAAAATAAAGTAAAGTACATAATAACTAGGCTATACTAAAATTATTTTTTTTTAATTTTTAAAGAAACTTTAGAATCTTTTAGAAACTCAATTTTTTCAGTATAAATGTTGATTCCCATCATAAAAGACAAAGATGCTAAAAGCTGAGCTAGTCAGTATGAAAATAAAATTCATACTATACTGTGAAAGTCACTTTATTGAAAATACCTGCTATATGCAATTTTTTGAAAAAACTTCACATTTAGTTTCTTTAAAGAATTACATGCCCCCTGATGAAAACATTTATGTTGATTTTGAAACCAGAAATATTTACATTTGTGCTTGCTGTTACTGGTATCATAGCACAGTCTATAAAGTTTGGAGTCCATAAAGTTTGGGTTCCAAAGCCCAGATTTCCTGATATCAAATCCTGGCTCTCCTATTTACTGACTGTGTGACTTGGACAACTTCCTGTCTCCCTGAACTTTGGGCTTCTTATATAAAAAATGTGTATGTTGACAATATTTATATTCACAAATCTGTGATGAGAATTTAGCTAGATAATTTATGTAAACAGCTTTAATAGTGCTAAGAACTTTGTTTTAATAAAGTAAATGTTAACTAAATTTACTTGAATGACTATAAAACTTCTCCATGTGCTCACAAATTTTTTATACTTGCATACCATATCTGGAATTTGTAAAAGACATATTATTATTCACGATGGGTCAGAAACTTGTTGTGGACATAGTTAACGTTGCAATGCAAACCATATTATACAGACAAAGAAATAAAATAGTATTTCTGTAAAGTATATGGAATTAAGGCAAAGGAAATTTGCTTTCTAAATAGTGTTTATTTTTTTTTTTTCTCTTGACATTAGTAGAGTGTATTCTAGGTACTGGAAGTGATTAGTCTTGAAACAATTCCCTTTCCCCTTATAGAATTCTTATGTAAAGTTTTTAATTGAGTCAGATATTTTTGGCTCTTGTCCTTTGCATTCCTAGATAGCGTGTACTAGAGTAACTTGGAAGGAGTGACTAATGGTGGAACTGGACTTATCCAGACCCTCATCTGCTGTGTCTGAAAGCACTGGGTGGAAGGCTCCAGCAGAACACGCTCAGACAACATCCATCTCATTTTGTCTCCATGGTCTGAAATCTCACGCATCCCATCAAGATAGGACAGTTTGTCATCCAAGCTTTTTAGTCTGCTTTCCTGTAACTGGCACTTCCATGATTAATGTTTAGTATAATCATTCCCTCATTTGATATTTTCCAAATTGTTGAAACTGATATGTAATACATAATTTTCTCCTGCTCTTATGCAGTGTGTCAATTAAAGATAAGCATGTATTATGTTTTCCTCATTTTGTGATTTTTTCCTATCATATACAGAAATGGGAAAGCTGAGTAGCTTTCTTTTGAATTTAAAATTCCACATTTCCTTGGATCTTCTAGGTGTTGAGATTTATACCACTACTACTAACTTCGAGCCTTTAAAGAAGCATTTCTGAAACACCTCCATGTTCAAAAGCCATGGGGAATGTTACTGAAACTCTAGTTCCTGGGCTCCCACACTGAAAAGGCCTCTGGTTTAATACAGTAGATCAGGGCTGGGCCCAGAAACCTGCCTCTTAGTGAAATCTAGGCAATATTTATAGTCCTGGAATAACACCTAGGGAAAATGCTGGACTAAACAACCCCATACGAGGAAACCAGCTATTACTTTCTGCTCTCCCAGGGCCAGTTTCAAAAGAATACTGTGGAGACAGGTTCTGACTTGGGTCTTCCCTCTGAGCTGTGGGACGGGTAGTGCAGAGAACACCCTCTTTGCTGCTTTAACCTTGGTGTTTACCAGTTGGGTGGCTCTAAGGAAACCACTGAGGTTCTCCGAGCCTTGGTTTATTTATTTATTTTTTAACACACAACAGTATAAATGACTGTCAGAGGCTGTTGAGAGGATTAAGAGAAATAAGAGCTGTCAGAAGAGATGTTGCCATAGTGCCTGGTCTATCTCGAGAAATCGATACATGCTAGCTCTCCTCCCATCTATCTGCTGCATTTCTGCCACTTATCTGTCTTGAGTCACCGTGTCGTGGTGACCTCTGCCTCTGTGACATTTCTCGCATATAAGCTACTTCTTTGCCACGTTCTCTTGCTCAGTGTGACCTTGATCGTTACGTTCTGCATTTTCCTCTCTCTTGTCCTGGTAGCTCAAAGGCACTAACAGGCTTGACGTTACGAGAAGGTTTTCATCATGTGTGGATGTCAAGTTCTGAATTTCACTACTCGATGCTATTCATATGAGCCAATTCTGAAATCTTAAAGCAGAATGATAGATCCACAAAAGTCATTGTAATAAAAATACTGTTTACTAAAAGTCTTTTAATTATTCTGTGAACTCTATTTCACTTTCTCTTAAGCACTTTTCTTATACAGCAGACTGTCTCTTCTGGGGAATTTAGATAGAATTTGATACACAACTTTGCTTTTTCCTAGAGACTATTTACCAGAAGTATCCTTTGCATAAGGTGAGGGACACTTCTACTTGCTGCCATTTCCAGCTACTCCAGTTTTCTCGAACAACTGCTGCACCCAAACGAATGAAAACACTTACTAGCTTTTGCCCTTTGAAAGTGGGGTAGCTTCAAAACAGAACTTGCTTTACAGGGAATACTTTGGGATTGTAGGAGCTTGTTCATTAGTTTGGAGAGAAAACTTACACTTCAAAGCGTAGAAGTGTAACGAATCTATTCTGGGCGTAGTTGAGAGCTCCTAATAGAAGTTATTATAGAGCTGCTACAGTGATCTGAAGACTTTAAAATCTAAGTGTCTATTCTGGAAAATACCTAACAGGATTGCATGACTTGGCCCCCTCTGCTCAGAAGCCACAAATGATATGTAACTAAACAATAACAGTTTTTGAAGCATGAAGATTTTTATATCTCAAATATTGTAAATAGATCTATTTGGGATGCTGGCTGAATCGAGGAACCTAATTTGTCTTTGATAAAGATGCACGTGCCTATCCATGAGCACTGATCATTGATAAATAAACTATTTGTTCATCTAACATCAATGCTTTGACTCACTCATCCAAGCAAAAGTAGCATGCTGATTATGAGCTGAGAACGATAGCAGGTTCTGCAGGGAGAAAGCAAGGAGAAAAGAGAGTTTTGTGTCATGGGCACTCTCACAGCCTCGTGGATGGACTGTAAATTGGTACATTTTTGCAGGGCGGAGGGCCAGGATCTACTAAAATATGAAGCGTATACACTCTTTGATACTGCACTGCCACTTCTAGGTTTTTTTCCTGAAGGATATTGTGTGCATGTGGAAAGAAATGTATAGACAAATCGTAATTGGGGAAATTTTTATGATAACAAAAAGTGAGAATCAACCCAAATACCCCTCAGTCGAGTAGTGGTTAAATGCACAGGACATAAGAATACTGTGGTTGGTTTATTATTCATAATAAAGCGTCCTCTGTTAGGGATATAGCCCTACAAAATAAAACAAGAAGTATCTCCCAAGGTAAATGTCTTGGTTTCAATTCTGTTTAAAAAGTAAAACGACAGCAAGGCTCACATCCTGGTGCTTCTCTTTCTCAGAGACTGGTCTCATCTGGGGCCTAGAAAGGTCAGCACCTCACACACATGGTCTCCCACGCAAGGGCTGTGGGCCGCCATTGCCCCTCCTGGCTGTGCCACCTTACACTACTGTCTGTGGTGGAGCCTTCTGTGATTCCAAGGCAGTTCTTCCACAGAGCATCCAAGACTGCTGAGAGACGGCGAAAAAGTCACTGGCTGTTTCACGGCAGCCCAGACAGACACACGTGGCCATCCCTGCTGCTTTAAAAAGTCCCACGGCTTCTCTGTAATGTGGGACCAGTGAGCACCAAATGGTGTCCTCATCCAAAATGTTCTGCAGAATTATTTGGACTGATTTGTCCAATATTTAGATTTTTTTCAAAACTTTAGTATCCATTTGTAAAAGTGCAAGAGATAGAATGAATTTTTTTTGGGGGAAGGTAAGATGACTGGGACCCGCAGGTTGTATGGTGGTCAAGGCACTAAACTCCCACATGGCCTACTGCAGTTCAAGTTCTGGACCTGGTGGTTTGCAAATCATGCCAGACATGTGTGTGTGCATGCCTAAATCCCAAGGTGAGGATGGAAGAGAAGAGACAGCACTGTGGCCATCTCCCCTAGTGGGTGATTTCTCACTTCCCCTCTTTCTGAATCTCTGGTGTGTGCACGTGTCCTATGACAAAAACCTAACAACAAAAGATAAATAAAATGGTTACATAATCACAATAAAAATAACAGCAATACCCTAAGATAGAGAAATATTAAAACTATTGATGAAAAGGATTTCTAAAAGATGAGTTAATAGGAAAAATTATACTTTCTATATTACAGATTTGTTTCATTTTAAATACTTCTTTAATCCAGAAACAAACAAGTTTATATATACACATACATACACATATTTCATTTTATGTTCCTTTTTTTTCAGAATATCTTATTGCTGGTCTATAGTCTAATGTTGGACAAAGAAGCGTGTACTAGGCTATGTGGTGCTAAGCCTTGAATTTAAATCAATTGCTCATTAGAGGTGGTGGAAGCAGAAGCCAGACTCCCAGTCCACAGGTTGCTAGATTCATGCCTTGCCGAACAGGAGTGGTTATTGGGGGGCGGGGGTGGTCCTTCCTGGCTCTCAAGTGATGCAGATCAACAGCTATCCAAAGTAATGCAGACTTTAAGAGAAGTTAGAATAGAAAAGACAAGATCTGTGACTAGTTAAATATTTTTAAAAGGTTCTTCATAGTCCTGCCACAGTTATCAAGTCAAAAACAAACTCAAGGTCATTACTCCTTAAAATTTGCTCACAATAATTGTGTAATTTTACGAGTAATCATTTTATTTTTAACTTAACATAATGGGTTGGAACAATCAGTTTCAGAAAGAGAAAATTATAGACGTAAACTTTCAACGATGGCAGAAGATACAGGTCTCTCTTGCGTTGGAACATTAAAATATGTCATTTTTCCTTCATCAACCATTTCACAGATGCATTTAACTGTCAGGGATCCTAAATGTATCCAACTTGATTAGGTGAAAATGAAAGAGACGGTTATGTTTATTTTAAAGGACTCCATTTACTCTTCACCGGCTTTGCATGAAAGCTAGAAGTGTATCCCATCAGTGAATCGGGCTCAAACCTGTGCCTTCTTCAGGGTTCAGTCGCTACCCAGGTACACCTGTACGCCTGTGTGCCCAAGTTGCTATGACTTTCAAATAAATGCTAGAAAGTCTGAAGCTGCCACTCCTTGCTCTAGCTCCCAAGTCTCTGACATCTGGTGTCTTTTTATGGACTGCCTAGAGCTCCCTGCCAGCCAGGAAGCCGATGTTTCTGTGACCGTAAGTGATGAACAAGTGATTTGCCCATTTCCCTAAGCAGGCAGGTGGAAAACATTTCTGTTGTAAATGGCGGCTGTAATAAATAATAGGATTTATTCAACTAAATTCTCTTTAGATCCTGCAGAGTAAAAGCAGAACTATCTTAACGGCAGAGAGTAAGGGGGTGATTTTGTTACCTTATCCTCTCCTTAGGTTTCCTGAGCCACATCTCATTGAAAAATAACCATTTTGGTTCAGAGCTTGCAAAGTCTCAGCACAGCAGCTCCAGGCACAGGGTGGAACTGTCTGCTGCTCGGAGAGGGGACAGGAGCCGAAGGGCCAGCAGATGCTATAAGGGAAGGTGGCCCCTTTCTGATTGGTGGCAGGATGTCTGGAAGCATGGCAGAGTGCTCAGTGACCTGCTCAGCTTTCTTGAGGGACTCCTCTGGAAGGCACCCTTCTCTCAGCTCCTTCTCTCTGAGAGGCTTCCACTCCGGCAGATCTTAGGGAAATGTGCATGCAGGGATGCACACACACTCTTGTACACGTACCTGCGGTACATGCACAGACCCTTCTCTGCCACAGCTCCAAACACTGAGCCCCAAGCATGTCCAGAGATGCCTGTTGCTTTCTTTGCCTTGACTTCACTGGCTTTTTGTATAGAATGGAAATGAACTAAAATTTATTAAGGAATTATACCCAGTTCTCTGTGAGACTTTTAACACTGTCGATCTCATTAAATGAATCTATGAAGTAGCTAATATTTCCATCATCTAAGTAAAGACATTGAGACCTGGGGCTGGCCCCACAGGTTAGTGGTTAAGGGCTCAGCTACAGTTCGAAACCCAGCCTGGTGACTTTGAAAAGCATGCCTGGGTACATGTGCGCTAAATCCCAACAGGATGAAGAATAAAGACAGGACTGTGGTGTGACCATGCCCCTTAGGTGGGTGCTTTCTCCCTGTCCTGCTCCCCCCCTAATCTATCTGTCTCTCTCTGGCAAGCACATTTGCCTTACAGCAAGTAGGAAAAAATAAAAGACATCGAGACTCTAGATTTTAGCAACCTGTTTAATTCCACAAAAGAACTGAGGTTCAGGTCTCTGGGTTTTCCCATCCCCAGATTCAGTACTTCTGTCCCACAGCACAGCCTCTCAGGAAACATGTTTAGTGAATAAAACAAGAATTAGGATCATGATGTTAGAATAAAATAAAGAAACTGAATGGCGAAGTGGTTTCAAGGAGTGATGAGATTTTTTTTCTGATACTTTTTTTTTTTTTAATTAACATGTGTATTGGGACCAACAGTTAGCACAATGGCTATGTTGTTGGACTCCCATGTAGTCGACTACGGTTCAAGTCCCAGACCCAGTGGTTTAAACTTATGCCGGGCACATGTGTGTGCATGCCTAAGATCTAGAGAGGAGAATGGAGAAGAAAGAATTACAGTGTGGCCATTCCCCCCAGGGGGTGATTTCTTGCTTTCTGTGTCTCTCTGTATTTCCAGCGAGCGCATGTGGCCTATAGCAAAAACTTGTCAAAAAAAAAAATTAACATGTATATTTAAAATTCACAAAGGGCAGATAAGGTACTCAACTGTGTTTACATTGAGCAGGCCTTAATCTTTTTTTTTTTTTTTTTTTGT
>NW_006160107.1:3618684-3640715 GCF_000334495.1 Tupaia belangeri chinensis | reverse complement strand
CACAAACCGTGGTCGACTACGTGGGAGTCCAGCGACATAGCCGTTACGCTAACTGCTGGTTCCCTAATCTTTTTTAATTTTTTTGAAGAGGTTTTCCTGAAACTACAATATGCTTTTGAGATATAATTTTAAAATATTTCATAATGGACCAGTAGGTGGCATGGTGGTTAAGGTACTGGACTCCCACATGGCCAACCATGGTCTGAGTCCTGGACCTGGTGGCTTTCTCACTTTCACTCTTTCTCTCTCTCTGGTGAGTGCATTTGCCCATAGCAAAATTAAAATAACCTAATAATAATAATAATAATAATGAATAAAATTAAATAAACCTTTAACAATAAATAAAATATTAAGTAAAATATTTTACTCCATTAATTATCTCTATGTTAATATTTTCTATATAGTGAGAAATAACATGAGGTATATCTGACTAGATAATATAGAGATTTATGCAAATGCTTTGTCTGAGTCTAAACTGTAGTATGAACAGCTGGTGGGTGTCTGGGAAAATGATGCAGAGTTCTCTGGAGAGGAAGTCTTGCTGGTTTCTTCCAGCTCCCCTGGAGCATGGCTTTGTGATGCGTGTAGATGAACTACCCTGTTTCTCAGATGTCAGTAGACAGCTGTTTCCTTAGCACATACGAATTCTCCAGTTTGTGTTTTCAGTTTCTGTTGTTTGAGAAGAGCAACTGGAAGTGGAAGGCACTCAGGAGGAACCACTGGAGAGGCAGACATGACTTCCCTTCCGAAACGTTAGGCTAATACCTTAATCCTTTTAGCTTGTCAAGACTATGGCCCCCTTTTGCTCTGTGAATAACAGCAGGAGGGAAAGTATACGCTGTGATTGGCTAACATCTTGGTTATTTGGGATTAATTGACATCCAGCTGAGAGCTAGGATACATGATGGGCTTTAAAACAGGAAAGAAGCCATGGGAGTTAGAGAAGTAGGGGTACTTAGAGGAAAAGCGCTAGTGGAGCAGAAGGCAGTAGCTTCAGTGTTGCCCTATTTCCAGTATTTTCAGAGTGCTGTGTCTGGCTCTCCCTGGTGATATTGTGAGTAGAGTTTGTTTTCCTGCAAACCATACAAAGATAACACACTGGGATGAACTTTTAGCTGGTAAAGTCCAAACTCAGGTAGTTAGAGCACCAGAAGGGTTCTTCGGGTGGACGTGGTCTGGTAACAGGGACAGTGATACCTGTCACTGTTCTTAAACCTCCAAGAACTTATGAAGGGTCACGTCCCTGAGGCCACCTGTTGCCTGCCTTTGCCTTAGGAATTCTCCACCTCACAGTCGTGAGCTGGAGTGCTTCATGGCAGAATGTTGAATGGCAATTCTTGGACCATCATATTTAACATCAATTTAATTTGTATTGTCCTTTGCTTTCTGTATGTTACTGGTGGGAATACGGAGGACATTGTTCAGGCAGAGAATAGAGACAGGTGAGATTTTGAAAAGATGGACATGACATCCTTTTCTGCACAACGGAAGGACTCCCCAGCGTGAATCCTAGCTCTCATTTACAGTCTTGGCAGTCCAGCTTCGCATTTTTATCCAGAGCAAGCTACTAAAGCCTATGGCACTCACCGAGCCTTACAGTTATACCAGTGTCACCACTGAAATTTATCTCTCGGTTTCCCTTTTTTAATGTGGAAAGATCAGATATGGAGAGAAGTATAGATATGAAAAGTATTCTCTGGAGTGGGAAGAGAAGTGAGGAGAGTTACACAGTGAGCCTAACTTACCTGATTTAAGACATAAAACAATAGTTCTTGGCAAGGGCGAAGGAAGCAATTAACAAGGCTGTCGCTAGGAAAGGGCAAACATAAATGGGATGCGGAAAAATGCACTTTAGCTGACGTGAAAGTTTTTAAAATAGATTTTTATACCTTTCTACACTTTTAGTATTTTCTTCTCTTGTAAGAAAGCTACTTGAACACAAAAATGGAAAATGATCTGATGATGATAATGTATATGGTAATATCTTCAACTGGACTAACATAGAATGTATTCATGCTGGGAAAATCCATTTGGTATGCTGTAAAGATGTACAGTGATTGAATGTAAAAAAAGAAAAAAGAAAAAAGAAAAGAAAAGAAGAAAAGAAGAAAAGAAAAGGGAAAATAACATTACATGAAGCAACCCCTGTCATGACTTTTAACTACAGGACAGACTTAGGGAGAGAGGAGATGACTGGGATGTGAACACCCAAGAATAAATATGGAGAGATCCTTTTTAATCATTAAAGATTAATTTTCACTCTTTAACCCTGGTGGCATGGATTGTCAGCCTTGTTTTGACAAACTCACTAAGCGTTTTCTGTTTGTTTGTTTGGGAGACATTTTTGCTATAGGGCACATACACTTGCCAGACAGACAGAGAGAGACAGAGAGACAGAAAGCAAGAAATCACCCTCCAGGGAGGATGGCCATGCCACAATCCCTTCTCCTCCATTCTCCTCTCGGGATCTTGGGCACGCACACACATGTGCCCGGCGTGAGTTTTAAGCAACCGGGTCTGGAGATGAACCGCGGTCGACTACATGGGAGTCCAGCGACATAGCCATTACGCCAACTGCTGGTCTCAAGCATTTTTGACTATATTACTGAATGAAGCCATAAGGACCACTGGCTACATGAAGAAGCTACTGTTTCTTCACTAAACTAAACAAAGCCAATCACTTTATGGGCTACCCACTTCATGACTGTGTTTATCCTTTGTTTCTTCCCTTCACCTTCATTATTTTCCTGCTCACAGATGGCACAGGAGAGCCAGAATCAATGATGCACGTGTAATTTAGAATTATTACGGTTTTAGTTAATTTGCATTACTTTTCTCTGGGGAACTCTGACATTGATTTACTAGTATTAAAAAAAAGTTGTAGCTCCACCTGTGTAAGCACATTTGATGTGTTCAGGTGATGAGTGTTTAATTTTCCCAATTTCCGTCATTTTTGTTCCTTTCTTTCCATCTAGATGTATTACAACACTTAAGCAGAAGTTTAGCTCGGAAGGAAATATAATTCATGTTAAATGATCAGCTGAATTTTTTAGGGATAGCTCAGTCAAAAATAAGCAACTAATGTGGGGCACTAGAGAGGTCTTGCGATTTCTGTGAGTATGGTCCCAAATCCTAGTTATTTTCCATGACCAAATATTTGTATATCCCATTAGATATCAGTAGCATATTGGAACTTACGAACTCAGCAACAAGTTATTTTTATTCAATGTGCCATTTTGCAGTGGCTTGCTTAGCAGGATTTTCTCGAGAGAAAGATTCATTACCGAGTTTTCGTCTATGACCTTCCACAGTGCACACTGCTCGAAATCCCACGGAGGTCTCATATTGGATAAGACCTTTAAATGTATCTTGCTCGGCTCTTTGGCCTTTGGTTTCATTCCCCCCTTCAGACTTGATGTCATTAACCACAAAGCCAGCGGACTTATATTTCTCAAATAGCTCCTGTTCCTTGACAGTATGACAAAAGCTATGGAGAATTTCTACACATACTGAAAATAAATCAACAATCACATTTAAAATATGTCTTATGGTTTACATGCCTTACTAGTCACTTCTCTAGTTTGTGGAATGTGAGATAAAACCATCATACTTACAATGATAATATTTATAATAAGAAATTTGTTATATGACAAGTAATGGCCACATTTACCTAAGGATCCAGAAGTAGAAAACTCAGTTAGTTAAGAGTGAGATAGGAACATTATTTATTATCATTAATCTCCAAGTTAACTGCTTAATCCAAGCTGTGATATTTACATATGAGGATAATGAAGATTTATTGCAAAGTAGTCCTTATTAATATATTTTTTCTAAGACCTACAAATAAAGTTACTCAAGGAGAAATTAAATTTTAGAAAACCTTTCATTGAATTTCCTGTATAACTTTAAAGTTATATGTACATTCTTTATGATAATGAATGTGCTGCTAAGGAATAGGCCCCTAAATAGAACTTTATGCTGGAAAGTTGTTTTAAATATATCTCATTTGTGCTTGGTCCTCTTCTAAATATCTATCAATATTTTTCCTCCTGAGACTATTAGAATTCATGCCCATTTCCATGGACTCCTACACGGTAGATCAAATACCTTACAATGTTTTGTTGTAATATATCAGGTAATAAAATAAAAATTAAGTAAAAACTAAAATGAAAATATAATCTCATTGAATAAACCATAAGTTTTCAATTAAGAAATATTGTAAATGAATGTTATAAGTAGAACATTCTTAGTATCTTATTTTGCATACTTAGATGATAAGATGGAAGTTAGATTTTAAACATTTTAGAAAAGGTATCATTAAGTATCACTACATACCATGTGGTTTGGGAAAGAAACCAAACTTTACCTAACATTTGAAGACTTACAGATGGAGCCAGCAGGTAGCATGGCCACCCATGGCTTGAGTCCCAGACGTGATGGCTTGCCTTCTTGCTTTCTCTCTCTCTCTCTGGTCAAAATTTAAAAGTGATAATAATAAATAAAATTAAACAAATTATCCTTATAAAAAAGAGGGATTATAGAAACTTGATATACAATCAAACATTTCAATGAAGAAGAAAATATGAATGTGGTGAAAGATTCTAGTGTGAATCCAAAAACACTTGGGCTCAAGACAGACAGATTAAAATGGTGGAAAAAAGATAAACATACAAGAGAGGCTCAAAAATCAGGTGGTAGAATCATGAATGCCAAAGTGTAAACCAAACAAGACTTACCAAAAGCTAAGGACAATCGGCAAGATTTTAAAGCTTAGATTTGGTGTTCATATGTAGCTCCTGACCAACCATGGAATGTGGAGAACAACCCAGGGACAGCAGAGTCCTCCCTGGGCTTTCCATGTTTGTGTCTGATAACAGGAAAAAGGCATTTGGGAAAATATTCATACAGATAGAAATTAATATAGAATAAGACAGATAAGTCATTTCCTTTCTAGATTTTATTAAATTAAACATTTAATGGCTATTTTAAGTGAAATAAAATAGAATATCTTTAAAGGACTTAATCAGCTTCTGATTTGACTAGAACTGAAACCAAACCAAACCAAACCAAAACAAAACAACATTCCAAAGTTAACTGCAAGATAGACCACCACTATGGTTGAGAAAGAATAAACTCTAAAACAAATATTAAGTATTTACAAGTCTCAAGAGTCAGAGGAGGGGAAACATTTTATAAGAAAGGATTTTGGAAAAAGGTAATGAGAGAAAAGAATTCTGTATTCACAGGATAAGATACAAAAAGTAAAAATTAAAAAAACAACAAAAACAAATACAATACCCAAAGCAACTAAAATGATAGGCAGAGATTTAGGAAGTTTCACAGTGCTGTAGAGACAAAGCAGTTACAAATTCGGACGCACTAAAGAAGAAGGGCATGATAAACACCTCAGTCTTTCAGCTGAAATTCCTAATGTTTTGTCACAACTGAAGAATAAAAAGGAAATCAGAAATATATTAACTGGGACCAGCAGTTAGCATAATGGCTATGTTGCTGGACTCCCACATAGTCGACCACGGTTCACGTCCGGACCCAGGACTTAAAACTCACACCAGGCGCGTGTGCGTGCGTGCCCAAGATCCCAGAAAGGAGAATGGAGGAGAAGGGACTGCGGCATGGTCAACCCCACTTGGAGGTGATTTCTCGCTTTCTGTCTCTCTGTCTCTCTCTGTCTGTCTGGCAAGTACACGCACCCTGTCGCAAAAATCTCTCAAAAAAAAAAAAGAAAAGAAATATATTAACCCTTGTAAATTCTAAACAAACTTAGCTAGATTTAGATAATCTGCCTACATTCTCTTTGTCAGCTAGAAGAAAATGTAGGTCCACTCCATAGGACTATATCAACATTTAGAGCTTCCATTTTTTTTTAATACATAGAACTTCAATATGTTTTATAAATAATGCCCAACATTTAATAAAGAAAACTACTAGGAATTCCAGGATTCAGGATCAAATAACAAAAGACTAAAAACAATCAATGAAAATAGATCTACCGGGTCAGCAGGTGTTGTGGTGATTAGGATGATGGACTTCCACATGAATAACCTCTGTTAGAGTCCTGGGCACATGTGCATGTATGCCCAAATATCGGAGGAGAAGGAATTGTGGCATGGCTATCTCCCCTGGGGAGTGATTTCTCACTTTCCCTCTCTTATTTGTCTCTCCCTCATGAGTGCATATAAGCTAAGATAAACAACAAAAAAAGTAAAACAAAAAACAAATAGCAGATCAATAATTCAATGAGCTATTAGAGTTATAAAATATAGGCTTTGGAAAAAAGCTATTATGCATGTGTTAATCAATAGATTAAAATAGAGAAAAGTCGAAGTGGCATCTATAAATGTAATTCAATAAAGCAGAAAATGTATTAACTGGTGATGATAGCTAATTAGATCCAGATGAAGAGAGGATTAAACACTTGGGATCTAGGTCAACAGAAGATAGATTGAAGCATGAGACATTAAAAAAAAGTCAAAACCACAGAAAAGAGCATGAGAGCTATGGAGATGATTGTGTGATGGGTGAATAAATATGTAGATGGATTGCCAGAGAGTGAGAATGGAGGGCAGAGCAAACATTTGAAGAGGTATGTACCAAAACTATTTCCAAAGCAATGAAACAGATTGAGCCACAGGCAGAGCTGCAGCGAAATCACTGTTACTGATAATGATTAAAGATAAATCTTCATTTTCATAACTTTATTCTAATCATGAGAAAACAAAACTAAATGACAGGGACTTTATACAGAATAATTAGCCAGCACTTTTCAGACGTGTTAAGATCATAAAATCTGAAAAACAAACAAACTAAAAACCTCTATTGAATGACCATAAACAGATACAGCTGAGTGAACTTTGGAACTCTGGGACAGAAAGGATGTTAGGGGGCCAGCAGATGGCAGAGCAGTTACATCGCTGGACTCCCACATGACCGACCACAGTTCTAGTCCAGGACCGGTGGATTGAAAATCTTCCCTGGAACGTGTGTGAGCCTAACCAAGATTCTGGTAAGAGAAAGGAGGAAAAGGGAGTGCATTATGATCAGCCTCCCACCACCCCCATCACTGACCATGTGTGCTTCTCTTTCTCTGCAGCCAGTGCATGTGCCCTGAGGCAAAAAAGACGTTAGGCAAAAAGCCATTGATACTTGAAAAAGGGTTATAGTTTAGTTAAGGACAAATGTTAATCTCCTCTTTTTGATAACTGCTCTACAGTTATAAAATATTTTTACATTAGGGTAATCTGAGTAAAAAAATCTGTGAGATTTCCCTGTACAATTATTTCAACTTTTCCGTAAATCTAAAATTATTTCAAACTAAATGTTTTTAGACAACTATTTTTACAATAGGTGATCAAATGTATTATACCACATTTTTAACATATTGAATTTTACAAAAATTTTAGCATATTGTACTGGATTAATTTGTTTCTGTATACATTTGAATAAAGCTTTTCTTTTCATATCTGTTTATACGAGAAGTATCCTGAGTTGACAAGAGGAATAGTTAAATTACTGCTACTCTTTGTAAATAATTCTTGAATAAATTGATATTTTTTTAACAACTATTTTTACAATAGGTGATCAAATGTATTATACCACATTTTTAACATATTGAATTTTACAAAAATTTTAGCATATTGTACTGGATTAATTTGTTTCTGTATACATTTGAATAAAGCTTTTCTTTTCATATCTGTTTATACGAGAAGTATCCTGAGTTAAAATGAGGAATAGTTAAATTACTGCTACTCTTTGTAAATAATTCTTGAATAAATTGATATTTTTTTAATATTGTGGAACTGAAATATAAGACAAACATAAATACTATAGAAATCAAATTGGGATTGTAATCATAATGCGAAATTTAAAAAAAAATAGCAGTATCATTCTTTTTGTTCATTTTATAAATGAAGTTTTAAGTCTCTATTTAAAAAATAAATTTACACTAATAAAGTGATGGCTTATTAATTTTATGTATACAGTGCTTATGTATGACTTCATTAGCAAACAGCAAGTTACTTTGATAAAAGTGATAAAACTACTAAACAAACTGTGAATACACTTAGGGCAGAAATTGTGTCTGCAGTACCTAAAAGAATGCTCAATAATGCTCATTAGGTCATTAAATGGATGGGCTAATTTATGTGACTAACATATTATAAGCCTATATTTGATCTTAAATTTCTGGAGAAATAACTTTTCATATTCTTGTATTAAAATTAATTGACTTTTTAAAATGCTATACCACTTAGTTACAAAACCAGAAGACCGACTGGTCTCCATAACTTCGTATAAAGTAACCTCTGTGTGGCTACCATTGTGGCACAGGTGTGAATAAGACCACCCTAACTGGAAAGGAAGCTGGCTGAACGCCTGTACTGGGGATGGCTGTGGCTACCATCGTGGCACAGGTGTGAATAAGACCACCCTCACTGGACACAAAGCTGGCTGATCGCCTGTACTGGGGATGGCAGAGTGAGAGGCAGCCACGGAGACTCGGGCTCTCTCCCGGAAACTGATGCTGCCTGTGACATACTTGTTATGAATGACTCTCCTTCGCCTTGAAAAAACAGACCAAGGTCATTTCCCCGGGTACTGCATACTCTGGAGCTAGAGGCATTCTGCACATTCTGAGTTTTCCAGCAAGAAGGAAGAAAGAAAGAGGAGCTTTCCATTGTCAGTCTCCTGGTCAAAGCCCTGAAGTGATGTGAAATGCCTGCATGGTAATGAAAATGAACTTGAGCAAACCCTGCAGTTGAATGTGGTGTCTTATTAATCAGGACATTTTGGATCTCTGGGAGAAAAATGAAGCATAATTTAATACCTAACCATTTTTTTTGAGAGGTTTTTGCTATAGGGCACTCACCAGAAAGACAGAGACAGGGAGACAGAAAGTGAGATATCACCACCCCGGGGATGGGGTGGAAGGGGAGGGGTGGCCACACCACAATCCCTTCTCTTCCATTGTCCTCTGGGGATCTTGGGCACACACGCACACACACCCAGTGTGAATTTAAGCCACCAGGTCCGGGACTCCAACCGCGGTTGACTACATGGGAGTCCAGCGAATTAGCCATTACACCAACTGCTGGTCTCTGTACTTCTTTTTAAGAGATACACAGATAGACAAGAGAGATGAATGGTCTGCCTAGGACTCATGATGTTGATGTTTCTTATAATTCATTATGAAGGTGATTTATTACTGGTAACCAAAAAGTACTCTCTGTGAAAAATTGTCTATTTTCTTTGTCTTTAACAGTAAAAAGAGATTCCTTCATATTTTATTCAAATTGTATCCAAAATTATAAGGACAATTTGAGTCCAAGTATTTTCTAAGTTGGTCATTTTTTGTTAATAACCTTTCACTTTAACAAATTTTAGGGAAACTAACAATAAATTGATATGACTAGTACAGCTCTTCAAAAAGTTCTGGTAAAACATTTAAGTCTGGCTGGATCCTGAGGCGTGCCTGCTTACTCACCATCCTATTTTTAGTCATATCCAGATGCTGGCTGCTTCCACCATTTGTAGTTGCTGGTCAGTTGTGGAGGAGAAAACGGGTCTCTCCCAGGCTTTCTGTTAGGCACAGATATAATTTGGCAAGTTCTGTAGGGCATAAAGCTGGCAAACTTCCAAATCGGATAAGAAATCAGCAAGCGAAATCCTTTCCTTACTACCTCCCATAGCTTGGATAGTGGTTTGTCCTCCAAAGTTTCATGGAGTAGAATTTGCTTCACAATGTAATGGCATTCGGAGGGTGAACCCTTTACAAGGTGAGCCTGGTGAGTGTGATTGGATCATGAGGCATTGTCCTCAGGAATGGATCAGTGCTGTTTTCATGGAACGTGTGAGGTGTAGCTCTCATGAGGAGAGGTAGTTCCCAAAAGAGCGCATTATCCAAGGTGGTTGCACTCAGGTCTCTCTCTGCTTCTGCTGGCCCTGTTGTGACATAGCGACCTGCTGCCAGCCCTAAGCCTCTGAACTTGCCAGTCACCAGAATGATAAGGTAAATGATTCTCTAGTCTCAGTTATTTCTGTTAGCAACACAAGAGTGGAGAAAAACATCAGAGTCCGTGCTCTTGTTAGGGATGGAATTGCGATCTGGGGCAGAGTTTGGAATTCTCCACTACAAGCAACTGTAATGCTGAAGGGCCGAGACTGCTCATTTCTTCTATTTTAAGGTAATTTTTGAATTTTTAAATTTGCCATTTGTAAATTATGCTCTCGTGAGACTCTGGACAGAAATTGCTGTTGTACTTGGAGCATTAATGCAGTAAATACTGTTGGTAATGGCAGCACAAACGACTGCACACCTACTTCCCCGAGTTTGCGACTTGACTGCGGGAACAGCAGACGGTGATCCAGGTTGCAGTCGTTTTCCTCCCAGCAGTACACATCAGGAGGGAGGGGTTTCCTGACCTAAATAAGAACAGATTGGTAAATTATGCACAAACTGACTTCGTGATTTTCATTTCACAACCTTCAGGCTCAATTTCACCCTGAATACATGGGCTGCGGAGACGCATTTCACAATTATTAGGTGACTTTATGATTTCACGGTTTGTGACCTGTATATTTATTCCCAGGTCTATAAAATTCTTCAGGGTTTAATTGACAACTGCCATCACCCCTCATACCTAATTCCACTCTTCTGTGCTCGTCATCAGAGGCCTGACAGAAAAGCATAAAGCCCACTGTCCCAGGTTCCATTTTTTTTCCAGGATGTCTGTAGAAGAGATTCATAATCTTAGAAGAAGCTACGTGTTCTTGAAGAGATTGTTAGCATATTCTACTAAGTGCATTCTTTGTTATGTTGCTTTTTCTCTCACCAGAATAGTAACAACCTAAAGATTTTATCATATCAAAAATAATTTACAAATGATACCATCCCAAATTCTTCAACAGATGTTTTATTGAGAAATTTTTTTAAGAGAGATTTTTGCTATGGGGCACATGTACTTGCTGGAGAGACAGAGACAGACAGAGAGACAAAATGTGAAAAATTACTTCCCAGGGGAATGGCCACGCCACAGTCCCTTCTCCTTCATTCTCTCCTCAGAGTCTTGGGCACGCACGCACTCTCACTTACACCATGAGTTTTCAGGTGTTGGGTCCAGGACTCGAACTGTGGTCAACTATGTAGGAGTCCAGTGACAGAACCATTACTGTATCTGCCGGTCCCTTATTGTTCAGTTTTAAAAAGATGTATCAAATAATAAGTATCTAACCTACAGATTATTGTATAAAAAACATTTGGGGGACACAGGCAAGTTGAAGAATGGAAAATCATGGCGACATCTGTCGTGTCACACAACTCGGCTCTTGATTCTGTACTGCCATTCACGTCATCTCATTGTCACACACAGGCTTGCTCTTCTGTCTCAAAAGAACCTGCTTTCTAAACAGGCTATGTTCTTAATAGAGTGTCACTTAAGCCCTATAGCTTACTAAAAAAGGAGAAAAATGACTTAGAATTGGTTATCTATGTCTATATTTTTATATCTGTATCTATATATTTCTTTTTTCTTTTTAAAACATTTTCCAGATACCGTATGTACTCACAAGAGAGAGTCAGAGAAAGAGAGAGAGGGAGAGGGAGAAAGCCCTGCTGCCCCGCCTTGGAGTGTGATCAGAATACAATCCTTTCTCCTTTATTTTTCCAACCTGTGGAAATTTGGGACTCACACAGACACATGCCTGGGGTGTTTTTCAAGCTTCCAGGACCATAATTTAAACCACGCAGTCAGTCGAGTGGGATCTGGCTCTCCTAACCACTAAGCCACAGGGCCGGCCCTATATCTGTGTCTGCATCTGTCCCTGTGAATGATGACATTTGACAAAGAAGCAAAGAACGCAAAAGAATAACAAGTTCTTACCTGTTAAAAGGAAGAAAAATCACTGGGAAGTTTCATAAAATACTTCACCCAGCAGTCTTCTCCCCTAGAAATTCCAATTTGCTAAGTCTGAGCGGTGCCCAGGATTCTGCACGTAATAAGCTTCCCTGTGATCCCATTGTGAGCGATTCTTCTACTCACGCTGGAAAACGCTGGCTTGGGGGATCTATGTTAGCGATTATTCTGGTTTGTAGAGTTTATCAATTTCCTAGCTATTGGACAGATATTTCCGGGACTAGTGGTCTATAATAAAGTATTTGAGACTTAACTATTTGGCTCTGGCTATTGGAAACCCAAGTTTATCCCAGAAGGGCATTATTAGCCTGCTATGAACTTTTTTTTTTCCTGCTTTCTTTTTTATTGACTCTTTCTTGACCTACTCCGAAATAACTATTATTCGGGTCCAGTGAGGCCCCAGGCTGCTACATATTTAGCACTTCTTTCTCCAGCTCTGAGCCTCCCAGCTTGGTTCAGCTATATAAAGAGCCCTCGCACAGCGGTCTGGCTGTCCGGTTATTTATTTAGCTGTATATCAGTTCACTGCTGCCTGCTGGATTGTTGCTTTTTTGCCTGCCAGAAATATTAAGCTATCTGCTCTTGCTACTACATAGCGTCTTCAGCCTTCAGCCAACATTATTAAACAAATGCTGCCCAGCAACTTCATTTATTTTACACAATTTTCTTTCTGAAATCATACTCGTTTTTCAGAATTTTCCTCTGATTTTTTTTTTTAAATCACCAAATCGTACATGAGAAGGTGGTTTACAGCGTCCTATAAGTACCTGAGCAGTTTCCTGGGTTGACTGCTTCTCTCACCCAGACAGGTGCCTCTTTTTCTGGGAGGTGTGCGTGTTTGTGTGTGCTCTTCTATTCTAAGTTCTTAAAAGAAAGGTGGCACCATATAATGAGTGGCGTTTATGTCAGTGGTGATTTTTAGCTGGCCGAAGCCATAGATCCAACGGCATTGTTACTTCAAGTTCATTTTCCCATTTGCCTCGTGAACAAGTACCTCAGAGCTTGAGTCCTGTATTTTGGGTGAGGTTTTTTTAATGTTCTCTCTTGCTTTCACCCTCACCCATTTTCAGTCCTGTTTTATTTGGTTGTCAGGCAAAGTCAGGACTCATTTTTGCAGAGAAAACGTAGACTAATACGTCACGACTTTCCAGACAGCCTGGTCATTCTCCCCTGTACGCAGCTCTTGAGTTCCTGCTCTCCATCCCGATTGCCATTGCTGCACAAAGCCCTCAGCCTCGAGATCATCCTGTTTAAATTCCTCACTGCACTCAGTGACCCTCCGCACTCGTGTTTTCACACCTCTCGGCGTTCGCCCAGGGCCCTCCTGGTCGGAAGGACACTCTCCGCCCGCCCAGGGCAATTATTTAAGAAAGGCCAAGTGTGAGCTCGCCCCAAGGACTTCAGAACTCCTCTCTGTCTCGAGTGGTCCACTTCAGTCTTCACTCTCATGTACTCCTGCTGCCCTCCTTTGTGGTAGAAGTTGTTACATTCTCATCTTTTCCTTCTCATGGGCAAAAAAAAAAAAAAACATTTTTTTTTCTTTGCCCATTTATTCATTTAAAAATCTTCGTGCCTAGCTAAATGTCTTCCAGGAAATAAATGCTGATTTGAGAAATATGTGGGGTAAAGAAGAAATAACAGCAATTTGGCATATTCATAGTCACTGGTTTAATTATCTTTGGTACAGACCCTGTGTCACTTGCCAAGTTATTTGAGTCTGGAGGAAACTTATTTCCCTGCCTGTGATAAAGATTTCTTGTTGTTATGACCCTGCGGAAAGCTCGGTGCCTGCATCCTATTAAGCACATCTTGTATTCATGTCCCCATACCTCGCTCTGTCAGGAGGCGATCTAGCACAATCGACAAAGTCAAAGCTGACCTCAACTCACGGACAGCCTGACTGACGTGACAGTGAGGCCCATAGGACACGGTGTGTATGTCCATCTCTGTTCTCATGTGCAAATGACAGTTTAGACTCACTTTAATCTATTTTTTTTTCTATCCTAGTGATTCTGAAGGTTTCAGAATGTTGTTAAATTTTTACACTCTGAGTGCAGGTGACATGCCATTTTCTATCCAGGTTTTTTCCCTGCCTACTCCCTCTGTGGCCACCTATTGCCTAATTCAGGCTTAGTTCAGATCTCAGCTGAAGCCTAATTTCTTAAAAAAAAAATTATTTAATTTTAGTTTAGTAGTATTATTACTTAATTTGCTATGGAGCATGTATGTTCCCCAGAGAGAGAGATGGAGGGAAAGTGAGAAAGCAAGCCACCCAGGGACCAGCAGTTGGCATAATGGCTTTGTCGCTGGACTCACATGTAGTTGACTGTGATTCAGTCCCAGACCCGGTGGTTTAAACTCATGCCGGGCACATGTGCGTGTGTGCCCAAGATCCCGTGAGAACGAAGGAGAAGGGATTGCGGTGTGGCCATCTCCCCTAGAGGGTGATTTCTCACTTCCTGTCTCTCTGTCCCTCTATCTTTCTGGCATGTGCACGCACCCTATAGCAAAAACTTATCAAAAAAAAAAAGAAAAGAAAGAAAGAAAGAAAGAAAGAAAGAAAGAAAGAAAGAAAGAAAGAAAGCCACCCAGTCCAGGTTCAGGATTCAAATCATGTTTGACCGTGTGAGAGTCCAGAACAGTAACCACCACCTACTGACCCTGAAAAAACATTTCTTCAAGGAAGCTTCTCACAGTTGTCCAAGTCGGAGCCCAGTGTCGACCCCTTACCCTGAATCCTGCTGCTCTCACCCTTCCTTCTGTGCAGTGTGTTAGCATAGGCTCGGCTCTGTCTCACACTCTGTAAATATGCGATTGTTGAGAACAGGGACTACGCCCTTCACTGTCAAACCCTTGTACCTAGCAAAGTGTCTGAACAATATTTCTTAAGTAAATAAAATATTTTCTAGGTTAGAGAAAACTACGATGGTTTTGAAAACGAAGTTCATGCTCTTGAAATACCCGTGTAGAAAGATACAAGCAAAACCTGCAAAACCAAGCTTGAAGTGATCGTTGTATTCCATATCGGCTTCCTGATGCTTACAGCAAATCCAATCTGTGTAACCGTCTCACGTTTCACAAGGCACATGCTCCATTGTTTTCTCATGCCAGGCAGCTTGATAGTGTTCTCGTTTGGCTGTATTTGAGAGCTCCTGGGCGGCCCCAAAGGAGCTGATTTGGAAGATGTTCAGGGAATGTCAGTTTCAGGCTCCTGATGAGCTGCACCACGTGCTGGCGTGGTCACACGTGAGGGCACCACTGTTCCTGTGAGAGGGACAGCTGAGTGGGTAGGTGACCACCTGGCTGGAGAATAGACAGTGGGGCTGCCACTGTAGGAGGATTCATAAGTAAAGCAGATGACAGAAGTGGAAATGAATCTTTTATGAGTGTGAGGTGGATTTGATTGCAGCTAATTAAGGATGACAGAAGAGACATGGAGAATCCGTGTCTACGGTGACACTCGGCCTTGTACCATGAGACAAGTACTCTGGTCAGGGGCTCCCTTTTACAAGGGGACATTGAGCTTTTCCTTTTATGTAAATAGGGTCATATACATATGTTCGCACTGCAAGTCCAGGCTACTCCATGAGTCCTTGGATATGAGGAGTGTGGGGCCCATGCCTGGACTTCTCCAGGACCTCGAAATCTCACTGAGACGTGAACCAGCACAAGAACCTACAGGATTTGTTTACTGACTGACTAGTTAGTTGCTCAATGATCTGACAGTTTCTGAAATGATAGATGATGTTTCTCTCTTTTTTTGCAAGTGGAAAATACACACCTATTTAACAACTAGGTATTCCAGGAAATCCAAATTCTTACATCTCAGTCTATACCTTTTATTTTTTTTCTAACCACCTTCTCACTTGTGTTCTTTTTGTAAATAATATTGAGAAGATAAACTCATGGAAATGATCCAGCGAGCTCCCTGCCCTGCATGTCGTAGCCGTTACTCCCGATGCGTGATGAACTCACGCCTATATAGCGCCTATCCGTCTCTTCCCCTGCCAGGACACGGTGTTGTTTTATTTTATCCAGGCACTTTTCCTCTGAATGTGCAGTGTGTTGTCAAACACACCTTATCTGGAGGAAATGATGCTCCTGGCTGTCTTGGGGAAACACCGTAAATATCAGCAGGTAAACAGAAGCTCTGGTAACTTCTGCGATGTCAACTTTATCTCTGTCACAGTTACAGTGATAGGAAGTCTGTGCAGCATGCTGGTCCATTCCAGCTCCCTGACTGTGTCCCTTGCAGTTGGGGAATTGTGACTAATGTGGAGCTACACACTAGTTTTAATTCCGAAAAGCCACGGCCACAAGGTAAGATCAAGTGTCCACGCTGAGGTGCACCCAAAGGGCCTGTAATCATTACCCACACCATTGACATCGTCAGCCCTTCATTTAATCATGGAGGCCTCCTGTTTAAACAGGAAGATTGACCTATTTAGGAAGATCAGCAACTCCTTCCACACAGAAGGGACTTCTGTTCTAATATACAAAAGATCGGTGATAACGACACTGAACAAGAGGAGAGGGTAGCCTTCTGAGAAGGGGATACATCAAATAGATATATTTGTTGAGAAGTTTTTGCCATAGGGTGCGTGTGCTTGCCAGACAGACAGAGAGAGACAGAGAGACAGAAAGCGAGAAATCACCCCCCAGGGGGGATGCCACACCGCAATACCTCCTCCTCCATTCTTTTCTTGGGATCTTGGGCACACACACACACATGTACCCTGCGTGAGTTTTAAGCCACCAGGCCTGGGACTCGAACCACGGTCGACTACATGGGAGTCCAGCAACATAGCCATTACGCTAACTGCTGGTCCCCATCAAAAATATTTTTAATGTGAAGTACTGTGTTGCAGATGAGAGACAGAAAGAATGTGGGTATTGCTGGAATAAAGAGACGAGGAGGGAGCATGGTTTGAGATGTTGGTGAGATAGGGGGAAACACGTTATGCAAAATTCTGCTTTTGGTATTAAGGTCTTTGTCTTTACTACCGAAATAGAGAACTGAAATGATATAATTTTGTGTGATGACATGTGCTGTGAAAGGGATAAGTAGTGTGAGAAGATAAAGAATGAGAAAGGCTGATGGTCAAGGGAAACCGTGAAGGAGTGAGTCATAGGGAAGTGCATTCCAGTTGGCAATGAGTATGTGGGCTTAGGGCAGGTAGGAGCGTATTGTGTTTGAGGAACAGCAAGGAGGCTCTGCAAGGGCGTCATGGTAGGGAACAAGAGGAGTTCATGAAGTTATCAGAGCTTAGATCTAGAGGCCCTAGTTGGTATATTTTTACTGTTTTCCCACCATGGTGTACGGAGAGCAGAGGAGGCTACAAAAGTACATGCAGAAAGTAGGAAATAAATCAGGCAACAGAAGGCAGTGGTTTGTGGGGGATGATCAGGTTCTAGGTAGATTCTGATGGATTCAATGGAACATGGGTGGAGAGAAGGATGGTGGTACATACTGAGATGGAGAAGATTGGGAGAAGGGTGGCACTGGGTAGCAGAATTAAGTAACTAATTTACATTACGGTCAGAGGATTCCACAATGATAGAACAGGCATTCTGACATGCCTCATAGGCATCCCAGAAGAGATCTGATTATGAAGTTGAATATGAGTATGGTTTGCATTTTGAAAATCTCTCTCTGAGAACAGGTTGTTGGAGAAGCACTCCTGCTTCCCATCCCACTCTCTTAGTAACACAACTAACAAAGGGTGAGGTAAACACACTCACTTAAAGGAGGAGATACAAGGAAGCGATGAGCTGAAAGTGGAGAGTTCCAAAGGTAACTCGGGTTTCACAGTGGAGCAGGAGAAGACCTTAAATATTCCCTGAGGTGCTGGCTGGCTGCCAAGAGAATGTGTTCTTGACTCTCTGATGAAGGATGACAGTGAGCTATCATCGCCTCTCCATCCAATCATGTAACTACTCCACAGAGCAGCATGTGAGGCTGGAGGCTGAGCACATAGGATTTCAGAAGCAATAGACCTTGAGTGAGAGACTGTGTGCTCCTTGAACTTGGGTGAACCCGCAGGCCTGTCCCTTCACCTTTGGTGAGTATTAAGCCATGCCATCCAATACAGTAGCCACTAGCCTCCTGTGAATACTTACAATGAGATAAGTTAAAGTAGGGAGTAAATACTATTTTTAAATGTAGTTGTTAAGTAACATTAACTTTATTTCAAGTGCTCAATTTCTACAGGAGGCTAGTAACTACCTTCCTGGACAAGACAGATGCAAAGCATTTCTCTCATTGCAGAAAGTTATTTTGGACAGGGCTGATACATAGAAATAGAGAAGACGTATTTCTGTCTTTGAGTTCCATCTCTATCTGCTGAGATGACAAGCAAATGTTTCTTATCATTGAAAATCCAACCTAAATCTTGATTTAACTGGAAATTTACAATAGGAACTGTTGTAAGTTGGAACCAAACATTCTTGCATTTTTTGCTATCGAACTTTACTTTTAAAATATAAAGCACACACATACACCTATGTCATCTTATACAATGAAACAACAAATCGTAGTTTTACCTATGCTGAGGTTTGGGAACACAGCTTCTGCATTAATTTAAAGAAACAGAATGAAAAGTAGAGCCAATCAAAACTTATCCGTTATATTTAGATTCCAAGAAATGTACTTTCTATTTCTTTTGTCCCAATTTGATGAAGCTTTGCCACTACAGCAAATTATGTAAGTGGTAAACAAAGAGCTACATCATTATGAGCAGACCTAATGTAATATCAGTCTTTAATGGTCTTTTGTAAACCAGTGGTATGAATAGCAGTGCCTTACAGAAAAGCAGAACAATTGATCTAAAGAAAGCTCTTTCATTCAGCACACTAACTCATACAAGCATAAAGGACACCCCATCAAACAATGAATTGTATTGAAATAGAAAAATACATGAAGCAAGACTGCCAAATTATTTATCTTTCATTAAAGGAGAAAATCACACATAATTATCTCTGGTAGATGAGCATGTTTGTGAAAGTTGGCAATGGGCTCTGAAATAATAATCCCAAAAACTATTCCATCCTTAATCAAGTTAAATATAACTGTTATATAAATTTTAGGAAAGGGACTTCCGAGCAAGGAATGCATTAAAAAGGACCCTCTGAGTCCTGCTTGACCGTCAGGAGGGAGGGTGCATGTGGACCTCTACAACCAAGCAGAGCAGCTCATCCATGCTGGCAGTGTTTTTCTACCCCTGTAACTTCATTATTGAGCAATTACAGCATGTAGCTTTGTAATTTGCACATAAGCAAGTAACGGTTGAAGCCTCTCTAGCTTAAGCAGCTTGGAATTTCATGCCCAGGAAGGAAGCAAATATGCCACACTTTGTGGGTTTAGTCATTCCTTTTCTTTTTTTTTAATAGTTGTGTCAAAGACATAAAACAAGAATTTGCATTTCAAAGTGGTTTCATTGGTGGCTACACACTGAATAGTATCAACCTAAAAAAGAGGCAAACTTAGGCAAAATACATAAAACAAAAAGGAATTCATACAGACATGTTTAAAGACTGCTCTACCTTGCGGCTCGGAACAGTGTATTTCAGAGAGCCCCAAACGTGGTCACCTAGGCCTTATAATCCTGGGACACGTTTTAAAGTCAAAAGCCACAAACAGGAGAGGAGGAGAGAGAGAGAAAATAGAAATAATTGTGTTGTGACAATAGTTATTGGCTATCACAATCATTATCAAGTGCGACTTCAGTCCAAGGTTGGACAGACAGACGGTCTCTGGGCAGATGTCCTTGCGGAAGTAGTCCTTTTGTCAGATTGCTATGATTTTTGTGTTAGATTGTGATTCTGGCTGAGTTCCTCCTTTTAATTTTTGCCAAAGGGTGCTTGTGCTCATCAGAAAAAGAGAGAGAGAGAAAGAGAAAGAGAGAGAGAGAACCCCCTATAGGGGATGATCAGGCTGCAATCCCTTCTCCACTTCTCTCTTACTTCAGGATTGTGAGCATGCACACTCATGCTGGCATGCTTCTTAAGTCACTGGATTCAGTACACAAACTGAGCAGTTGGTCTTGTGGGATCCAGCTGTCTTAACTTTCATTCCAGGACTGGCCCCTGGCAGTGCTCTTTAGATCACCAGTTTCCAACCAAGAACCAGTTTAGTGGAAGACAATTTTCCTCCAATAGGACAGGGTTGGGGATAGAATGTTTTTAGGATGATTTGAATGAATTATATTCATTGTGCATTTTATTTCTGCTACTCTTACATTGTAATGTTATGAAAGAATTATACAATTCACCATAATGCAGAATTTGCAGCCACTCTGCAGCACTAGTGTCATCACCCCAGCTCCACCTCAGCTCACTGTCAGGACAACTTGGGGTTGGTAGGGATGACGACATTGTCATAAAGAGCACATAACCTAGATGACTCCCAGGTACCATTCACAAAAGGGTGCTTGTTCTTATGAGAATCGAATGCCTCTGCGGATCAGGCAGTAATGTGAGCAATGGGGAGTGGCTGTAAATACAGATGACGCTTTGCTGGCTGGTTGCTCACCTTCTGCTGTGCAGCCTGGTTCCTGAAAGGTTATGAACCAGTACTAGTCCATGACACAGTTGTTGTGGACCCCTGCTTTAGATAATGGTTCTTGTTATCAGGCATCCCAGCATGAGAAAACACTCCTCCATGTTCTTCTTGGCTGTTTAGTCAGGGTTGATATTAATGATTCCATTTTGATTTTGAAACCCTCTCACATAGTATGAAGATAATAGCAGATGTCATTCTTCCCTCTCATAGGAGCAAAAGTCAATGTACTAAAATCAAGAGCTTTGAAATTTTTATACAGTATCACCATTGTTTCCAATGATAAACTTATGCATTTACAGAAAACAAGAACATTCCAAATCAAATGAAATTTTTTCTTTGCTATTTCAGAGAAACTCTTACATAGACTTTTGGAGAGTGGAGAGGGAATAAGTTGCCAAATTTGTAAGTATTCCTGGAAAAACTTCTAAACAGGCATCTATGGCTACTTCATTGAAAAATCTTGCTACCTCAAGAAAGCAATGATTGGGCCATCTCTTGGCATCATGGTTAAGGCAAATAGATCACACGTGGCCAAATTCAGGTTTGAGTCTTGAATCCAGTGTCTTGGAAAATGTGTGTGCGTGTGTGTGTGTGTGTGTGTGTGTGTGTATGTGTTCAAAATCCTGAGAGGAGAATGGAGGAGAAGATATCGTGGTGTGGCAATCCCACCAGGGTGCTTTTTCACTTTTCCTCTCTCTATCTGTCTTTCTCTGGTAGCACACATGCCCTATAGCTAAAAAAATGAATAAATAAAAAGCAACAATATTCTGTTAGCTATTCTAGGAGGCACTCAAGTTGGAGGATTTTTTGCTCTTCTAGTGTGATCTGCTCAAAGCTCTGTAGACTGTAAGATTTGTGAGACTGTTAAAATTTGGCCAGTGAACTCCTTTTTGATTAGTTCTAGGTGCTTAAGGAGCTCATGCAATTTTTCACTGGTACTCTTGTGTTAACAAATAATTATGGCACTTCCATTCTCCAGCCCCTACTCCAATCTTTTTCTTTTTCTTTTTTCTGTCCTCTAGGTTGAAGTATAGCCTCTCTTTACAGAAAACAAACAAGCCTAAAGATAAGTATTTGTATTACTTTACGAAATCATCTCTTTGTGTGCTATTTCATTCTGTTTATTTTCTTCTCAGCTTGGCAGAATCCTTTAGACCCTGGATCTTTCTCTAGTCTCTGCTGTGCTCCAACTCACAGAGATGATCTGAGAGATCTGAGTTCACAGCCATTGTCTGTGCCAAGGAGAGAGCATTCTGGAAACTACATTGGTATACTTTTAGCCCTCACTTTATTTTACCCAGGTACATGATTTAGATATAAAGGCTCCTTCTCATATTATTGCCAAAGATACATCTTAGATTGAAAACTAAAAGTGTCTAGAATTGTCGAATAACAGGACTGGAAAGAAGCCTGAAAAATAATGGAATCTATTTCACTGCACTGTAAAGATGAGAAAGTGGAGATTTACACACAGAGACGCTTATGGACATACAAGGAGAATTCAAGTCTCAAGTCTCTGGATTCCCAGTCCAGCCTTCTTTTCC
>NW_006160107.1:3599460-3617853 GCF_000334495.1 Tupaia belangeri chinensis | reverse complement strand
GTGTGTGTGTGTGTGTGTGTGTGTGTGTATGTGTTCAAAATCCTGAGAGGAGAATGGAGGAGAAGATATCGTGGTGTGGCAATCCCACCAGGGTGCTTTTTCACTTTTCCTCTCTCTATCTGTCTTTCTCTGGTAGCACACATGCCCTATAGCTAAAAAAATGAATAAATAAAAAGCAACAATATTCTGTTAGCTATTCTAGGAGGCACTCAAGTTGGAGGATTTTTTGCTCTTCTAGTGTGATCTGCTCAAAGCTCTGTAGACTGTAAGATTTGTGAGACTGTTAAAATTTGGCCAGTGAACTCCTTTTTGATTAGTTCTAGGTGCTTAAGGAGCTCATGCAATTTTTCACTGGTACTCTTGTGTTAACAAATAATTATGGCACTTCCATTCTCCAGCCCCTACTCCAATCTTTTTCTTTTTCTTTTTTCTGTCCTCTAGGTTGAAGTATAGCCTCTCTTTACAGAAAACAAACAAGCCTAAAGATAAGTATTTGTATTACTTTACGAAATCATCTCTTTGTGTGCTATTTCATTCTGTTTATTTTCTTCTCAGCTTGGCAGAATCCTTTAGACCCTGGATCTTTCTCTAGTCTCTGCTGTGCTCCAACTCACAGAGATGATCTGAGAGATCTGAGTTCACAGCCATTGTCTGTGCCAAGGAGAGAGCATTCTGGAAACTACATTGGTATACTTTTAGCCCTCACTTTATTTTACCCAGGTACATGATTTAGATATAAAGGCTCCTTCTCATATTATTGCCAAAGATACATCTTAGATTGAAAACTAAAAGTGTCTAGAATTGTCGAATAACAGGACTGGAAAGAAGCCTGAAAAATAATGGAATCTATTTCACTGCACTGTAAAGATGAGAAAGTGGAGATTTACACACAGAGACGCTTATGGACATACAAGGAGAATTCAAGTCTCAAGTCTCTGGATTCCCAGTCCAGTTTTTTTCCTACACACCCCCACCCCATGCCATCTTTCTGTAGTATTTGCTCTCTCTGATGAACTTTCTCCTCTCCCCGTAGGGTTGCCAATTTCACCCCCTTCCTGATTTCTGGTCTCACCCTGGGCCTCCAGTGAACTGTTACACAGCTCCAAACTCTCTGTGAGCCCTGGACATCCATATCTCCAACTATCATTTTTTTTTCTTTTTTGTCTCTGTTCCTGAGGGTTTATCTGAAATCTATTCTCTGGGTAAACTAGTCAGACTATAAATTTCCTTTTATAGGAATTTTGGACGGGGACAGCCTGACTTATCTTAGAACTCTGTCACTTCAGAGAGTAAGAAAATGCACTTCATCTTCTCACAGGAAACCTCTCAGCATTTTTAGCAGAAAGAAATGTTTTTAGAATTTCTTGGTTTTACTCTTTCTTTTGTGTATTTTCCCTCTAATTTTTTTTTATTTATCAGGACATTGACTTCTTGGATGATCATGAGCATACTGTTGATGACCATGATAATCAACTCATAAGGATGAGAGAGGAGAGTGACAATAAATAAATCTTACTTCCTAAACAGAATGAGGAGCCCAACTAGGATCCAGGATCTAAATACCAGTATAGTATCATTTTCAATGGTCAGCTGGAATGGCTAATGGACTTGAAGCCATTTTCCACCTTGAACTGATCTAACCTCTCAGAAAGATACAATTTCCTCTAAGGTGGGGACAGTCTGCCCACGTACCTACAGGAGTTGATGTAAGCATTAGGAGGGAGCAGAAAACAAAAGAGTAGCAGCCTTGCCCCAGTGTCTCCTCTAACACTGCAGTGCTAGGCTTCACTCAGCCTTCCTTGTCAGGCAAGTCCTTCCTCTTGGGAAGAAGGAGAAAGGGCCAGGAAGGAATGTGGAAAGATTCATTTTGAGGAATCCCAGAGAGGAGGACAGAGGTGGTAGAGCTACACAGGTACAATTCTGGGTATGGCAAGACTGCCAGGAGCAAGACAAAGTGCTAGTTCCTGTTAAGAGGAGATTTAGTTAAAAATCTAGGCCAGGGGAATATAACCAAGAAACAGTTCCTTGGACTTGTCTCTGAGGGAAGGACTTGACCATAGAACTTAGGCTCAAAGTTAGCCTGACCACAGCAGTTTCAGTTGTTTTAGAGCAGCCCGAGCTCCTAGCCTGGGCCCTTCTTAGGAAAAGAACCCATCCTGAGATCTGAGTCAGAACGGGGTCGGCAGGTGGCCATTATTTGGCCCAGCTAAGGGAGTGGAGAGAGTAGCAGCAGGTGGGCTCACTGCTTATAACTGGGATGCACCAAATGATTTGCAGTTCTAAAACAATCCTCACAAGCTTGAATATTCAAATGTAATATTTAAGACTGTATATTTTAACATTAGTAACATTAAGTGTCAGCCTTTTTTCTTGGGCAAGCGTTTTTTGTTCCCAGTCCACTGTTGAAGTAAATGATGTGTTTATCCACAAACTGTTAGACCTATGGTTTGGCTTTACTGACCTGATACACACACCTTCAGGCAATTCTCTTTTTCTAATCAAATTCATAGAAAAGCTAGGAAAAGAAAAAGGCCAGAGGAGGCTCACCATATCTGTTAGGTTGAAGAGGCACCAGGCCCCACTGTGGTTGTACACGCTAGTGATGCTGCTACTTGACCAAGGCCATGTGGGAGGCCCAGGTTCGGGTCCCGGCCCTCCCTGAAAGCTAGGCAAGGAGGTGTGTGTGTGTAGCCTCAGCTACTCAGCAGCTGAAGCCGGAGGATCTGAGCACAATAGACACCTGTCTAAAACAAGAAAAAAGACAGAGGAAGACTTCAGAAGAGAATACCTCAGCCTTGTAGCCACATAGACATACCTTCTACAAGGTCCCTGAGGGAAGTCTGGTCTCCTCACCTCCCTCCTACTGGTCTTTCACAGGTGCCATGTCTGTGGCCTAGTCTTCCAATAAGGAACGCTCTCCAAGGGATGTCAGAAGAAAGAACATGCTAGTTTGAATCTAGTGAAGATGAAATTTGAAAACATTTATCATTTTCAAGAGTGTACTAAGTGAAATATGGATCGAGAGTCAACAAACTTTTCTTAAATCCTTCTTAGAAACTTAAAATAATTCTTCTGAATATTGGCTTTCAGTTCTGATCATCTACATTTTATTAAGTTCCAAAATATATTTAAAATATCAAAAACACCTTAATTTTGAGCATGCCCATGGAAGTAAGAAGAAATCAATATAAAAACACATAAAAAGAGACCGGGAAAGAGCATAAAGCCAAGTCTGTTGGGTCACTTTTGCCACTTACAATAGGGGTCATCGGGGTTTTTCATATAGGTACATAGGGAAAAATGATTTTCTTTGAAGTTATTGAATTGCTGCAAATGAAGTTTTGTCTTGTAGTTTTATTCTTTGATTTTATATAAGATTTTTGTTTATAAATGGACACACATTTTGACCAAACTCAGAACTTCATAAAATCCTTTTGTTTGTAATTGTAAAGTGGTCCAGAACTTTTTCAATTTATATATGCTTATTTTCTTCAAAATATGCCTACGTGATGTTGGAGATGAAGGCTATAGAAGATTCCAAAGTCATAAATGCATCTTTAAAGTACAGTATTTATATCTGCAAATATTTATTGAGTGCTGAGCACTATTATAGGAATTGAAATATATTAGTGAAAAAAAATCAGAGAAAGACCTTTGCTCTTCTGCAGCTTCTATCTTAGTGCAATCATTTTTAATAACCTGCAGCCTGGAATCGCTACAGAAACTAAACATCTCCTGACGCTTGGATCCCACTCCAAAGAATTCTCACACAGTCATTGGGATCTGGCCTGGGCAACACCAGGATCTTCCAAAGTTCCCTAAGTATCTTAAATACACAGGCAAAACTGAGAGCCATCAAACTAGGATAAAATAGGCCATGTTTTCAATTTAGGGCAAATGTTTTTATAATGAATTCTTTGTTACAATCTATCATTTTTTTTATTGATAGTGTACAAATCTTAGAAAAAGAAAACAAGGTGAAAATATTTTAATGAGAGTTGTGGAATTAAAAGACGGGATATCAAGCTCGGAATAGACCTGTGATTAGAAAACTCTCACATGAGGTAGAAGGGGAGCATAAGTATCCAAATATCTGCTCACGTAGTCGTTCTTGGGGAACAATGTCCCATTGCATTTTGGCACATGGGTTCTTTTCCAGACAAACTGCAACAAGCAATAGTGTTTTGCTATAAGAGTAAATAATTTGGTCTGATAACCAATGCTTTTGTCTTTTGCATCTTTTGTTCAATACCAATGTCTTTCTTTAGTGGAAAATTGTAATTATGACCAAGATGAGGCGCTAGTATTGCTTATTCCTGTAGGACATATCTAAGTGGCATCTCTAAGGCACACTTCAACTTTAGACCATGTACGTAGTACCTAAATCTAGGACATTAAGGGTCATATACACTCTTTTAAATTGTCCATTTTTAATCGTGATGGTAAAATGGAATTAAAAGTTTTTATTTCTTCCTCTTTCTTCTTTTTTCTCAGTAATTTGTGTTTTACTAGAAGATCTGACTTGGAGAAGCTGAGGTATTCAACTGGGCCACTACCTCATTCTTACATCAGAATTCTCAAGATATGAAACCTTGTTTTATGTTCTTTTTGTTTGTTTGTTTGCTTTTTTGTTTGTTTTGAGAGATTTTGCTATAGGGTACGTACCCTCACCAGAAAGACAGAAAGTGAGAAATCACCCCCTGGGGGGATGGCCACACCACGGTCCCTTCTCCTCCATTCTCCTCTCGGGATCTTGCGCATGCACGCACACACCCAAGGAAACTTGTTTTAAAAGAGCACCTGCATGGGTCTTGAATGCAAGTGTGTTTGTCCCATGCCGGTTTGTCTGCTGATGGGAAATGAAGTAGCCAGAGGGCTTCTCCCACTTCAGTGTGTGTACAGACCACCCGGCTGTCAGCGAGTGTGGACAGTTTGGAATTGTGTGTTGCCTGTGAAGTTGTCCTCCCGCGTGTCATGTATGTCGGCAGAAGACATGAGCCTTGGGGTCCAGAGAAAGAACTGCCTTGTGACACAGCAAGCAGCAGGAGCTCTATGGTCCCATCAGCTTCTCTTGCTCTTCAAGCCCCACAGGGCAATGCGGGGTAGGATTGCCCAGTGGATGCTGCCCACACAGGGATGTATAGCACACTAAGGAATTCAAAGTGAGAAGCCTCAGTCTCTACGGGAGCTGAACAAATCTAGTCTATCTTTGTCCCCAGAAGGAGACAGTGTCTTCATTAGCTTTGTCAAGAGCAACCCCGCACTCTCCTCTGGAGGGAGATTCTGTCCCGTTTTCCAACACTGCTACAGAAACACCCTCGGAAACAAAAGACGTCAATTCCTTCTCTCTGAAGATAGGGAGAAATGTGAAAAGCCATGTGGAATTGTCTCCCAGTGCTGGGGATCTTGTTCTAATAAAATTCTGATTCCAACAGTCTGGGTGGGACCTGAGGTACTTCACTGCTAGCAAGTTCCCAGGTAATGCCCCTGACAAAATAATGAAAACAGCCACAAAATAGGTAGATTTAGTGTCCTAACTTAGACTGCCTTCATTTTTAACATTCCAGGAAAAAAAACGAAAAACGATGTATGTGGGCATATGATAATAATACCCTGGATAAAAATACACTTACTGATGTATCTCCTGAAGTATGATGTATGTGTTTATGGACAGCCTGTTGAATGATACTCTAAGATAACCCGCTTAGTACATGGCATCATGTCTACATACCACATATTCCTGCCAAACTTGGCTGCCTAAGCTTTGAAGAAGGAAATACACACACACACACACACACACACACACACATATATATACATATTTTAATTCTGATTTTCCAGAAATTATGTGTGCTCACCATAGAGAGATATAAAAACAGGGGGAGGAAGAAAGCAACCCTCAATAGGGCTTGGTCATACTAAAATCTCTTCTCTCCATATCTCCATCCTGTCAGGATTTTAGAAACACATGCACACATACCCAGTGTGTTTTCCAAGCTGCTGGGCTGGGATTTGAACCATGGTAGGCTATGTAGGATCCAGTTCCATTCATCACCATGCTATGGGGCCACCCTAGGGAAGAAATGTGCAGCCATTAGGGGCATGGACTCCAGAGCCAGACTGCCTCTTATCAGCTCTATCAACTTTGATTAGTTACTGAATCTCTTCAGGACTCAGTTTTTCCTGATTCTCCTGGTAGGAGAAATGGAAGGAAGGGATTATTGCATGGCCATCCTCCATGGGAGGTGCTGTCTCACTTTCCTTCTCTCTCTGTCTCCAGAGGGTACATGTGGTATTTAGCAAACTATTTTTTAAAAAAAGAAAGGAAGAAGAAAGAAAGAAAGAAAGAAAGAGAAACAAAATTCCCCTCAGTTTAAGTACTTATACATTTTTTGTTTACTTCAAGAATTTTTATAAGCATAATCAACTATCTATTATCTATTTTTACCTTCATATAAAATATAAAGCTGAACAGTAATTTTAGTATAAATGAAATCATTCTATTTTATTGTGTCTTGCCTTTTTTGTTTATATGAAATGTCTTCGTTTTTCGTTAATCATTACACTTTGATTTATCTCATTCACTCCAGTTTTTTGACATCACTAACAAATGTCAGTGATTTGTACATTTAACATTGAGTATGCTTTTCAATGTTTTGTAATGTAGTTTGAAAGTGAAATTGTGGCTCAAAGGATATGCCCATTTAATATTTTATTGGATAACACCAAAATATTTCTCACAAAGACAGTATCAATTTATACTCCCAACTAAAATGTGTGCACGTTTTCATTTCCACTCATATTTATCAATGCCAGCTAAGTTAAACTTTCTGACACTTCCTAAACTGATATAAAAGTTGGCATCACAATTTTTCGATGTACACTTCTTTAAGTAATGAGGAAAGTAGGGTATTCTTTCAAACGGTGCTGGTTACTTTAAGGTCGGCATAAGGGTGTGTGGGTAGGTGTTCATGAATTGACCTTTCTGATCTCTGGTCCATTTCTAAAATAGCTTTTCCCTTAATTTCAGACTTATTTATCCAAATTAATGATCCTTCATTTCAACAGCCTTGAGTCATCCAAAAATCCATAGGTGCTTTAGGGGATCGAGTGTAGTTCTGTCAATATTGTTTTTCAGATAAGATGTCTTGATAGAGAACTTTAGTAAGAAATAGAGAGACAGCCACACAAAGTAATGACTAGAGAAGATTTATTACTCAATATTCTTTCACTTACAGCAATTAGCACCCTGCTCACTCAGTCAGGATCCTTGAAGGATAACATGAAGTTGAAATTCATTCTCTTTTAAAGTTTAATAGGATACTCTTTTTACATGATGAGTACTTCACATGTAAGTATTTAGACTTTATTTTTCCCATGCATTTGTGCAGCTTCCATGCTAAAATATACAAGATTAGCAAAACACATCAAGATATTAAAGACGACGCTTGGGCTCATGACCTCTTGAAATGATCACTTTCACATGTCTTAATTTTGAATAATTCTGTCTTCCAAAATAAAATTTCGCATTTTAAAGTCTGTTAAAGTAGTTAATTCAAGGTTATTAGCAACTTTCGTAAAAAAAAATTGTGGTTTGTCTAAATTGTGCCTTAGCCATTTTTCCTCTAGAAAATATTACATAGTATAAACTTTGGAAGACAATGAAAAGTGTGTAAGTATAAATTAATCCATAGTGATAATCATATAAAAAAAGATTTAAAGAGATTAAAGTTATGAACATTTTTATTCTAGAATATTTAGCAGAGACCTTTCTTTTTTTTTTTTTTTTTTTTGCTATGGGGCACATATACTTGTGGGAGAGAGACAGAGATGAAGAGAGAGATATTGAGAAATACCCCCCCAGGGGAAAAAGGCCACATCACAATCCTTTCTCCATTATCCTCTTGGGAATTTGGGCACACATGCAGACACACCCAGCATGTTTTTCAAGTCCCTGTGTCCCGGACTCTAACACTCAGTCGGTCATGTGGGATCCAGCCACTGTAACCACCACATCACTGACTGGCAGAGACTATTATAAACTGAGACTTTCAAAAAAAGTTACCTTAGTTAGAAAGCAGTTTTTACAAAATATGTTTAAAATGTTGCTTTATGAGATTTAGCCTGACCTGAATGCCTTGCAAAGCATGTTTTAGAGAGAACTATGAATGGGTGCAAATGTCCTGTTAAAGACGCTGAATCTGCAGTGATTTTAACTTCTCAGAAGGAATTTATAAAACCTAGTTTATGGCTCTCCTTGCATATGGAGGTGTTTCTGATCTACTGTTAGTAAGTTTATCTTAACTTGTTATTAAACATGATATATGTTGAGACCAGCAGTTAGCGTAATGGCTATGTTGCTGGACTCCCATGTAGTCGACCACGGTTTGAGTCCTGGACCCGGTAGCTTAAACTTACACTGGGCACACGTGTGTGTGTGTCCAAGATCCAAAGAGGAGAATGGAAGAGAAGGGATTGAGACATGGCCATCCTCCCTGGGGGGTGATTTCTTGCTTTCTGTCTCTCTGTCTCTCTTTGTCTCTCTGGCGAGTACAATACACAATTAAAATATGATTTTTTAAATGAAATAAGCCATTATATTTTTACAGAGGTACTACTGTTTGGGAAATAGATCATATGCCAAATAAAATTTTCAGTAGATTTCCAAGAGTAGTAGATTGGGCATGTATGTGCATTATAAATAATTTCAATATTTCATTAAGTAGAAACATGAAGTGATATTTTAAAGGAAAAGTAGAAAAATAAAGAAGAAAGTAAATTTTTCCTTACAATGTCTTGTGGTTTAGAAGGCATCCTATCTTATGAGAAACAAAATATGCCTTCTTTAAGCTAATGCATGCAAAAAAAAAAAAAAACCACTGATTCTAAGTTAAATTAATAACTGAAGAGAATTCATTGAAACTTTAATTTTTTTTTAAATTTTGAATTACTGAGGCTAGCTCTAATCAAAACAAAGGTGAAAAATATTACTCTGCAACTATCCCTGGGTAGAGTCAGGAAATTACTTTCATCATTATTTGTCTTCATTAGTTATTGCAACATGAAAGAATCTTCTTGAGTTTGAATGAACATGTCATTTCAAGGTAACTGTACAACACCACACATTCTTGGTGCACATTCTTTGGGAGTTATTTAGGTAGAAGGCAAGAAAGTGTAAGCAGGCATAGGGACAAGGCAATGGGGTGTGGGGCTCTGATACATGCTTCGCAAACTTTAATGTACACATGAATCCCATGACGGGAAGATTTTGGGGGAGGAGCCAAACATCTTTGTTTCCAACATATTCCCCTGTTTATACTGATGCTGCCAGGTCGTGGACCACACTTTGAAGAACAGAGCTCCACGGCATTTTTCACTTGCAGTCAGACTATGCATCCCAAACTGCCCAAACGTGAACCAGGAGAAACTAGATTGCACGCAATTTCGTAATCTGTGAAATGGAATAATGATGAGTTGACTTGTAGGGCTATGAGAATTACATAGGTGAAAATGCAAAGATAATAGTCCTTGGTACAGAGTAAAAGTTCTGATGCTATTGATTTAGGTTTAATTTCTTCTTTTTTCTTTTAAAGAGATTTTTGCTATTGGGCTCCTATACTTGCCAGAGAGAAAGAAAGTGAGATATCACCCCCCCCCGAGAGGGATGGTCATGCCACAGTCCCTCTCCTCCATTCTCCTCTCAGGATTTTGTGCATGCACACACATGTGCCTGGCATGTTTTAAGCTGCCGGATTCAGGACTTGAACAACGGTCAATTACGTGGGAGCACAGTGAATAACCATTATGCCATCTGCTGGTCCCATTTTTAATTTATTCTTAATTGAGCAATAATATGTTGATAGGGATATAGAAATCATGTTGGAGAATTTGTGTATTCATATAGAATTCAGAAGTAATCTAGGGAGGGTCCCTTGTTTATAGCGTGAGTGTCCAGATCGGTTAAATAATACAGGGAACAGGATTCATTCATTTCCTGGTGTACAATCTGGTGTCTTTTGCTGCCCATCCTTGACCCCTAGAGCTAATGTTTTAACTACAAATCTGCTAAATGTTTTTGAATGATTTACCATTTAGGGGTTAAGGTTAAGCTACTATATGGAGGTGTTAAAAAAAAAATTCTGAAAGTCATACACCATCACCTAGAAACCCCCAGTTTCCTTAAAGGGATAACTTGGGGTCCCAGCCTCTGTGCCCCTGTGCTTAGCATTTGTTAGAATAGTGATATATCTGCAGCCTAACACGTGTAAGCAGCATCCTTTGCGCTGACCTGTTTTTGAGTGAGATGGAGAATTGAAAAAGATATAGCATGGAGGAGATTCAACTTCAACTTTCTGCACCTCATCCATTGATCATCCTGACTGCCAAGATTGTCGTTGAACAAGAATGAAGAATTCCTGGGAAGAGGAAATGCGGGTTAGGAAAGCACAGCACCTCCGCGCAGGTGACAGGACTCTGCTCCTGGGGTACATCGTGCCACCGTTGGAACAAACATTTGTGTTCAAGTGCCCGGATAAATCTAAGGATCGTGAAGAACCAAAGCCTCTTATTATTTTTTTTTATTGTCTTATCCCTTTATAATGGAAATAGGTATTTGCTTTCCTGAGGAGGTAAGTGCAGCTGTCTTTTCACTGGGGATTTTCCTTTTTTTATAGCTTAGAAATGGGTCATGACTTAACATTTTTTACATAATTACCGTAGGTGAGGTGTTGTATTTGGCTTTGGGAGAGCCATAGATACGGATAAGCAAAGATCAACCTCCAAGGAACCCATAGTCTAGAACACGGGATAGGGCTGCTCACACCGAGTGCGCCCCAGTGTAGGGGACAGGCCTTGCAGACAGGGCTGCCAGCGTTAGAAGAGAGGAGCTCCAACAGCGCCTCTCCTTGAAGGAAGGGAGAGCTAAGCTTTGCCATAAAGATGTGAGGGATGCGAGGGAATTTTAACAAGCAAGCATTTGGGGGGGGTTTTCTTTTTTTTTAAATTTAAATTTATTTATTAACCTTCATTCACTATACATCATTAGAGCATACAAAATGAGATTTTCCATCCAGAATACACTGCATATTGGCTCAATCAAGCATATCAACAAACATGTTATTGTCAGCAAATAATTTTCCATTTCTTGTTTCCTGTATGTTTTCCTTTTTTTCCCATCTTTGATTCCCTATCTCTCACCCTCTGCCGTGTTCTCACCCTCCTCCCACACTGTCTCTTGTATCCATGGTTGATTTCTACGCCTTTCCCCCCATTTTATTGGTTTGCTAAAGGACTTAATTAATCTAAGTATTTTCAAAAGGGGGCTTTTCAAATAAGAGTGCGAGTAAAGAACAATAAATGCTCACCAAGCTCTGACGACAGCAACATTCATTTAGTCCTGATGTAATTTGTATATTTGATAATGAAAGAAGAAGGATATGCCAGGGCAAGAGTGTAAGGTAATTCATTTGTGCTAAATACTCTGAACTGTTTTTCTTCTAAAGGAAATGGGAAGATCCTGCAGGACTTTGCACAGACGTGACATGTCAGAGCTGTGCTTTCTGAGCATGCCGTGATGAACTGGTGGGTCTGGGACAGAGATTAGTGAAAATACAAGGAGGAAAGTCAGGGTAATCTGTGGCTTTAGGCCTCTTCCTGCTGGATGAGGTGTCAGAGGGCTGAGATTAAATAACCCTCGGTTACTATATAAATCTACTTTCCATGGACCCTCAATGTCATATCTATTAAACTCTGTGATTAAAATCTGTTTTCCACTCCTGTCAGCACAATGGAGTAAATACGTAGCTCTAGGAGCTCTGTTGTGAGCACTATCTGAAAAATGATTATGCTGTATTCTAAATCCAGAAGTGTGACTCTCAGTCAAACCTAATGAATAAGGAGCCCTGGCTTTGACACACACAATGTATTTCTAAATGGTAAGAAGTAGAACAGAAATTATGTCAATAGATCAAAATTGATAAAAGCCAGAGGAAGATTTAAAGATAACGAATTAGTGAGAAGATTATGATTTAAGGAACAGCTAGTGCTAAATATTTTTTTGTATCTTAATGCCTAATATTAACCTGAATTATAGAAAAAAATCTCTTTTTTAATAAAAAAGTTTGTTTAAAATTTAGGATCAGAGGCAATCAATGTATTGCCAAAAAATCATTCCAGGGATATTTGGCAATCAGTCTTTAAAACATCCCTATTTTGTAGTTGTCATTAACTTTTCAATTACTAATGAAATAATGAAGAAATAAAAGAATTGTCCCATGTTCATTCAGTGATAAGACATCAAGTCCAAAACTGGAATCAAGATCCTTTGGATCTAAATCCCACACTTGAATTGTTCACTAATGTTGGCTAAATTTTGACTAATACATTTTACAAAAGGATCATAAAGGAGGTTATTTTAATCAATGAGTCTGAAGTCATGATACTCAAGTGTATGTCTGGGCTTCCTCCTGAACTAATGTGGTGTGGTCATTTATGAATTGTTATCTGCATTCTTCATTGTGATGATGGTAGCTGTTATCTCCCCTGTGATTGTTGCTGGAGCAATAGAAAAACTCAATGTGAGCTCACAACCTTGAAGTATTATGTAAGTCATGCTTATTTTATTACAGTAGTACTTTTTAAAAGTATTTTAAATAATACTTTATTTAAAATATTAAATAAAATTAATATTTTATTCAGCAATGTTAATAACGATGGTGGCAATATTATCTGGGTGTTTTGAAAATAACTTTTCTCCATGAGAGTCTGAAATACTACACAGTATACATAAAGAACCTGGTATGTAGCTAGCGCCCAGTGAAGGGCAGTTACTACAGTAATGTTAGAGCTAATTTCCCATTTAATTCCCTTACATAGATAAAAACTTTACTATAAAATTGGAAAAATAACCAGACTTGACAAAAGATATTTTATTTTCCTTCTGAACATTTAATAATAATAATGACATATATCAATCACCAATAATCAACAATCACAGAGTCCATGCTCAGGTATTTGTTTACCCTTTTTATTTTCTTAGACAAGATCTTACTAAGCTGTAGTCCTAGCATTCCAGGTCCTCCTTTCGACTCTTAGTATTCTATCAGTTCAGGGGAATATAAAATAATATACTGGCAAGAAAACAGGCAGTGTGCTTCTGTGATTGAGGTCCATATTCCAAATAAGCTTACGTTTAGGTAATAGATGATAAGTTTTTTTGGTGACTATTGTATATTAAACTCACATATACTTTAGGTTTACTATTTAATTTATAATCCATAATAGAATTAATACTCTAAAAACAGTATAAAAGGAAATAGCTACAGTAAAATTATACCAAAAGATCACCTCCTTTGATGACTACACAGCTAGGAGCCTTCAAACTGTTCATGAATGAGGCCAGCATAGTGTGGTGGTTAAGGCTCTAGATTCCCACACATCTGACTATGTTTGAATCCTTGACCAGGCAGCTTGAAATCATGTGGGCATTTGTGCATGCATGCCCAAAATCCCAATAGGAGGATGGAGGAGAAAGGGCTGTGACTACACAGCTAGGAGCCTTCAAACTGTTCATGAATGAGGCCAGCATAGTGTGGTGGTTAAGGCTCTAGATTCCCACACATCTGACTATGTTTGAATCCTTGACCAGGCAGCTTGAAATCATGTGGGCATTTGTGCATGCATGCCCAAAATCCCAATAGGAGGATGGAGGAGAAGGGGCTGTGGCATGGCCATCTCCCTGAGGGGTGATTTCGAATTTTCCCCCTTTCTCTCCATCTCTCACTCTCCAGTGAGTGCACATATCGTACAGTAAAAATCTAACAAAAAAGGAAAAAAAGAAAACAAGTTTATCAAAAAACGATGCATTTTTTTGCACTGAAATAAATTTATACTTTTATTTAATTTTTTTCACAGATTTTGAAGTCTCCTCATATAGGGTACTTTGAGTTTTTGAAAGCAAACCACTCAGTTTTATTCTGGCTTTTCTCTACTTCATGCGTGATATTTGCTAATTTGCTTAAAATTTCAGCTTCTTCATCCAGCAAAAATAAAACAGTATTAACAGTTGACTCTTAATGTTATAAAGATTACTAAAATATAATTTATGTAAAATTGGGACCAGCAGTTGGCACAATGGCTATGTTGCTGGACTCCCATGAAGTCAACTACTTTTCAAATCCTGGACCCAGTGCCTTAAACTCATGCCAGGTGAGTGTTTGTATTTGCCCAAGATCCCAAGAGGGGGATGGAGGAGTAGGGATTGCAGTGTAGACATCTCCCCCCTGGGGGGTGATTTCTCACTTTCTGTCGCTCTGGCTTTCTGGCAAGTGCATGCACCCTATAGCAAAAACCTCTCAAAAAATAATAATTTATGTAAAATGTATAATACAATGTCCAGCATACTAGAGTAAGCACCCAAAATGCTATTATTCTTAAGATTTTTGGGTTATCACTGTGGAGCCTTCTGCTTATAGAAGACCTTGGGTGCTGGAATGAATCTGCCTGGTCTTGAATGTCTTTTGTGTACAGTACACAGCCATTGGTGTATTTGCCTGCTGTTTTTTTTTTTTAATCTTTCTTTCGAAGCTAGTTTACACAAGTAAAACCAACTTAGCTTATAAGTGGGACCCATAGTTTTGCCCCTCTGGTTTCTCAGCCTGCCAGAGTGCACACTTCCACGGGCAAATCTCATTTTCCCTCGAAAATCCAGAGGGATAAATTTGCAAGCCTCTTTTGAAATTTTGCCTCATTAAACCTAATCCTTTTTGGAATCACACTAAACTATTTGCTTCGATCATTTCTTTTGGGAGCCAATTCCATGAGCTAATTCAGCTTTACGCAGAGACGAGTTTCTCTTTATCCATTTTTCATTTCTTGCTGTTTAATGCTGGTGTATCTTTCCACTGTGAAGCAACACATTTATATTCTCTGTACCACTCATTCTTCTTAGAGTAAGACATGTGCATGGTTGAGGAACATGCATGGGCATCTGCATCGCTTTGTAATGCTAGTCTATCAGAATATTAAGAAAATGTGGGAGCTGGCATAAATGTTCTACAACTCATTTATACATCAGACATCAGAGTCGCATTTGTAAATTTGTTATTTGGAATATGAAATGGAATTATTAATAAATAGTGATTAGAATATTTATGCTAACTTCACATTTTCTTAATATTCTGATAGACTATCATTACAAAGCGATGCAGATGCCCAAACATGTCCCTTCAACCATGCACATGTTTTATCCTAATGAATGAGTGACACAGAGGTTGTTGGGACGGTCATAAACATGATTTTCTATGCAACAACACCTCATGACATTCCAGATAACCCATAGCTCAATTCAACATGTATGTAGGGAGCACATACTATGTGTTGGGCTCTGTATCCTGTTTACTACAGAGAAAATGGCTTCTGATCTCAAGAACTCTGTGTAGCTGTGAATAATAACAATGATAAGAACTACCTTTCCTGGAGCTTATGCCGAACACTGTGCTTTATGCATATAGTATCTCCTTACTCCTCTCAGGTGTCCATGAAGTAGACGTAACTGTGACAACCGTTTTATGAATGAAGAACAAAGGTTTACAGATATTTAGTGTCTTTCCCAAAGTCAGAAAACCAGAAAATGTCAGAATCCTCATTTTATTTTTTTAAAATTAATTTTTTTTATAGAGAGATTTTGGCTATAGGGTGTGTGCGCTCACCAGAGAGACAAAGAGAGACAGAGAGACAAAAAGCAAGAAATCACGCCTTAGGGGGATGGCCATGCTGCAATCCCTTCTCCTCCCATCTTCTCTTGGGATTTTGGACACACACACACACTTGTCCGGCATGTGTTTTAAGACACCGGGTCTGGGACTCGAAACATGGTTGACTTCATGGGAGTCCAGTGACATAACCATTATGCCATCTGCTGGTCCCCAGAATCCTTATTTTAAATGAGTTCCACCAGATATACAAATTCCTGTTCTTTCTTATTCGAAGTATTGTTTTTGTTTTTCTTTTATTTTTTAATAATTATTTTATTTAATTTTGCTTATTTATTCATTTATTTAAATTTGACCACACACACACACACACACAGAGAGAGAGAGAGAGAGAAGAGAGAGAGAGGGAAAGTGAGAAAGCAAGCCACCAGGTCTGGAACTCGAACTGTGGTTGGCCACGTGGGAATGTCCAGCACCTTAACCACCACACCACCTGCTGGTCCCGGAAGTATTGTTTGTCTTTCATGCTCACCCTTCAGCAGCATCCTTGGCTGGATGGTATGGTAGGCCTAGGTGAATACCTGCTTACCGTTTACAGGTTGCTTTGCACACTAGTGTCCCTCGTGGTGAGGATAACACGTCCGTCTCACAATTCTGGAAGTTTGCAGGTGCCTTCCAACCATAGGCCAAAAAGTGAGCCCTGCTGGCCTGTATACCGGCAAGGGATGAGGGGAGCAGGTAGGGAAGTTAAAGGGAGTAGAAAGTGTTAGGGTCTTACCTTTGGCCTGAAGGGAAGTTTCCTCTCAAAGAAGTAGGCAAGGACAGGCTGGTTCACGCTAGCTCATCCTCTCACTCTATGTATACTTTCTTAACTTGGTATTTTAAAGAAAACATTATAAATGGAAAGGATATCAGGAAAGACATAGTTAATCAATTAAATGGATATACATTGTAGGAGAATACACTGGGACTTTCTTTTAAAAAAAAAAAAAAAAAAACAATTCCCAGAGGCATGTGTGCTCACAGTGGTAGACCCTGCTGCTCAGTGAGCTGGGGACACAAAGAAGGCCCGGATTTGATTCCCCACCCACCCTCAAGGCTGGATGTAGGAGTGGGCGCCTGTAATTCCAGCACGTGGGAGGCCAAACTGGGAAGATCATAACACAATGAGACCTCATTTTAAGGAAAAAGTTCCATGGATTTACATTTTTTATTAGGAAGACATTTCTACTACATGTGAAAATCTCATGCTTCCTAATTTTGACTCAGATTTAAGGTTTGCAGAGAAGACAAGACAGATATGCTGGGATCGGTTGAGATTGTCATTCCTTGTACATACACGATTGTGTGGTACCTGGACGGTCCTGGCTACGGGATGATTTCATCCTCCATGGTGGTACCTTCATGGCTCGACTCTGGTGGGAGGGTTTGTGAAGTAAGCGTTGATGTCTGCATACACTTTAAATCAGCAGACCAACTCTGAATATTTCCTGATGGGAGGTACACGGGCTAATCTGTAGAAACTTTTATTTATCTCTGCATTATACAAACCTGTGGTTCTGTCATTAGGAATTGTCTGAATAATTACAAAGCATAAAAGATGCATCATGATTAAAACATGAAATATAGAGGATGTTTATCAGGAAAATTATCCAGATCTCTTTGAACTTTTAATTTCACAAGAGTAGATTTCTTCTGAGATTACCTCCTGGGGAAAGCATGATGTCTAATCATAATAAAAGTCTTCCTTCCCATGTTCACAAAACTGACTGATGTGCTTCCCAAAACTCAGACAGGTCAGAAGCCGTGAAAAAGACAAAGATGAATGTTAACTTTATAAAATGTCTTAAATGATTCTCGCTTTAGTTTTCCTCAGTTAAGATCAATGTCTGTTTTTGGGGTAGCAGTTGACATTCTTTTTGTGATAATGCTTCCTATTTATCTAACGTGAATAAACTATCTGAAAGAAAAGACCAAAAAAGAAGAAAATTTTTAAAAGGAATAAACCATTTGATGAAAGTAAACATTGAAAACTCTGAGTTTATACTAATTAGATTTATCTCTGGGAAATTATTTTAGGTATCCTAACTCATGGGGCTATACAGCTGGGGGAACCTTAGAGACCGTTTGAAAATGCTTATTTTTACAAATGAGGAAATTGAAACAAGAGAAACTATAGCTTACCCAGATGATAGAATCTGGAAACACTTGTAGTAAGTCGATGTTTATTGTCCTTTCTATTATATAATTTTGTGTGATCACTTGATTAAATAGTTTTTAAAAAGAAAAAAAAACTCTGTCTTAGTCTTCATTTACAAGGTATATCAATAACAAAAATTCAAAATGACTTTTTTTTTTTTTTTGGAGAGATTTTTCACTGTAGGGCGCGTGCGCTCGCCAGACAGACAGAGAGAGACATAGAGACAGAAAGGGAGAAATCACCCCCCAGGGGGGATGGTCACGCCGCAATCCCTTCTCCTCCATTCTCCTCTCGGGATCTTGGGCACGCACGCACACGCGCCCGGCGTGAGTTTTAAGCCACCAGGTCCGGGACACGAACCGCGGTCGACTACGTGGGAGTCCAGCGACATAGCCATTACGCTAACTGCTGGTTCCCCAAAATGACTTTTTAAAAACTCAGTAATGGAGTGATGATGTATCTATGCTTTTTTATGCTATCCCC
>NW_006160107.1:3596857-3599429 GCF_000334495.1 Tupaia belangeri chinensis | reverse complement strand
CCCCCCCCCCCCCAGTATTTGAAGACACAGGGCTTCACAAGATGAGAGAGATGACTGGGTTTGTGAGAGTGGGTCCAGCCCAATCTATTCTCTGTGTGGTAATAATGACAAAAAACAGTCGTAATTTTTCTGCTATGGCCTGACTCTTGGTGTACAGGCAGGGCATCCCTAGCATAAAGAGAGTGTGTTTCAGGGCCTGACTGAGGAATCGCAGCTAACAACTTGAGGAGAACCTGTAGGTCTTCAGAGCGCTTTCTCTGGGAGGCCCTGTCCTCTCTGATACTCTGCCCAACCACTGCTTGGCAACGTGGCCTCCCTCGACATTGGGCTCAGTTCATCACTGACCTTCCCTCCAAACCTGATGAAAGTCAGAGGTGGGCTGACAGAGGGCAGAGCGTCCACTGAGGGAAGGTGGAGGCAGTGTGTGGGAAAGGGCGTCTGAGGGTACTTCAGAATTTGTGGAAAAATGGAATTAAAGAATACGTTAATTTTGGTGTAAAATAAGTTCTGAAATTCATGCAGAGTTTTTTCATGAAACACATTTTCCATTCACTTTTGAAAGACCCTTTGTATGTGTAATATTTTATAAGACAAAAACTTAATGCTGCTTTATTTTGTTACAATATCAAGGAATCAAATTGCCCAACTCTGTTCATTTCTCTTGTAGCTTATTAGAGCGGGTAACCCGAGAGAGTGGTGGATAGATTGTTCACATTCTTATGTCCTCTGTATCTACACCCCCTGCGATATTTACTTTCTATGCGTCTCACACACTCACACACACACACACACACACACACTTTTTATTGCCTTTTACACCGTTGGAGCAGAACACAAAGTAAAATTTGGAGTGAAACAGGTCCGTGATCCCTTTCCTCTGAGCTATGTAAACAAACACAAACATAAAAGGAAATTTGACACAGCTTTGGCTTCTCTCCTGCAGCTCCTTTGTGTGTTTTCCTGCCAATTCGCAACATCCACTTTTCTTATCACAACACTTTTCCTCTCCTTCAGTTGGTTCTTATGCAGAAATTGGCTGAATAAATAATCCGTTCAACTTCAACTTCTGTTTTGGCATACTTCTACATTTGGCCAGAAAATACCTTTCTGGTTTTTTCAGCTGCAAGTCCCACGTCTGTATGGAGAGAAGTGTACTCAGAGATACACAGGGATTTCAAAAAAATCCGTGGAAAAATTAATTAAAGCCAGTTTATTTTGGTCCAAAACATTTTGGAAATCCATGCATGGTATTTTATTATTATCATTTGCATTTTCTATGCATTGTTTTAAGATTTATTTATTTATATATTCATTTATTTATTTTAATTTAACCAGACTTTATTTATTATTGTTATTATTTTTAAACTTGACCAGTGAAAGACAAAGAGAGAGAGAGTGAAAGAGAGAGAGAGAGAAAGAGAGAGAGATGGGGAAAGTAAGAAAGCAAGCCACCAGGTCTAGGACTAGAGCCATGGTCAGCCATGTGGGTGTGTCCAGCACTTTAACCACCATGCCACCTGGTTCCCCATGAGTTTTTTAAAAGCCCTCTTGGATTACTTATTTTATAATGAACTACTTGAAAAAGCCAGAGAGGCAATCATGTTTTAATTCAAATCTTGCTTTCTTTTTCCAAACGTAGCTGGGATCTTCAGGAGAAAGATGGGAATATGATGCTTGAGAACAATAGCTCTGTCCATCAAAACCTCTAAAACAGCGGCCTGTAGGCGATGTGGTGATTAAGGCCCTGGACTCCCACATGGCCGAACAAAGTCCCAGACCCAGAGGCCTGAAAATCATGCTGAGCACAAGTTTGTGTGAGACAAAAATCCCGAGAAGAGAATGGAGGAGAAGGGATTGTGGCATGGCCATCCTAGAGGGATGATTTCCCACTTTCCTTCTGTCTGTTTCTGGTGAATGCTCATGACTGATGACAAAAAAAATCAAACAAACAAAAAACAAACTCCAAAATAGGCCCACACGAATAAGAATCAGAAAGGAAAGATCAAACATTACTTAAAGGAGTAGGTCCTATCTTTTGAAAAGTCATAGTCAAAGGAAGAGGAAAAAGATAAGATTTTAAATAATTCTATGATTTAATCAGATTTCAATTTCCTCCCCTTGCCAAATATATTGATGGTCTAGAAAAAAAGGTTAAGAGATAATTTTTGAAAATTCTTCTCAATATTTTGTCCCCATACTCCATGTGAGGAAAAAAATAGAATGAGCCAAAGGAAAGGTTTCCCTTAATGTGAACCTTAGAGAAGACATTTTCACTTGATTTGTGGCATGCTTCTTTTTACTAATCTTCTATGTCAGACTATCCTTCCTTAATTCATCCAGAACTGTATTTTTGTCCCTCATTTACCGAATATTTTAACCCTGAGGGTTTTGTGGAGCTTGTTCATTTACCTCAATGTTCTTATACAATATCTTCGAATATCAGCTTGTCTTGTGTCATTAGAAAAGTCATGACATATTTTTCTGGTTTTCTGTATGGAAATGCATCATGACGTTTCTGGCAACCCAATAGTTTTCTTTAGATCTTCTTTTTAAAAGTGATAGCAAATAGCGA
>NW_006160107.1:3550417-3596839 GCF_000334495.1 Tupaia belangeri chinensis | reverse complement strand
CATTCATGTCAACAATAAAGGAGTCCAGAGCTTGCCCACTGTAGGCTTAGTCAGAGACTGAGGTGCTAACCGGGAGGACTTCTGGACTGGGGCATGCAGACAAGCTTCCGTTCTTTATCTGGGTGTGGGTAAGCTTTTGATTTCTGATTTAGACATTGGTTCTTGAGCGCTTAATTTTAGAAAACTCCTTCAACTGAACAATTATATTCTGTGTACTTTTCTGTTCTGTAACTGCTGGTTGAAAAACATAGAATTACAAATAAGATCCCACGTTATGGGATCAGGCCACATCTAATGACAAGCTAGGGGAATTTCAGCAGAGGTTCATTTTGAGATTTTTTTTTTTTTAACCCTATTTCTTTGTTTTTAGCCTTAGGAAATGTCTACACCTACTTCTAGAATCTCAAATGCCAAGAAGAGAAGGGTTTCCACTAGTTTTTTAGACTTAGATCTGACCAAGCCAAGGTCTGAAAATGCTTCTCTCATTTCTTCATTGAAAAATTCTCATTTACTCTTATTCCCTACAAAAAGTAACTACGACAAATTTTAATCTTTACTTTCTTATCTACAAACCTCACTCATGCAATCTTTGTCAAGTAGTCATTTATTTTTTTTGCCTGTGAATTTTGCTATGTGTAATATCTATTCATTAGTTCTTCTTAAGGTAATATTGTACTTTTCAGTTAAAATACGGACCATATTTACTGGAGTGTAGAAGGTGAGGAAGTCTGAAATTTGGACCGGTCAGCATGCAGCTCTCTGAGCCTGGAGTAGTCTGTGGTTCGACAACACAGAGCAGTCTGCACCATAGCAGGAGAGTGGTGTTCTTTCAGAAACCTCATCAGAGCAGAGAACCAGTGGAGGGTGAAATCGTGACTTCACAACCCTTGGTTGGCCATCTGGACCACTCAATCACACTACTCATCTGATCGCAAGGATGAATGCGATTTAAAATACTTTAGGCTTTTTGGCTTTACACAATCACGCACTAGCTTCTTTTCCTGAAAACCCCTTCTCTGGCACCTACCCCCTCTGTTGGCTTAGGCTTTCTCTGCCTCACCCAGCAGTACACACAGGGGAACTTTGGTGAGGTCTCAAAGTCTGTGTTCTCCCTTATCAACTCAAAATATAATGTATCTAATATTCTCTCAGTGCATCCTTATACAGGGTTTTTGTATATCATCAACAATGTACCCTCTCATGTGCTTGACTATTGAGTAATTAGTTAATCAATGTCTTGAACGCAATGCAGGAATTCCCAGGGAGTTATTCTGTAAGAGTTTAAGGGTGTTTTAATGGTATCTGGAGGAAAATTGGTTGGGGTTTTGGATTGGGCTGGGAATGCATTATTATTTTTCACTTTCAAAATTATAGAACAAAGCCTCCTGTTATTCAAAAGATGATAGTCAACCCCTTTTCAGGATTGGGTTAATTCAGATGACAAGGAATGCCTGTATTAACAAATCAAATTAAATAATACACAAGTATAATACATCATTATATCATGGGCAGTTAAAGTTCAGGAATTGAATTTAAAACAGGACTCAACATTAATATAAATAATGCTATAGAGAATGAGCCAATTAAAAACTGCTAATTTTACACCCAATCAGTTATTGAATTATCATTTTTCCAATATATTTTGCCATTGATTTTGTGAGCAGAGTTCCCAGTATGATAGTCAAAATTACCTGGAAGAAAGTGATTATTTTCCCTACTCTTTTACAAATTTTATATTCTTCCTTCTAGAGTTTATCAAGTTACATTAGCTATTTCTAAAACTGGCTAGCTAGCTGTGACACTGCTGTCTTGCTCTTTATGAAGGAATATGTATCTTTTTATATGATAAAGTTGCATTTCAAATAAGTAAGTGAATTCAAAGTTTTTATATGATAAAGTTGCATTTCAAATAATTTAGTGAATTCCAGGATTATTTCATATAGAAAATTAAGAAAACTGGCCAGACATATTATATATAATATATATTAACCTGCATTTGTGTGTGACTATGAATATGTGTCTATGACATGGACATTCCAGATGAAGTCACTGTCGATTGTAAAGATTTAATGCACAAATGTAGGCAAGAAAAAACAAGAATGAGTTTATTTATTAGTGTAGAGTAGGCCATTCTGAATGAGACAGGAAACCGAGAATCTATAAAGTAAACATTTAACTTTATTACTTAAACATTTAACCCTTATGATAAAAAGTAACCTAGACAAAGTTAAGTAACAGAGAGTACATTGTAAAAAATAAGTACACTTCAAATTTCAGGCAAAAGACAAATTTGCTTGATTCGCAACGATCTCATGCATGTTAGAAAGAAAACAATAAAATGCTATTAAAAAATGTGTAAGTTATATGCATGACTGCTTTACGGAAGAAAAAATGAAAATACTACCAACATTTAAAAAAATCTAATCTCACTTATAATTTAATATAAATAAAAAATAAAGTAAGATTTTAATGCATCAGATTGGCAACTAAAGGTTTGGTGATATTCAGCGTTGGAAAATATATGGGGAAACAGGATATTTTTGTATTTCAAGTTAAACATATGGCCGTGCCCTGCGGCATTGCTTGTAATGTAACAGTAGCCAGCAAGGAAATGCTGAATGCTCATTAGTTAGGAAGGGGCTAAAAACCTGGGACCAGATCCTGCAGCTCTACGACAGGAGGTCGGTCTCCATGCTCAGATACGGGAAATGTGGGCTCCCTCTGGTGAAGATGAACAAATAAAATGTACTCGTGCTAGTGTCTGCCCTTAACCAACAGGAGACATTCCAGAGCAATCCCGTCACCTCTGAGGAAATGCACGAAGGTGGCTGCCCTGCAAGGGGGAAAGGAGCAGAATATTTACATTTATCAGAGGCTTTTGTCTGAATTATGTTACCATTGACAAGCAATATACATTGTAATGTCTGCAGGGGTTTCATGAGTGGTATCATTAAGAATCTTTTCGGCTTATTTTCCTATATTAGTCTTTAATAAGCAGAATACAAATATTATGATTAAAGTAAAAGTCAGTTACTTCAAATATTTTTCATAAATCGATATTCTTACAAGTGTTTTCCCCAAACTGTACTCCACACTTATTTTTCTCTATATTTTAATATTAGAATTGTCGATGAAGCCATCTATGGAACGACCTTAGCTCCTTAGCTTGAAGTGATATTAATGTTGCAGTAGAATTATTTTGCTCCCCTCCCCCTTTCAAAGAACCTATCTCTATGTATTACTATATTGCATCACCCTCCTGGCACCCTGCTGCGTGAGGTCCAGTCAGTTTCATTTAAAGGCACACCATACCCACTTTTTTTTTTTTTTGAGGTTTTTACTATAGGGTGTGTGCGCTCGCCAGAGAGACAGAGAGAGACGGAGAGACAGAAAGTGAGAAATCACCCCCCAGTGGGGATGGCCACGCCGCAATCCCTTCTCCTCCTTTCTCCTCTCAGGATCTTGGGCACGCACGCACACGTGCCTGGTGTGAGTGTAAGGCACCGGCTCTGGGACTCAAACCATGGTCAACTACATGTGAGTCCAACGACATAGCCATTATGCCAACTGCTGGTCCCATGACCATGCCCACTTCTAATCTCTGATCTCATCCTCCCCACTTTCACCTTGGATGGAGGAACATGGGTGTGGATGGTTCTTTTAATCCTGCCCTCCCTCTTCTGGGATAGGAGCAAGAAGGAAGCATTTAAGGAAAAGAGCTTTCTTTCACGGAACTGGGCATGGAAGGAAGTGAGCTATTTCTTTGGGGTGGCTGCTTCCACATGTTTTCTGGAGCCCACATATCAGTTCTTTTATTCCCCCCCCAATAAAAACTCCAGATTTCATTTTTCATTCACCAGTCTGTCATCTTAATTCAGACTCAATTACCAAAGAAGAGACAGATTAAAAAAAGAACAACCGAGGGGCAAGATACAACACTAATTCACATGAGGCAGTATGATGCATTTTACACACTTATAAAGGGTAGCATCTTTCTACTAGAAGAAAATGGAGTGAACTTCTATGTCAAAGAAAGAGTAGCTTTTTTGTCCATATATAAAAGAAGGAGAGGGTCAGCATATGGTGTGGACGTTAAGGTGACTGACAACAGCCCCTTACATTAAAAAATGGGTCTCTGCAGAACCAGCAGATGCTGTAATGGTTACACCATGGGACTCCCATCAGGTGACTGTGATTGGAGTCCCGGACCCAGCGGCTTAAAACTCACACTGGGCACAAGTGTGTGTGTGTGTGTGTGTGTGTGTGTGTGTGTGTGAAAAATCCTGAATGGAGAATGGAACAGAAGGGATTGCAGTGTGGGGCCGGCAAGTGGCATGGTGGTTAAAGGTGCTGGACTCCCACATGGCCAACCACAGTTCAAGTCTTGGACCTGGTGGCTTGCTTTCTCACTTCCTCTCTCTCTCTCTGTCTCTCTCTGATCAAACTGGAAAATAATAATGATAATAATAATAAATAAAGTTAAATGAAATAATTCTTAAAAAAAAAAATAGAAGGGATTGCAGTGGGACCAGCAGTTAGTGTGATGGTTATGTCGCTGGACTCCCATATAGACGAACGCAGTTCGCATCCCAGACTCAGTGAATTAAAACTCATGCCAGGTGCGTGTGCGTGCGTGCCCAAGATCCCGAGAGGAGAATGGAGGAGAAGGGATTGTGGCATGGCCATCCCCCCTGGGGGGTGATTTCTCGATTTCTGTCTCTCTGTCTCTCTCTGTCTGGCGAGCGCACGCACCCTACGCCAAAAATTTCTCCAAAAAAAAAAGGGGATTGCAGCATAGCCATCCCCCTAGGGGGTGACCTCTTGCTCTCTGTCTCTCTGTCTCTGTGTCTCTGGTGAGCGCACAGCCCTATAGCAAAAAAAACATCTCTACAAAATGAATAAATAAATAATGGGTTTCTGCAGTGGGTGTTATCATTGTGGCCAAGTCTGTGTTGTAACAAGTGCCTCTTCTCATTTTTTCTTCGCAGAAGTCTCACACACTTGCCAAAGAGAGAGATGAAGAAAACATAGCCATTCATAGGGTTTCTCTCCAGTGCGAATCCTTTCACAATTGTGAAAGAAAGTAGAATCAGAGATGGCTTTGCCGCAGAGCTTCCATTGTCTCTTGTGTCTTCTTATTCCTCGGAAGGCTTTTCAGAAGCCTCCCCATGGCCTAGGTTCCTAATAGATGAGCCCTAACTCCAACTCCAACAGCCTCTTCCAATCCAGCCTCCTTTCCTCATGGGCTGGGAAACCTTGGCCAGGCACACCACCCTTGTTGACTACTTCTCCCTCTCCCCACCCTCTTCTGCTGCCTGCTCATCTTGAGGAAGACTGGGGGTTCCGACTGTGAATAGGGCCAGTTACCTGGTCTCTGAGATGGTGCAGGAAGGAGGGGGTGCTGGCTCCTACGCAGTTGATTACCACTCGATTTTATATTCCACTAAATTCTCCCTAAACAACAAACATCCCCAAAGCTAGCTATCTTTGTTATTTTTAATAAGTCTTTGAGGCTAGGAATCTTCCAACTTACCCTAAATATCTCTCTAGATTTAAGATTTCTTGAGGATATTACAAGGTTGAAAGGACTAATATTTGTTCCTCTAAAAAGAGAAACGATAAAAACATAATGCTGAAGAGAAAAACTAAAATAAGATCTGGAATAACATTGTATTCCATAAAAATGAGTTTGCACTTTGCTCTCTCAATAATGACTAGCCTCTGAAAATGACCCTGGGTCAAAGTAGCTTTATCATGTTCAATTTCCAAGGACATTTATCAATTCTCCTGGTTGCCGTAGAATGGCTGAGGAAAAGAAGGCTGTTTCTTGATGCAGACTCACACTGAAGTGATTTTCCTCTACATTCAACAAGTCAAGTCAAAAACATTGTCAGACATGCCTTTAAAATCAACTAGAGAAGTACCAACTGGGGACCAAAATACCATCTCCAACAGGTACAAACAGCGCACAGGCAGTTTTCCCTCCTCCTTGCATTAGGGGTAACGCGGGCTTCGACGAACCTGCAAACTCACGCTCCGACCCGAGAGATGCTCCCATGTGAGAGAACATGCAGGAACTGAGGGCTACGGAGGGGCGGGCAGGCGCGTGTCTTGAAGTGTCCTGCCGAGTTCCAGGGCAAACCCTCACAGGGTGAATGGTGGGGAGAATGCCTGCACTGTTTGAATAATTTCTATTTTTCTTTCTTCCTTCCTTCCTTCCTTCCTTCCTTCCTTCCTTCCTTCCTTCCTTCCTTCCTACCTTCCTTTGTTCTTTCTTTCTTTCTTTCTCTTCTTTCTTTTTTTTTTTGCTATAGGGCACGTGCGCTCGCTCCCATGTGAGAGAACATGCAGGAACTGAGGGCTACGGAGGGGCGGGCAGGCGCGTGTCTTGAAGTGTCCTGCCGAGTTCCAGGGCAAACCCTCACAGGGTGAATGGTGGGGAGAATGCCTGCACTGTTTGAATAATTTCTATTTTTCTTTCTTCCTCCCTTCCTTCCTTCCTTCCTTCCTTCCTTCCTTCCTTCCTTCCTACCTTCCTTTGTTCTTTCTTTCTTTCTTTCTCTTCTTTCTTTTTTTTTTGCTATAGGGCACGTGTGCTCGCCAGAAAGAGAGAAAGAGAGACAGAAAGCAAGAAATCGCCCCCCAAGGGGGATGGCCACACCGCTATTCCTTCTCCTCCATTCTCCTCTCGGGATCTTGGGCACGCATGTACACATGCCCGGCATGAGTTTAAGCCACCAGGTCTGGGACTCAAACCATAGTCAACTACATGAGAGTCCAGCGACATAGCCATTATGCCAACTGCTGGTCCCAATTTCTCTCTATTTTTGCAGAATGAGTAGAGTTAATTATGCAAGAACCACTTATATACTATGGCTCCATCAGAAGAACATTTGTAAAATAAAATAAGAAACATATTAGCATTCTATTGCTGTTGCAACAAACTACTACAGATGAGTTGATTTAGAAAAACAATATATGGGGGTGGAAAGAAGTCCATGTTCACCCGGAGATTAGGGGAAAAATGTATAAGGTTTGGGAATGATTGGATTTAAAGGAGATACAAGTGGTGCCCAAGTAACCAGTTTAGAAAACCGACAAAACAATGTTGACATTTATTTTAGTAGTAAGAACTTTTAAACCTATATTTAGGGGAGGTTATTATATCAATCTGAGGTTTAGCATAGCAGGTTATACTTAGGAGTGTAAAGTTGTGGGTATAGACCTCAGCCATAAAAGGGGATTTGGAAGTCACCAGATGGGACATTTGAAGTGGGTTCAGGTTGGAGTGTCACTGACCATTCTGCACAGCCAGCTCTCTGCGGTGGGGGGATACTTTGTGCAGTTTGGGGTACGTACCAGCTTCCTGGCCTTTTCTCTCAAGATGTCCAAATCCGTCCAGTTGTGATAAAAATGTCTCCAGGTAGGGACCAGCAGATGGTGTAGTGGTCATGTCACTGGACTCCCACATGGCCGACCACTGTCTGAGTCCTGGACCTGGTGGCTTAAAAATCACACCAGATATGTGTGCACATGTGCCCAAGATCCCAAGAGGAGAATGGACGAGAAAGGATTATACTGTGGTCATCCCCCTGGGGGGTAATTTCTCACTTTCCCTCTCACTGTCTCTGTCTCTCTCCAGTGAGCACACACACACTCTATGGCAAAAACTTCTTAAAAAAACAATAAAGTCTCAGGACCAGCAGTTGGCATAATGGCTATGTCGCTGGACTCCCATGTAGTTGACCGCGGTTCAAGTCCCAGACCCCGTGGCTAAAACTCATGCCAGGTGCATGTGTGTGCATGCCCAAGATCCCTAGAGGAGAATGGAGGAGAAGGGACTGTGGCATGGCCATCCTCCCTGGGGGGGTTGGTGGTATTTCTGGCTTTCTGTCTCTCTGTCTCTCTCTGTCTTTCCAGCGAGTGCACGCGCCCTATAGCAAAATCATTTCCAAAAATAAATAAATAAATAAATAAATAATAAAGTCTCTAGATATAATAGAATACCTCCAGAGGGCAAAACTGTCCCTGATTGAGGGCAGTTTCAACGGGCATAGGTAATATAACGCAAGCAAAGAGTTAGACTGAACATTTATTAGGATAGAGAGCAATTACCAAGGTTATGTCAATATATTATTAAAATTTAATTTATTACTTTTTAATATTTCCCTATAGGGCACATACCACATATACTCCCCAGACAAAGAGAGGAAGAAAGAGAGAGAGACAGGAAAAGTGAGGAAGTGAGCTGCTGGATCTGGATTTCAAATCACGGTTGGCCCTGTGGGAGTCCAGCCCCTGAACCACCAAGCCACTTGCTGGTCCCAGGTTGTGTCAATAATTATTGGAAATACAAAGGAAGAGCCATTCTGAAAGAGTGCTGAGGAGTGTCTGTTTTAACAAAGGAGGGAAATTAGAATAAAGTGCTGGGCTGTTGGAAAGTCTGATGTATTTTTTCTATGCAAAAGTGCATCATGACTTCTCCAAAGACCCAATAAAATCAGAATCACGAGAAGACACCCACCCAAAGAAGAAATGGCAAATTATATCAAAAGTTGTAAAAATAAAACGAGATAAATGTATTTCTTTTCTGTTGCTATTGTAACAAATTATTACAAATGCAATGGCTTAAAACAGCTGAAGTTTGTGGACCAGTAGGTAGCATTGAAGTTAAGGCGCTGGATCCCACATGGCTGACTGTGTGGCCCGAGGCCTGGACCTAGCAGCTTGAGAATCACATCAGACGTGAGTGTGCGTGTGCCCAAAATCCTGAGAAGAGAATGGAGGAGACGGAATCGAGGAACAGACAAGACTTAAGTTTGTCGTTTTCATCAATGTGAAGAACAGAAATCTGACCAGGTTCTCACTGAGCTAAGGTCCCGGAGTTGGTAGGGCTGCCTTTCTGGGCGCACACAATCTGTCTCCTATTCTCCCCAGCTCCTCCAGGCTGCTCACATCCCCTGGTTTGTGGCCCCTTCCCACGTCTCTACCACCAGGTGTGCCTCTGTCTGTTCCTCCTTCTGTGGGCAAATCTTCGATCTTCGTTCTTGGCCACAGCTCGGAAAGAATTCCCAGTTTTAAGGTTTGTATGATTTGGTTGGGCTCACCTGGATGGTTTCGGAAACATCTCCAGGCTTGCTGTCCTTACTCTCATCTTACAGTTTATTTTGCCACAAGCTGCAATGTATTCTAGACTCCGGGACTAGGGCACCGACCTTCTAGGGGTGGTTATTATGGTATCACAATAAAGGGATGAATTTCCTTCAGATTTAATAATAAGAAAACCACATTCCACCACCACCAGAAGGATGGTACAGGCAGGAAGTTCACTTGTGGTGAAATAAAGTCTGCAGGAAGTGAGAAAGAAGTTCTAGGAAGCACGTAAGTAGGAGTGCATAAACTAGCAGAAAGATATTAACAGTAATATAACTAAACCGTAGAACATAGCTTCATTAATTTTTGACTTTGCTATAAATGCTTCCCACATGGCCGACCACTGTCTGAGTCCTGGACCTGGTGGCTTAAAAATCACACCAGATATGTGTGCACATGTGCCCAAGATCCCAAGAGGAGAATGGATGAGAAAGGATTATGGTGTGGTCATCCCCCTGGGGGGTAATTTCTCACTTTCTCTCTCACTGTCTCTGTCTCTCTCCAGCGAGCACACACACTCCATGGCAAAAACTTCTTAAAAAAATAATAAAGTCTCGGGACCAGCAGTGGGCATAATGGCTATGTTGCTGGACTCCCATGTAGTTGACCGCGGTTCAAGTCCCAGATTCCGTGGCTTAAATTTTCTTTAAATTTTCTTTCTTCCTTCTTTTCCTTCTCCTTCCTCCCTTTGTCATTTCCTTCCTTCTTTCTTTTGAAAAAAGTAGAAACAATACAAATTTAGTTGATTATTTTTGTATATCTGTTTTTAAATTCATTCCCTTCCTTGTTTTTGTAGAAGCACACTGTTCTGATTTTTATATATTTTGTCACTATGCATATTTGAAGGTTTTTACCAAACACATTTATACCAATAATCATATATATCAATAGTATTCTTCCATATTTTTTGAGAGATTTTTGTTACAGGGTGTGTTCTCTTGCTGGAGAGACAGAGAGACAGAAAACGAGGTATCACCCCTCCCAGCAGATGGCCAGGAAGCAATCCCTTCTCTTCCATTCTCCTCTCAGAATGTGGGGCACTCAGGCATACACACTGGTGTGAGTTTCAAGCCTCTGGGTATGGGATTCAAACCATGTTGACCGTGGTTAACCACTATAGCACCCGCTGGCCTCATGTATCCTTCCACAATTTTAAGAGCTTTTGATTTTAAGGTTTTTTTTCTTTTTTCCATGAACAAGAGTGAAAGAGACAATGTGAGAGAGACACGCCCAATGGTCCTCACTCCGTGATCCACCTCCAGCTTCAGGCAGACACACATCCTGGGCACACAGCATAAAGCGGGCCTGGGCCACCTTTCCAGGCATTGGCCCCTCTGGCTCTCGGAGTTGTCTGAGTAGCGCCGTGCTGTACATGCTCTGTGAGTTCCATCCCCTGACGAGGTGGCAAGATTTTGAAGTTCGCACATTTGACAGAGGCACTGTTTTTGCGTGCTGTCTAGTACGCTGTTAGGCTGAATATACAAGTTTGTTTTTCTAATTCCCTACTGGTAAGGAAGTCACTTTTCATTTCTGGATTATTTCTTTTACTTCTTTCTTTTTGATTAACCTTGCAAACTCTTTTTTTTTGGGCAAGTTTTAAAGAACCGGTTTTCATTCTGTTAACCCCTCTCACATGTATGTACTCTCTCCCTACCTCATTCCATTTGAGCCCTAATCTTTATCTTGTCCTCTCAGCCTCTCATTTTGGAAATCCTTTTTGAATTAATTGAAATACATCCTTTGCCCACTATTCCAATATTAATCAGCATTTTATTCTAATGTATTATAAGTTATTATTAAGTTATAAATACTTACTTGTTTGTTTTTGCTCTAGGGCATGTGCACTCACCAGAAACAGAGCGAGAGGCGAGGTGAGAAATTATCCCCCAGGTAGGATGGACGTGCTACAACACCTTGTCCTCCATTCTCCAGGGATTTGGAGCATGCACACATACGTGCCGGGTGTATTTTCAGGACTGTCAGGTCCAGGAATAAAACCACACCATTGGCCCTGTGGAATTAAGCTACTTTAACCACCACTTCACTTGTCTGACCCTACTTTAGATACTTTAAAATAAAGTATTATCTGTGTCTCATAGCTTGTTAACATGTCATATTTTCTTTAATTTTGTTTTTATGTATTTTTAGATTTTCATTAAATTGTATGGGTGTGTGTGTGTGTGAAAGAGATCATAGCTGTTTAGAAGTATGCTTCACATTTTGGGACCAGCAGATGGAGTCATGGCTATGTCGCTGGGCTCCCACGTAGTCGACCGCAGTTTGAGTCCGGGACTGGTGGCTTAAACTCATGCCAGGCGCATGTGCGTGCATGCCCCTAGGGGGTGATTTCTCTCTTTCTGTCTCTCTGTCTCTCTCTGTCTTTCTGGTGAGCGCACGTGCCCTATACTAAAAAAAAAAAAAAAAAAAAAGAGAATGCTCTATACTAAAAAAAAAAAAAAAAAAAAAGAGTATGCTTTACATTTCAAAATGAACGTTTTCCTCTTATCATTTTATTAGCATTTTCGTTTAACTTAGTAGAGGGGGCATGGTTTAGTGTGGAAACATTCATTCCATGTGTACGTTCTTAAGACATTTGCTTTGAAGAGGAAAAAAGAATAAGTTCAGATCACTAATAAGAACTATTTGAAATGGAGATGTTTTATTTGTCAATGAGGCAGACTTGAGAGAGGGTGATGCTTGTGGGAAGATAAAACAGGGAGGGGAATTGAGCTACATGCGTCCCTGGAGGTGCGAGGAGGTGAGGGTTCCCAGGGTTGGTGGAGGGTCTGTTCTCTAAAGAATTTGAAGGAGCCCATGGTGACACTGGTAAAATGTGGTGGGCCGCATGGCCGGCCTACCTGGGAAGGTTTTGGTTTGTGAGACCATCAGACCCAAGGGTGCTCATGATCGGGGTTGCTGAGGCCAGGCGTTCACAGCCTCTGAACACTGTTAGGTATCTGGTATTTTTGTTTCTCTAGCTCATGGAAGAAGTATATAAATAAACCTTAAAACATGAAAAGAGTAAGGGAACCACTCATTGTAAAAAAAAAAAAAAAAAATGAGGGACCCAGCAGATGGCGTAATGGTTATGTCACTATCTCCCATATAGTCCAGGAAAGTTCAAGTCCCAGATATTCACACCAGGCATGTGCTCATGCATGCCCCAAATCCCAACAGAATGGAGGAGAAGAGAATGTGGCACAGCCACTCCCTTGGGTGTGGTGATGTCTCATTTTTGTCTCTGTCTCTCTGGAGAGCACACACGCTAATAGCACCAATCTCTCTCAAAAAGAGAGAGAGAGAGAGAGAAGAAAATGAAGAATAAGGATAAGGCTGTAAGAAACGGTTGATTGGGTAGCTGAGAATTTACAGAATCTGTGAGTATTTTCTTTTTTCTTTGTAGAGGTTTTTTGTTTTTTATTTTATTTTATTATTATTATTTTTTCCTTATGGAGTGCATGTGCCACCGCCAGCCAGCCAGAGAGACAGACAGAAAGAAAGCAAGTGAGAAATCACCCCCCGGGGGGATGGTCACACCGCAATCCCTTCTCCTCCACTCTCCTCTAGGGATCTTGGGCACGCACGCACACACGCTCGGCGTGAGTTTAAGCCACCGGGTCTGGGACTGGAACTGCAGTTGACTACATGGGAATCCAGCGACATAGACATTATGCTAACAGCTGGTCTTTTTTTTTTTTTGTATTTTCTATGACATACACAATATCTTGTATAGTAGATGGCAGGGATTGGTAGGAAAGTTGAGAAAACTGAAAAACCAGCAAGGTTGCTGGATAGGGTTAGCAAGCAGCCTGAACAAACCTCCGTTAATTGATCTCTGTGTGAGCATGGGGGACGTCCTAAGGAACTTTCTTACACGTTCACCAGAAGTGGGACTGAGAGCTGGGTCTAGCTTCCTTCATCAGCTCCAAATGACAGATGCCCTTGTCTTCAGTTCCGGGTCCTTCAGGGCACGTCCTTACACCCGCTGCACTCTCAGCCCTGGGAACATTTCTATCCTTCCCTCACGGGAAGTCTTCATCCTGGAAACGCTGAGCAGACCCTGGTGGTAGCCACAGTTACATTCAGTTCAGATACGTTAAGGCATTTCCCTTCGAAGATTCAGTTTCGGATTAAGGGTCTTCATTTAGCACGCACATTAGGTAGGCCTCAGTTTTGAAACTGAACACTATTGTAAGATCATTGTTGGTCTCAGCATTTCCCCACTGTCATATTCATAATGTGTTCACGCAACAGTTTAGACCCATAGCACTAGTCAGATTTGTGATTTTTAAAAATTCTTCTTCTGGGACCAGCAGTTAGGTAATGGCTATGTCGCTGGACTCCCACGTAGTCGACTGTGGTTCAAGTCCTGGATCCGGTGGCTTAAACTCACACCGGACGCGTGTGTGGGCGTGCCTAAGATCCCGAGAGGAGAATGGAGGAGAAGGGATTGCGGTGTGGCCATCCCCCCGGGGGGTGATTTCTCCCTTTCTGTCTCTCTGTCTCTCTCTGTCTGGTGAGCACCCGCATCCTATAGCAAAAACCTCTCCCCCCCAAAAAAAAATTCTTCTTCCTATCTTTGTCTAGCCACATACACACACACACACACACACACACAGTAACCACTCACAAAAGTGTGTTTCAAAGCAATGATTTCCACTGAGGAGCCTGAGATCCCTGGATGCTACAAACATTTCTGAAAAATCAAGCACTTCTGAGTGACATGTTTTATTACACTAGGTCTCACATGGCTTTCCTGCTGTATCCATACTGGTACATTTTTTTCTGTTGCTCTCAAGGTAAGGAACTAAGAACCTATACTATAAATCGTTGGCGGTATTTCGTAAACGCTTCTGGAAATAAGTGACTAACAGCTCAGGACTGAGACTTTTCCATAACTAAGTTTACTGTACCTGCCCCATCGTCATCTTTCATCTGGGCCAGGATAGGACATTTTCTGTTTTAAAACTGGGATGATCGTGGAGCCAGCAGGTGGTGCGGTGTTTAAGGAGTCCGACTCCCACAGAGCCAACCCTGGTTTGAGTTCTGGATCTGGGGGCTTGCTTTCCCACCTCCTCTCTCTCTTTCTCTCTCTGGAGAGTGCACGTGCCCTATAGTAAATTAAAAATAAACAAACAAAACAACAAAAAGCTAATAATAAATAAAATGTAAAATACCCTTTTAAAAAAGAAAAATAAATCTGGGACAGTCCTGGGAAAACTGGGACAGTTTTCTAGCCAAACTAGACCCCAAATTTGGATTACTTTCCTTTCTAGCCAGAAGTCAGCACATCACACGGTTGTCATTTTTTACGTAGCTGTATTAAGAAGCGTTGTAGTTCCTTCCGCATGTTCTATCTGACTAGTTTGACTTGGAAAGTCTTACGCATTTTAAAAGAATATGTGAAAAAAATTAAAAAGTCAGCTTAGAGCGTGATACTTGCTCTTTAAAACTCGGTTTGTTCTTACATGCATGCGTATTTAGAAGACGGCATCTGGAAAGGTCTGGAAGTACTTTGAGGTTGCAGACCATGAAACCCCATGCTTTAGGTTTGAAATCAAGGGTCTTCCTGACACAATAAAAGTGAGCGAATGAATGACTTGAGGCGGGGAGGGTGCATGGCCTCATCTAAATAATGCAAGGAGAGGTCAGAAGGGAGCGCTCTTCCCCTTAGAGTTTTTCCACACAGTTATGCTAATTTCCTTGGGTCAGACTTTAATAATACACGAAGGTAAAAACAGCACAGGTGGTTGTGAAGATAAATCTTCAAGTTTCCAAGGACAGCCTCTAGTGCATTAAAAGGGTCTCAGTGTCTTTGTATAATACCCTACAACTTGATGTCATAGGAGGAGAGGAGAGAGAGTACAAATTTTGACCCAAGAAAGAGTAAATTAAAGGCATTTTTCACAAAAGAAATGATCAGAGTTTTTACCATGAAATGTACATTTTTTTAAAAATCTAAAGCATATTTATAGATACAAAGGCAAACCTATTTGGTGGTTTGGATCCAAGAAGAATGAAAAGAAAATGTGGAGTAAAGCACTTCTGCTATCCAACTGTAGTGCACATTCTGGGCACTACAGTCTAGAAACAAACACGAATCAACAGCTTCGCAATATGGAAAAGTGTCTCCCTGAGAGGTGAGGCCGGCTGTCCAGGCATAAGCCAGCAGAGAGATTTTAAAGTACCTTTCTTTTCTCCCAAGGTAATTAAAACAAAGAGTTACTCCTGGTTTTGGAAAGAATGGGAGGATGGTAATGCCATGTTTTCATGGAAATCCAATCTGTGTGGACCTACCTAGCCTGAAGGTTTCACAGGAGGAATTCCTGGCTTTTGAGAAGAATGTCTTAAACAAAGTTATGCACATGTGATGCAGGAGACTGAGGTGAGGGGTGAAGATGGAAGACAGCGTGTGTGTGGAGACTGTGTGACCAGAGGACAGGAGCTAGATACCACAGGCTCCTGGCATGAGGTCTTTGGAGCCCCTGAAGGCGTGGCCTCAGTTCCCGGAGCAGGCAGGCCTGCAGAGCAGTGGTGAGCTTTCTGTGTAAAGGACACCATGGAACCACGGTCACAGGGGGCTTGTCTAACTTCACTTGTCTCCCACATTCTGGTGAAAGAAGGCACGGAGAACCAGCTGCCACTGCAGTTGCTCCCCTGCCTCTCCCCTTGCCTGACTCCTGTCTGGGCCAAGGGGAGCCAGAGCAGCAGGAGTCAGAGGGCCTCGCATTTGACAGTGAACCTTCCCTGACTTGAGGATTTGTCCACAGAGTTCATTGGACTGATGCTGAATGGTAACTTTATTTATTTATTTATTTATTTTTAAATGTCTTTATTTCTTCCATGAGAGAGACAAACAGAGAAAGAAAAAGACAGCACCCTTAACAGGTCGTGCCTCTGTGGTCTGCCTCCAGCCCAGGCAGTCCTGGATCACAGGCTGATGGCCGCCTGGCATACTCATGGAGGTCCTGGATGAGAACCCAGAACCTTCCCACGTGGCTCAGCCTCACAGAGCATCGCGTACTAACCACTGTGCCGTTGTCCGGCCCTCATCCTCTAACTGAGGGTCAGGACTCAGCAGATCTCATCCTTGAACATTTACGGAGCACCTCAGAAGTGCCTGACACTGTGCTAGGTGAGTTTACACAAAACTGAAAACGGGAGGACTTGGAATCAGATTTTATTCTATTTGTCTATTTGAAATTTAACAGTAGCTTTTAATTCTGATTCTAGAGGGCGGGGGTAACAGAGCACTGCCCTGTCTCCCATCACTGGTATCGGTTTGCATTTGTTGTGGTAATAGAAGTTGAATAATGAAGCAGTTTGGGTTCTTAGGCATTTTCCCCTTCATCTACTAATTTTTAATGACATTAGACTTCTAAATTAAGAAATGACAAGGTAAACACACCCTAGGGGAAGGTCCTGTATTATTTAAAACATGATTATTCTACCGCTAATTCTAGAGGACTTTAGAACATGGGGGCTATTTAATCTACATCTAGAAAGCACTTGTGAAACTTTCTTGAAAGCCCAATTTTTCTTCCTTTTTTTCTATTGATTTGTTTATAGCACTGCCAAATACATTGATTTATCCCCTCACCTACTGTCAAAGCAGCCCAGCTCTGATGTTGAACATGGGCCACTGTAGGCAATCTATCACAGAAAGGCTCAACCATGCCAAGCTTCTTTAAGCCCCTTTCTGAAGGTGTTTTCTTAGTCAAAAGCGAGCACTTTGTAGAGTGATCCTGCACCTGGTGTGTCAAGATTCAGTCACTAATTGGACACACAGTGATTTCAGTTCTCCACCTGAGACAGCACTGATAATCAAACTGAGGCCTATCTCGCGCAGCAGGACCGATAAATTAACTTAGTAGTCCATCAATCTCAGCTCTGTCGAGGAAAAAAAATGGAAAGGAAAAAAAAAAATCCCAGAGAGAGAAACTGTTAGCAAAATTAGACCCTTCTACTTTGTACCCAACAAGCAAATAATCATGAGCACGTTGAAGTCGTGTTAGGAAGTGGCATAAATACAGCCTTCTGTTAAAATCCTTAGCACGCGCAGTGAAAAGAAACCATTCATTTGGGTTGAACACATTTTATTTAACCATGAAGCTCTAAATCCCAATTTCACCCTCACTGTCACGAGTCTTACGTGTTTTTGTGTATAATAGGTATTATTGTTGTACAAAATATATGCTCCTTACCGTGTAAGAATGATGCCCTCTTACAAACGCGAGGCGGTAGGCCAGCTCCCAGGGATGCAGGCTCTCAAAGGGACGGTCTCAGGGAGGGACAGCAGCCTGGTAACGTGCAGGAAGTGGCTGGGCTCTGCTGCAGTGAAATCAAAGGGTGGTCCATCCCATGCAGAGAGCTCAAAGCGCAGGCGGCCCTTGTGCACTGCGTAGGTTTGGAGCCCACCTGTGCCCACAGCCAATGTAGGCAAGTTGTTCCCAGGAGGAGCCCTGCCACCAGCCAGGGTGTCTCCCTTGAGTCCAGCAGAGGGCGTGGGCAGGTTAGGTGTCCGGAAGCACTGGCAGCGGCAGAGGGAGCAGACTATGTATCCTGATGGGGGCCGGCTGCACACCCGTGCTCACTACACGGGGGGAAAGGCAGGTGTAACCGTCCAGTATGAGCAGCCGTAAAGATTCAGGATGATGTGAGTTCAGGAGAAAGCCAAGTAGTTCACTGTCCTCTAAGATGAAGGCTGGCAGAATTCCTGAGATGTGACAGCCGCCCTGGGGCCTTCCTGAGTCTGATTCTTTAGGTGTGCTTTGGTAAGGAGCGTTTGACTCCTTGTAGGCATACCATGACTGTGGCTGAGGGTTTGCCGAAGAAACGCAGAGAGACATTTTCAGTAAAGAAGCAAAGGGCAGAAAGTGGCAGTCACACGTGCCATCACTTTTCCCCATGTTTTCTGGTGGTGTTCAAGGAATATTCAAGAAAAAAGTAGGTGACTTGCTAGAGACCATGAATGCCGACATGATAAACTGAGCTGTGCTCCTGCCCACTGAGTTCGTGTGTGGAAGCCCTGACCCCACAGGGAGTGCGCTCAGAGAGCCTGGACGAAGGCCATCAAGGTGAAGCAGGTCTCAGGGTGGACACGCTGAGCTGCTAGAAGTGGTACCCTTTTCAGAAGACGAGGACACACCAGAGCTCGCTCACTCTGTGTGAGCATGGAGGAAAGGCCATCTGCTAAGGCCAGGAGAGAGGCCTCACGAGAAGCCAAACCTGCCAACACCTGGACTTGGCCTCTTTGCTTTTGGAACTGTGAAAAACGACACAAGCTGCGGTGTATTGCTGAGAAGCCTTCGGTTCACTGCCTTTGCAGACAGGAAATAATAAGCACAGACAGTTCGAGAGTATAAGAACAAGCGACAGGAGTTAGAATAGCCAACATAAATTAGTTCAAACATAGGCAACTGGTGCTTGGGAAGAAAACTTCCATTACAGGAAGCAAAAACCTGCTCAAAGGAAAGACATGAATACGAGGTGCTTAGGGACAAGACGGGGTAAAGGAGTTACTCTGGGGAAAGTCTCTTCAATGTCAGAAGTGTAGACATTTTAACCCAGCGACTCTCTGTTGCAGTCTGTCTTGTGCACTGTGGAAAGTCTAGCAAGATCTCAGGGCTCTGCAGCCTAGATGTCAGTAGCAGCCTCACCCCTGCAATCAAATATAGTCCAGGCATGGCCAGATGTCCAGGTGGTGGGGGTGTTAAATGGTTCTTCACCCCTACCACCTTCAGAAAACCATTGATAGGTCAGGAATGTATTCTCAGCGATAGCCAGAAATATTAGTGCCTAGAGAGGAAATGTATTTTAATAACACTCAGTAAAAAAGGGAGAAAGAGAGAGAGAAAGAAAAATGTACTGTAGTCTTTGTTTTTGGCAAACAATGGCTGTTCATTGTTCCTCTAATGAATATTTTCCTCCCTGTCATTCTCTCAGTTAAGGTCAAGGTCGAGGTCACTGTGTGTGATAGAGACAGTGCAATTGGGAATGACAGAAGTAGGGTGTAGAAAGAATGAAAATCATGATGGAAGTAGCTGGCTCTGTAATATAAGCCTCAGGAGATGTTTGTAGTATTGTAGGGGTGGTTTATCATTGGAAATATCTAATAGTTACATTTTTAAAGGCAAATATGATAAGCAGGTCTTAGACTACTTGATAAGAGCTCAATCATTTCTTTCTTCATCTGAATTTTTAATAGAAGTTTTGAATGTCGCGCATATATTAGGAGTGCTTTTCTCATTTGCCAAAAATGTAAATTTGAAGAAAATGCAATTTAATATTACTGGATTCTAACCTACGATATATCACATTGAATGAGACACTAATACAACATCATATTAGGTAATTTAATGGCCATTTCGAACTATGCTATCATTGTGTTTTCTTCGCAAGGACAATTTCATCTTATTGTTTAAATTTTTAATTCTATATGAGCTTTATTAAGCATAGCATTCCATTTCCTTTCACACACATGGAAAATAAACACAGTGCCAGATTCATCTGCTCTCGCAGCTGTGTGTTTAGAAATGTCAGAGTAAGACGTGTTCTGTTAGATTGGGATCTATTATCATTTATGAAAGTAAGTTGCATTTAAATAGTATGAGAAAGGGACAGGAAGCAATGGAAGAAAATTGATGATTAAATTCTTCCAAAATCTAAATAAATGATACAGAGAATCTGTATCTTGTCTAGTTTTTATAACAATTTTACTTTCAAATTCCTTATCCTTTTGGGGGCCAGTTTTTTAAACCCCAAGGAATTACATTAAAGACTTTTCCTTTTAGCCAGTGGGAGTACTAAATGCCTTTGTGGCTGTGTCTTTTCCTTAGTTCTTTGAAAGCCTATTCCTTTTCTTTCAAATATGAAATGAGCATTAAATTCATCAACTGAAGGCAGCATTGATTCAGTTTCTACATAACTAGAGGCAGGAAAAAGAATGTAGTATTTTCAGAATGAACATTACAATATTCACCAAGATAAACTTTTGCAGTTTTTTTTAAGCATCATTGGACTCCTATTTTCTGAATCATACCTTTAATTTCTTCCTCATTTTTATTCCTTATATTCCCTTCCAACCAAATGTCCTCAACCCCAGCTCTGGCTGATTAAATAATTCCTAAATTTCAATGCCATCTCACATGTAATATCTTAAGAGACCAAAAATAAATTTTGATCCTTCCTTTGCCAGATTCTTGAGCTGCAGCTCCTGTAGAAAAGATTATGCCTTCCCATTGCAGAGGCTTCCTGCTTGACTCCTGGCATTCAGGGCTAACGGACTCTCTTTTCCACCTGTTCCACCAGGGGATATCAGATGGGCCTGGGACAGCTCTGCCTCTCAGGTGTTTCATATCTGTGTTGGAAGGTGGCTCCCGTGTTTTGCCATTCTGCATATTTCAAGCTGAAACACTGTCTGTCTTTGCTCTATCTTTTCCAGGAGGTACACAGAACAGCTTTGGATAGCAAAGAGTTTCTTCCTCAAGAGCAAAGGGTGATTTGCTTATTGTTTAGTATAAGGGGATGTTATCTCTCTTTTAGGCAAAGATCACCAGGTCTTAACTGCCCATTATTAAAAAAAAAAAAAAAAAAAAGAAAGAAAAAGAAAAAGTGTTTCCTGAACTCAGAATTCTTCTCCTGGAATGCATCCTGATGTGGGCAAGTGCCACTTTATGTAACCTTGGGGGAAGCAGGACTTGGGGACCCCATGAAAATACTGAGTCTCTGGTTACTGCTGTTTCTGTTAAACCATCTTTGTCTCTGATCCAAGGCTTTCATATCTCCTGCTCCTTTCAATGAAAAGATGGCAGTGTATCCATTAGCTTGCAAGTACGGTGATGTCTCGGACCCTTCCTACTTCTTGACATTCTGGCCCATAAAAAAATGTTTACCCAACCTTCCTCAGCTGTCAGTGGACCTTTTAAAGAGCTACTACTTTTAAAAAAACAATTTTGGCCTTAGTAATACCTTTTAGTTTTTAGCATTGTATTTTATTAAAGATTTTTATTGCCATATAAGAGCTGTACATACTTATGGGGTGGAGTATGTTTTTTTAGCCCTGAATATAGAATGTAATGATCATATCAGGGCAATAAACAACACTCCTCATATTAAACATGAATCATTACTTTGTGTTGTGAATGTTCTAGATCCTTTCCTCTAGCTATGTTGAAATACGCTTTAAATTGTTGCCATCTACAGCTACTTTACTGTGATGGTGGTCTAGAGCTCTTTCCTCTAATCCACTCTGTTGTATCTGTTAACCAAATTCTATCTATTTTACCCACCTCTGTCTCTTCCTCAGCTTTTGGCAGCCACCACTCCACACTCCATTTCTATTCTGTTAGATCTTCCAGCTTCCACTAACCAACGAGGGCATAGTGCTACTTCTGAAACACTACTTCTTTCCTTTCTTTGTATTAGACCCTCATCTTTAGATTCTTCACACAATGTCAGGTCATAATCAAATATGAATTCAAATCAGAGAAGAACTCAAATTTCCAGGTCATTTCATCACAGTGTGTTCTTAAGGAATTGTGCTGAAGGAAGACACACCCATTCTCTTTAAAGGGTAGATCATGCTTGGAAACAACTCTGCCCAGAGAATATTTTTTTTACAATATATTGTTTATTTCTTCTCTCTTTTCTTGAATTGTTTTATATTCTTAATCTGAATAAAGCCCAAGAAAACCCAAGAGTAGTAAAATCAGTCTGATTATACTGAATGTATACTTTGATGTAGATTCTTATTAATATATCTAGTATCTATCACATTAAGGGCTTGGTAGAAATGGAAACAAGAATAATTTTAAGTTTCTTTTATATATAGCTTGGAATATGTAAAACTACTATCTATAGTTTAATAAAATGTTTCTATGTAGGTTATTAAGACATGCATGGGGAATGTAAACAAATTCAAGTGTTTACTCAGACATGAATGGAGAGTGAGTTCAATGAGATGAGAGAAGAAACAGACATCTTCAACTGTATCTGTAAAAGTGGGGGCAGATTTAGGGACAAATGACAAAATGCTAAGATTTGCCGAAGAATGGAACTTAGTGCTCAACAAACGGTATTTGCCATCAAGTCTTCACATTTCTGAGCACTTGACAGGCTTTATTATGAATGAGTAATAAGTAAATTAGTATTTATGCACTATTATTGCTTGCATATTTCAGAAGTACTACTGTTTTCCTAATACTTGAATGACAACCTGTAAGTCTTGGGATTCCCTGTATTTCTCAGAGTTGTAAATTCGTAGCTCTGTAGTCTTTTTTTTTTTTTTGAGAGGTTTTCGCTATAGGACACGTATGCTCGCCAGACAGACAGAGAGACAGAAAGCGAGAAATCACCCCCTAGGGGGGATGGTCACGCCGCAATCCCTTCTCCTCCATTCTCCTCTCGGGATCTTGGGCATGCATGCACACGCGCCCGGCGTGAGTTTTAAGCCACCAGGTCCAGGATGCAAACCGCGGTCGACTACATGGGAGTCCAGCGACATAGCCATTACGCTAACTGCTGGTTCCCATAGCTCTGTAGCCTTTTGAGAATAAATGCTGCCCCGGTTTATAGCTGAGGCCGCAGGTGCAGTAGCACAGGACTAACTCAAAGCTCCATGACCCCAAGGTCTCCCTTTACACACTGGGCACGTGCACGTGTGTCTACAACCTGGCTGACTGGGGATGCGCTTGGGTCATGCATGAAGACCTGTGGGAATTACCTCTCATTTTCTTCCCCTCTCTATTTCTTGTTTCTCTCTCTCTTTCTCTACATGGAAAATATACGTTTTTTTAACAATCTGAGGTCAGCAATATCACCTCTTTTGATTTAATTATACTTCTGCCTATTTGCAGGATTCATCTGTGATACTAATCATCGTCATCATTAATATGATTAACAATAATAGCCAGTCCTTTTGACTCCTTTTGTGCACTGGACATCATTGCAAACAACACATTTATGCTGGATTGTTTAAGTCACGATGTAATCATACAAAGCATGGGCCACTCAGATCGACTCTTTGTGCACAGGGAAACAGGCCCACGGAGGACCTTACGCACGGTGACGCAATCAGTGGCGACCTGGATGTGAGCACTGGCAATATGGCTCCGGGACTTGCGGTCCTACCACTATGTCATTTTGCCTTTCAAATCGTACACTAATTGCTCAAGTACATCCATATGCACTAGTCAGATAAGCATTAAATAATAACTATAGAGAGCGTAAAAGCTGAAATTTCCCCTTTGGCTTACCCATCCAACTTGCCTCTGTAGAAGCAAGTACTGTTAATACTTGACTATGCACCTTTACATTTTTATTCATCATGTAATCATATATGCAAATATATCATAGCTGTATTTTTTCTTTTGATAATTTTTTATGATAGAAAATGTGTGCCCTCCTCAGAGACAGGAGTGGGGAAAGCATCCCCAGTGGAGCGTGGTCATGCAGCAATCCCTTCTCTTCCATTTCTCCATGCTGGTGGGATTTTGGGAACACACACATAAGTGCCTGGTGTACTTTTCAAGCTACTGGGATGGGGATTTGAACTGTGGTCAGCCCTGTAAGACCTGACTCCTTTAACTACTAGGCTATGAGGCTGGTCCAGCTATTATTTTTAATAAATATGGTCATGATATTTATGTTGTTTTGCAATTGAAACTATGAAAATATATATTGGAAACCATTATGCCCATGAACTTAAACTTGCATAATATTTTCAAGTTTTGCAGAGTATACTATAACATATTTAACCCATTGATCTATTAATCGACATTCTACTATGAAACCATGTAAAATAATTATATGCAATTTATGTGACATGATTATTTGTAGTTGAGCTATGTATATCATTTATACTCAGTTGAAGGGAGTAGTAGTGGCATACTATACTGCCGGAAGTGTATCTTTCTTTGATGTGAGAGGCCTACCAGGTACACTAGTACAAGAAAAATGAAAACCTATGGATTGGCAAACTTAGGCTGTACTGGATTTTTCTTGATATTTTTTTTTCCTACTGAGACTGAAAAGATCAAGTGGCATACTATACTGCCGGAAGTGTATCTTTCTTTGATGTGAGAGGCCTACCAGGTACACTAGTACAAGAAAAATGAAAACCTATGGATTGGCAAACTTAGGCTGTACTGGATTTTTCTTTATATTTTTTTTCCTACTGATAATTAAAAGATCATGGTGATCCTTCTGTGGATTCTTGACCCGGTATCACATGTGCCAATAACTGTCTTAAAAAACATGTGGTAACATCCATTAATGGCGTTTAAGTGATAATCCAATTTGTGTGCTTTCCCAAATTGCCTCTTTCAGGAACACTTCAGCTTAAATCTATTCCTCCTGCCTTAAAATTTAGCTTTGCAAACACCTAGTCAGCAGTAAGTGTCAATGGCCACCTGAGTCTTTCATTTGCGATGGGTTAGCCTGTTGGGTATGGAGTACACATTGACTTTCCTGACTGACCTTGTGCAGGGAATCTAGCCTCTATCCTGCCTTCTCTCTTAGCCAGTCATCATTGTATCTTAGCTGGTGCTTGCTTTTCAGGGGAAGTTTTGTTTGTGCTTATCAAAGCTCTTTAATATTCTTAGCTGAAAGGTATTCTAATAAACAGAGTAATGTTAACATAATAATTTGAATGAGAATGAAAAGACAGGAATGATGAACTCAGAGAACCTCTAGCTAGCTCATTTTAAAGTGAAAATATTAGATCACAGATGAAGATCTTCTATAAGCTGGTGTTTGCATACAGGGTTATAGGATTCGATAGCCGGGCTTTGCCTTGCAAAGCTTAACAATCTCATCCACAGACGTTATGTATTTAAGGAGAGCCATAATACAGAGTTCTGTATTTTCAGTGGTGGCTAAAAAGATGATTTAAATTAATCTTGAAACAGGACCTTTCTGCTAATTTCAGAAATAGATAGCATGTCTTACACAATTTATTCAAAAGCCATTTTTCTTCAAGGCAATGGCAGGGGATAGGAAGGGAAAATTGTTTCAAAACAAGTTGAACATTCCCTCAATATTTGTACTTACCATTCCAACAATAATAGGAAAGTAAGTGACTGTAATGATACCAGGTTTTTCAACTAGAATCAACAGGAAACTCTCATTCCACTAAAGACTAGCAAAAACATAAGAAAAATGAGTAGTATAGAGTGAATAAGACCTTACGTTTGAAAAGTGTGTCATACAGCTCACAAAATTTTTCTGATATTGTCTCATTTGAGTATGCAAACTTGCATCATATTGAAAGCAATTTAGATTGTAGTTTCTACTGTTTTTCCAATATGATGCTGCCTTTGCCAGCTTGTTATTTGAGTGTAAAAGTACACAGTAAAACACTATTTTAAAATAGTAACTGAGTAACTGAAAATGTACTTGCAGACTTTCATAACAGACTTCAAAATCTTTTTAGAATTCAAGCCTTCATAACATCAAATTTATATTAATTATCAATTTATTTTTTTTAAGATTAAAGAACTTAATCTAATAGCTACCACACAGTAGTTTAAGTGTTCTTGGTTCCATTAACAACTATGTGTTACTATAAAGAGAAAATGGCTGTGGCTGTAGTCCCACAATAATAAAATGACAGTTTCAAAAATTTATTCCCTTGTTTGTTGGTTGTTTTACTCTAGAGTGTGTGCAAAGAAGGGAAAGTGAGCATCCTAGACTTTTATTGTGGATGTTTATTTCTAACCCATTAGCCTATAGGTACAAATTACATTTCTTCCTCCTCCTTCTCTTCCTCCTCCTCCTCTTCTTTTTCTTCTTCTTCTTCAGGAAGTAACCCCCTTTGGGTGATTATACAGTCCTCACTACACAAATTTGAGATTATTATGATAACTTCTTCAGGATTTTGAAGATTATCCAGATGTCTCCCATCTACCTCACTTACATTCTCCTTAGCAGAAGACCAAACCTTGTTTTCCTGAAAGCTTAGCTAGGCTACTCATGAATTTTATTACTTCCCCCAGAGAGCTGTTCCCTTCTGCAAACTGTGACCATTTCTGATCTTCATAGGATGAGTGCTGGGGACCAGCCTTGGCGGGGGTGGGTTGACTCGTTGGAGGCGACGCTGAGAGGAAAGGAAGACAAAGGCCTTGTGCATGTCCTGAGTCGACACTCCTCTGAGATCTCTCTCTGAGGAGTGACAACTGCTAGGAATCATCATGCCTTTTTATTGAAAATGCGATACATGCAAGTAAATGGGTGAGGGGCTATGTGTTCTAATTACCAATTCATAAAGTTTTAACAGTAGAGATCAAAGATGCTATTCAGGGTTTGCTTAAGGGCAGGTCTATTAATCATCAATACAATTCAACAATTGTTTGATTGATGTAAGCAGGCTTTTGGGAACTTCTAGGAGTGGGTTTCGGAGAACAGCTCCAGCAGGCAGAATTATCAGCCAGTACTTGGCGGCAGCCATCTTGCGGTTACTGGGAGTGATGCTAAAAAAGAAAATCTCAAGTAAAGATATTAGTTCTTATGGATCTCAATAAAGAATGATATTTATATAATTCTATAGAGATCTAAAATTTAATTAAAAGAATCCTAATATATTTACCTATCCTGAAAGGGTGAAGTTACCGTTCACTTGGTGAGGGCGGGGACAGCTTTTTTCAACTAGCAGTAAAGTGACTAACAAGTTAATGAAAAACTTTGTGGTACACCTAGACATTCTATTGTGCTCGTGGCGCCACCGTCATGTATTTTGTCAGAACATTAGCTACAGTGAGGCTGGGGTGTCTTGGGTCAGTTTCGGCCTAAGAGGTTATTTTTAGTTTATATTAAATGTGTCTTGAAAGGCCTTCCAAAGGTCAAGAAGATCTTCAGCACGCCCTCTATTGTGCCTGATGAAGCGCTATAATTAACAGTAAGTGGTCAGGGTAAAGGGGAGCGGTCGGGGAATTTGGGGGAAATCTTACTACAAAGATGTATGAGAAAACTATGTAATTCTTTTATAGTAGTATAGCAGGGAGTCAGAGGTGGGTCACTTCCCAGCAAGGCTACCACAGTTCCCGGAGCAAATAGCAAGTGGTCTTGCCAACATGCTAATTGACCCAAGCCTTGTTCCTAGGTCAGGGGGCGTACAGTAGCGGCCTTGCCAACATATTGAACTGACTGGAAGCAGTGCTCAAGGGTCAAGAGCTCAAAACAGGTCCTGGGGCCCCACCGGGTCGGACTCCTCCAGATGAACATTTTGGCTACATGTCTGTTTGCAGTCTTCCTTCTGTAACAGGCTCTGTGCTTTTCTGCACAGAGTCCACACGATGGGTGACCATTCACTTTATCTCCCATACAAGATATTTGGCCAAATGACCATTTAACTCCTCCATCTTCAGTAAAAAGGAAAAAAAAAATCTGACTACATTAAAAAAGCAGTTGGTATATATTTTTATTTTATTTGTTATTATTATTTGATTTCACCAGAGAGGGACAGAGAAAGAGAGAAAGACAAATCAAGCCACCAAACAGTAATCAGCCATGTGGGAGTCCAGGGCCTTAACCACCATGGTCTCAATAGATATTTTTTTAAGAACTGTATATTGTATACATGTCTCTTCAGGCTTCTAAAAATTTAATTTTGATAAATCATTATCCCTACACCTCTACAGATCAAATTTATGGTCTTGAAATTAGGCAAGTCAACCCTCTGAAGCATCTTGACCCTATCTTGATTTTAAGTTTTTAAAAGAATTATTTATTTAATTTACTGTATTTATTATCAGTTTTATTTTAATTTGCTATAGGACATGTGCGCTTACCAGAGAGACGAAGGTGGGGAGAAGAGAAGTGAAAAACCAAGTCACCAGGTCTGGGACTCAAACTGCAGTCAGCCATGTGGGAGTCCAGTGCCTTAACCACTACACCACCTGCTGGGCCCTCAATCATATCTTGCTTCTTATCTGTATACTCCAGAATCTCAGCAGGTTGTATTATCAGCGCCAGGGGCTAAAGATGATGTGGCAGGAAAAGGTCACACCTAAGCCAGATTCCACACTCCCAGTTGGGATATAGGGTTTCCCTCTAATAGCCCAGAAACACAACATCCCTCAAGCATGGGATGTTGAAGGGTGTTCTCTCAACCAACAACAGAGAGGTTGTTACAGAGGAGAGACGACAAAACAGCCATGGACTCTCACTCGGAAAGCCCTGCCTACCCTCTTGGTACCTGCTCAATACCAGAAGAAAATGTGTGGGAAAGCACAGTGTCCTTGTGACCGTCCCCTGCCCTGGGAACTGCACATTCAGTCTCTGAGTGAGAGAATCTCTTGGGGGGCAGGGGAAGGCTGGGTGGAGAATGAGAGAAAAGAATGGTAGAAAATCTTCATGTTGATGCTGGTGTTTAATTGAAAGTTAGGTTATAGTTCTAAAATGAACAGGACTGAAGGAGTCTCATAAAATGGATTTAAGTTATGAAAGGCCCTAAACTAAGAGCATAAAATGTCCTTTAGTTATTTAATGAAGTTACTCTTCTGTAGGGAAGTGAATTGGTATAGTACAACAGAAGTTTGCAAAAAAAAATTATTTTCAATTTTACTTCAAGTTGAATACCAAGAATAAACTGGTTATATATTGCAAATAGCATGATAGGGAAGGGAAGGACTAGAAATGCATGCATTGTTATTGTTAGGGTTATTTTTTGGTCTGTAACAGCTATAAAAACATAAAAATCTTGACAACTGAGAATCTTGGCAGAGACTTAAGTCTCTGGTTTTGTTGTTTTTCTTTTCACTTGTCCTGTCAAACTATGCAACGTGTCCTTATTCTTGAACTTGATAATCCTTTAATTCCCTAGATGCTAAGAAATCTATTTTTTTATTTTTCAAATCTGGTTAAATATAATTTAGCCTCTAGTTTCATGTAACTCAGCCTCCTGACACTCCCTTGTACTTTCCCTAACTGGCATTGTGAACTCTGAACTCACTGGGACCCTCTGAATCCTGTTCTTTATGATGTTGACTGCATAGACTACAACATTGCATGAGGGTTTCCCAGCAATTTCAGCAACAATGTTTCTCCTTCAGTAAATGGCCAGTTTTCCCAATGGCTTCAGGTTCTTCGTAAGTTCAGGCTCTTGAATGGCTGAGGTCAAGGATTGTACACAGGGTAGTTTTATGTTATTAAGAAAAACTAAAGACTGATTCCAGTAATGATGATCTGAAACTTATCAGGAATGAATGCAAGAAGGCACTGAGATTTTTAGTTTCTTATAGTTAGGACTTGAGCTCTCGCTATGGAAGCTTAGAGAATGAACTCAACCTACGATGCAGTGTTTCACGGGTTCTTCCAAGCACTGGGACTAGGCAAATGGTCTGCAGTTCATCAGTGCATCATTCAATAGCTGCAACTGGCTGATGAACAAGAATGGATTTAGTAGGAATCAGGTTGGTTGCAATTGGGAGCTCGGAGAGTTAAGTAAAGGCATAGGGTACAGAGTTGTAGTTAGGAAAACTTTTATTCTGAAAGGAAAATAATTTAGGTTGCAAAAAGTATCTAAGCCCCAGTGGTCTTCTCAAAGTATATTCTTACGTCATTACACCATACTAGAGCTTGTCATATAGGTTTTTGTGCTGAAGACGGCCTAGCTGTCCAAACTCAGTATTCTCCCTTCCTGAGCACATAGCTAAACTACATCTCCCAACCTCCATTGAAGTTGGGTGGGACATTTGGAGTTACAAAACTTAGTAGTTGTATCAGCAAGAATATTAAGAACAAAATGGAAGAATTACTATCACAGCTGGCACCTTTTAATAGTTCAATTATAACAGCTTATAACTTTAAAATAAAATTTAGGGAGCAAATAGGTGGTGTGGTAGTTAAGGGAGTTGGATTCCACATGGCCAACCACAGTTGGAGTTCTGGACCTGGCAGCTTGCTTTCTCACTTTTCCTTTCTCTCTCTCTCTTACTCTATCCCTCTCTGGTCAAATTAAAATAAATAAATAAAGTTAAATAAAATACTTCTTTTAAAAAATAATTAAATGAAGTTTAGGTAAATAAGAAGAAAAGAATAATCATTTATTCCATTTTTATTGACTGTCCAATCAGAGATTAGACATTTTATGTTATCAAGTACCTTCTTAGCATTCATTGAGAAGAGCAACTCTTCTCAAGCAGGTAGGTTCCTGAAAAGATAACGTGGCACAAAGATCCCGTCAAAGTACTTTCTCAACCCAGATGGCTCCAGTTTCGGGCAACCTGGATGCCTCCGGGCCTTCCCTTGTTCTGTATCTCCACTGCTTTGCCTGCCTGGCCATAATACTACTCTCAGTTGTCAGGACATTTGTGTTTTCATAGCTGCGTTACAGACCAAATACCACTGTACTAATTCCCAAGAGTTGTATTTCTTAAACAGAAATAACTTTTCATATTATACAACTTTTTAAAGAAAAATACTTGTGGAAATTGTAAAAAGGGAAATGATCTTTTATGAGCTATAGAAAGAACAGGGGTGTGTTTGCTCCTTGGTTGCCCCAAACTTAATTAATAAGAATAGTTCTTTCATGTCAAGTAATAATTCGCTTATATGTTTCAAAAGGTCAGTTTTTCAATAGCCTCCACCCATTAAAGTTATTTTAGTCTCCAAATGTGTTCATATTCCCCAAGAGGTTAACCTAAAAAACCCTGCAGAGTATGGATTCTTGAGTTTAATACATTTTGAATTAAACAACCAAAAAAATAAAGCAAATATGTATGATTTTTTCACTGGTATAAATAGTACATTATTGGAAAAAACTGAAAAGACTCATTCATTCCAGTTTTATGGAACTTCATTCACAGCTAAGGGAGGTTCTCCTTCTCAGAGACTGGGCAGGTGTGGGTAAGAATATGGACGATGTTCCTTTGCCCCACAGTCTTTGCAACCCAGCCCTTCTCTGACTGTGTTAAACGCGATAAAAGTGCTTCTATAAGTGTAAGAGTAAGTCTTACTTCCTGGATTCCAAGGGAAGAATCAGGTTTGTCAGCACACGCAAGGTCAACGTCTTCCCTCGCCCTCCACACTCAGGCATTTATCGTGCAGTCCCCCGGCCCCTGTGATTTCTCTCCGCGGCATTTCAACTCGATTTGGCTTCCTTCCACCCACTCTGAGTGCTGAGCAGACTTGTGATTGCCTTCAATCAGAACAAATAAGGAGATTACTGTGGCACAACAAATAAATTGTGGGCTAAGTCTTGTCATAATAATAGTTTTCATTTTTATAACAGATTGGCTTGGGAGATCTTGGAGAATTTGCAAATATGGTTCCCCCTGTTTTGCTGACAGGAAAACAGAGTCCCTGGCACCAGTCTAGGATCACAAATCTCAGGGACTATAGCTGAAAACAGAATTCACATTTTGGAAATTTGGACTTGGTTCATTAGAGCGGGGTAATAAAAACATGACCAAGATCCGCATCCTCTTGCTATTTGGAGGTGGTGGATTTGCTGATTCTGCTAAAGAAATACTTGGCAAAGAATTTATTGTTCCCTGCTTTGAGACTCTGTAAGCATTTAGAAAATGCAGAATGTGAAACCTGAAAAATAATAGCACAGGGTCATATGGTAACTGCCATCTCGGAGGAAAATCTGGAAACAAATTTGCCACTTTGAATAAACACTTTTATTTATGCAGTAGCAGCTATCTGTCAAAACACCAAGAGGCTCTGCTTGGTTAAATATTCTAATACAATTAGCAAAGTAATGTAATTGGCTGGCCTTAACAGACATCAGCTCTATGAGCAGCCTCGCGGAAGTTAACAGTTCTGCAGAAGATGGGAAGCTGCAAATGAAGCCAGATGCACACACAGGGCTGTCGCCCCATCAGGAGTTCTGGGGGGAAATTTTCATTAGATGGTACATCTGGTAAAGCGCTTCAGAAATCTACACCTCCTAAGTGATCCTTTGGTAGACTTTTAAAACAACACACTTCCCCATTTGAAAGGCAAGCATGATATGATGGTTTTAAATAAATTAACATATCATTACCCAGCCCAAAGGGTGTACTGCTCAAACAAAATGGTATCTCTCTCAAAGAGCGAGATACAGAGTAATGGGAACCTCCCCAACGCCTATTGCAAAATTTGAAAACAAATAGAAACCATCTCCCCCCTAAAAAATAAAAATAAAATAAAAATACTCTGGGTGATTCAAGACGGTTACGGTTCTTTGACATGGTTCTGTCTCACGGAGCGTCCAAGGTCCGTTCCTTCCCCTGGCATCTGAGCTCACTCATGCACCAGAACACTTGATAAAAGATGCTATGTGATGCGTCTGTTTCCCAGCTCGGCCCACAGAGATGGATGCTTGCTGTTTCCAGTCTCAAAACACTCACTTTTAGAACCTGGTGGAAGGAAACTGAAGCTGTCTCGTACAGGCCCTGTGCAGCGGAACTGTGTCTCCAGGTGACAGTTCTAGATGAGCTTCCTGATAGCAGCAACTCCAGACATTCTCCACAGCTGCTTCTGTGTGGAGCAGACGGTCTGGGTGGAACTCTGCCCTTATTGAAGATTTTTGACCCAAATAATCGAGTGCTATCATTTCAATCCACAGGGTTTTGAAACATTTTATTATAAAAATGTAGATAAAGTAGAACATTCATCTATAGGTTAACTACCATATCAATGCACTGGTTTGTTCTCATGCTTCACAGTATTTATTCTTTCTTGATTGAAAACTCATTTCCCTTAATAAAATATGTTGTTATGATCTCCAGGTATACGTCTCTCAGTTGCAGCCTGAAATTGGAATCTATATGTATAAGTTAATTCCAAACTGAATAGCCCTGTGGTTCAGTGTTGCTGTCCATTTATACATAATCTCCTTCTACGGTTTTCTAACATTCTCAGAAGGAAAAAGACTACTGATAGCATCTCATGGTCTTAAAGGATGTGAAGAAGAAAAGCAGCTTCTCACAAGCACTAGAGACTTTTCTAGGCTAGTATTTATTCATGCGTTTTTGCTTTTTTTATTTTTTTAACTCCCAGAAGGAACATGCACTTGCCAGAGAAAAACAGAGAGAGATAGAAAAAGGGGAGAGAAAAGCACTCCTCAATGGGTATGGTCATGCCCCAATTCCTTCTCCTCCAGTTCATCCTGTCCAGGCCTTGGGCATGCACGCACACATGCCTGGCTTGTTTTTCAAGCCTCTATGGCCAGGACTCAAACTGCAGTCAACCGTAAGATCTGGCTCTGCTAACCACTAAGCTACGGGACTGGCCTTATTCATGCCCTCTATGGCCAGGACTCAAACTGCAGTCAACTGTAAGATCTGACTCTGCTAACCACTAAGCTATGGGACTGGCCTTATTCATGTGTGTTTGTGAACCAGGTACAGCAATGATGCCTTGCAGGTAAATTAAAAGGGCTCCTTTACACCTGCTCTGGATCTCACCTCTACACTTAGAGATTTCTTGTGAATCATGGCTTTTTCTCCTGTATATCCAATTCCCTATGCCTACTGACATATTCCAGTTTTTCCCTATTTGAAATGAACTAAATCTATCCCTCAGTAGAGCTGATCATTCGAGCTACTGCTCCTTCTGGCTTTTTTCCACGTGTTATCAAGATGCTCTACAAGTAGTAGACTTCCCTCGACTTCCCTCCCTTACTTCACCCACCATTCCACGGGCTGAGCTGGAAGGAGCTTCTTAGAACCCGCACTACCCTTGGCACTGAGTTCAACATTGATAATCACCTCTTTCTTCTTAAAATATGATCTCTTCTTAGAACCCGCACTACCCTTGGCACTGAGTCCAACATTGATAATCACCTCTTCTTAAAATATGATCTCGGTTTTAATTTATCAGAGCGTATGTTTGCTTGCCAGAGAAAGAGCACGCCCTGTGGCCATGGTCACACCACAATCCCTTTTCCTCAGTCTCTCCCACTTTTTGGGATTTGGGGCACGCACGTGTGCACATGCACATACCCACACACCATGTTTCTCTAGCCACCAGGTTAGAACTCCAACTGTGTATTCAGCTCAGTTGATCTGGCTGGCCCAGATCCGTTTCTTCCACCTCCCGTGGTGCTGCCACTCTAGCGCTCTTCTGCCACCCTGTGACTGCTCCTTCTTGAGCACCCATTTCTTCACATTAAATGTTCCTTTTTTCCCTTTTGTACTCATGACAAGTGTTGCTCTTTCAGCCAGATCTCTCTCTCTCTCTTTTAAAAGAATTATTTATTTAAATGTATTTATCATTATTATTATTTTAAATTTGCTATAGGGCATATGCACTCAACCAGAGAGACAGAGAGAGAGAACGTCACTAGGTCTGGGACTCAGACCTCGGTTGGCCGTGTGGGGGTCCAGTCCTTAATAACTTTACCACCTGCTGGCCCCCAGAACTCTCTGTTGAGTTCCAGACCTTTGTCTTTACCTATTGGGTATCACCACGTTTCCCTCACTGAGACTATTAATCTCCTCTTGGAACCAATCTGTCCAATTTCATTTTCAATCTCAGTGAGCGTCACCCATCCTCCCTCTGAGTTGTCCAAGGAAACAGAGAAATCAAGTTTAATTCTTCTCGGTCTCCTTTCTCCCAAACTTAATCCATTACTAAAAGCTCCTTTTTCTATTTCCTTAACCTCAACCAAATCTGCCCACTTCTTTCTAATCACACTTACCCACCGTACTTCAGGCAGTCGTAACGGATACAGTTTACCCTGGCCTTCCGCCTCACGAACTCCACCCCGAGCCATCCTTTACTTTCCAGTGAAAATAATCTTCTAGAATGCAAAGCCGAGTATGCCTTCCCCTATGCCGAAGTCTCCAGTGACACCTAACTCTATTTGGACATTGTGTCTGAAAATGTTTCTACTTCCCTCCATTCTCCCATCCATTCTTCAGTGACTGAGAGCTTGGCATGGAAGCCATTGGAATTCCTTCCTAAGCCACCACTGAGAAGCACCAGCTCACAGCTACAGCTGCGATCGAGGGCAGAGGCTGGACCGCCTGTCTTCACAGACTCCGCCTCTGTGGCATGCGGGGCAAACCTCAGCTCGCACCACCTTTAAAGTGAGACCAAAATCATGTGGACTTTGACAAAACATCTCTTAGGAGTCCATTTGCTAACTGTCTAAATTGCCATTTACATTGATTAAATATCCCTTTTAAACCTGCAGCCTTCTGTTAAGCTCTGTGAGGCAGCTCCCGGCCACGTTTTGCAGAATGATGGCAGTGTGCATCACACTGCATTCCTCTTTGCCATTTCCCTTCCCAAACAGGCTGGTCAGTGCCTGGAGTTCACCTGCCCATAGGCCGTGCTGGGGCCGTCATGGTCTGAACATCCTCCTCCACTGAGCTCGTCAGCACTTGCGGATTCTCACTTGCAATAAGATCAGAAGTCAAATGGTGGCTGTTTTTGAGTGTCACCTGATCTTTAAAAGACAAATTGTGAAGTTTATTTTTTTTTTCAGATTTATATAGTTCCACTTCATATCAGTTGGCAGCAAGTTAGAATGTCTTTTAAGACTGATTTTTTGTTTATGCTCCAAACTAAGGTTTTAAATCAATGTTTTTAAACAACTCTAGTTACACTCCAGTGCAATAGCAAAGCCCAAGGAAAAGCTCAAACCAACTCAGCTTACACTTACTGATTTACGTATTAAAAAGCCGATCTGAGAAGCAATGCAGGGAGCGTAGTCTGACCAATATCTTTGACTTTTATTGCTAATAGTCGCGTGCAGTGTCACTCCGCAGGTTTCTTGTGCCATTGCATAAACACCTTTCTAATATATGACATGTTAGTTGTTAAAGAAAAACGTTTTAAAAGTTTTTCCTCCTTATAATGGAAATGATAAAATACCAAAATAAAGTGGGAGGAAATTTAAGTTTTACACAGCCTTTGTATATTAAGGATAAGAGTGTGAACCTTCTGCAGAGCAGTTCTTCGGTCATAGACAGATTCTGCCGTGATAAGCACTCAGTAAGTAAATACATCGCTGTGCAGTGACAGGAGGAATGCATGTAGCAGAAACTAATGGTGCGTTTTCGTTTTGTGAGGTAGTCTTCTTACAGGATATTAACAAACGCGCATTGTCCATTACGTCAATAACCATTTTCCTCCTGCTACACATATAACTATTACTTACTCTAAATAAACACAAAAGCTTGTGGAAAATGAAATCAAAGTATGAGTTTATTTTGGTAAAAAATAAGTTTTGAAATCCACACACAGTTTGTCCGAAGAGCATTTTGAAGACCTATGTGCATCTCATCTGCATGTACGATAGCTGCCTTACACGTGCGCTTCTTTTTTTGTCGGCCTTACCCGGGCGCTTTTTTTTTTTTTTTTTTTTTTTTGAGAGGTTTTTGCTATAGGGTACGTGCGCTCACCAGCCAGACAGAGAGAGACAGAGAGATAGAAAGCAAGAAATCACCCCCCGGGGGGATGGCCACGCCACAATCCCTTCTCCTCCATTCTCCTTTCGGGATCTTGGGCACGCACACACATGTACCTAGCATGAGTTTAAACCACCATGTCTAGGACTCGAACCATGGTCAACTACATGGGAGTCCAGCGACATAGCCATTACACTAACTGCTGGTCCCAACGCGCTATTTTTTTATAAACTTTCCATAATATTATAAAATTGTTGTCAGAATAATTATACCTAATTCTTTCACCATAAGAGTGAGAATATGTTTTTCTCAATGACTCGCTTTTTTTGGTTTTGTTTTGAAAGTTTATTTTGCCATAGAGCATGTGCACTCACTGGAGAGAGAGACAAAGAGAGAGTAAGTGAGAAACCACCCCCAGGGGGATGACCATGTTGCAATCCTTTCTTCTGTATTTTGAGCACACATGTCCAAGCACCCAGCATGAGTTTCAGACTGCTGGGTCCAGAACTCGAACTATAGTTGGCCATGTGGGCGTCCAGCGCCTAACCCACCACACCAAATGCTGGCCCTCTCAATACTGAAACAGCTATAAGTGGCGTGTACAAAGCATATTTCATAGAAATGTCATCCACCTCAGTTGGCTAATTTATCCCTCTAATCTTCATTTTAAACTCAGTTAAATGATAAAAATCAATTTTTCTCTTACTTCATGTGATCCAATAAATAATATTCATATATCTTATGCTTTCTTATACAATTGTATAAATGACTTTCTAATATATGACATGTTCATTTGTTCTGTTTAAAACTTCTTTAATTGGTGTGACTTAACATAAACCATTCTGAAGCTAAATGACAACACATAATCTATGCATATTATTTAGATAATTTGTTTTATAATTAGTAACAGTTTTTCCTGCTCTGGCTCCATCTTAGTTGAGCCAAGTCAACACCTACTTTATGGGCGATGTCTAAGTGCAGTAGAATGCGAAGAACTGCCAAGTTTTGCACGACAAATGTGAGGCGGATAAGGGTGGTATAATCGCCAAATTCAAATGATGGATTTTATAGAATATTTTTGTCAAAATTGTACTTTAGCTACTGCCTAATAGGACTCATAGTTTTAAAATGTTTTCCAATGTTATTTAATGGGGTGTATTAGATTAGTGTCTGTCTGAGGATGGTTCTGAATTGTACTGTTCATGTGGCCGTTAGGAGCATGCTTCTCAGTGAGGGTGTTTGAATGACGTGCTATTACTGCTCAATTAGAATGAAGACTGCCATTGTATGGAGTGTAGCCTTTCAGGGAATGACGATGAAAAGTGCTTCATTTATCGTCTGTCTGCCTTGTGCCAGGGTTTCTATATATAAACCTTACAGTACTTTCATCAACTTAATTTTTCACAACTAACGTAAAAGATAGGTATAATTATAGAGCCAGAAAGTAAAACTCAGAGCAGCTAAATTTCAACCTGAAGATCACACCGCTGCACATTTGAACCAACATGTGAACACACCGGTGTCTGGGTCCTGTCCCTGTAATACAGTGCATAAATAAACCGGTGGTATCTTCCTAGGCTCCCTGAGTAATTCGATAAGTATATGAATTGATAAAGTATTTTCCTAAGAAATTCGGTGAAAGTGTGTGAGGCCAGAAGATATTTCCATGTGTAAAAGGACTTAACCTAGTTTTGAGTTTTTAAAACAGATTTTCAACAGACCTTTTGGTTATGAAATAGGCTAGCATGTAGATTACTCCAATCACTTATTCTTTCTTCCTTGCATCTTATAAACTTTTTAAAAAGAGAGATAAGTTATAAGTGGAATGTAAAAAACGTATCTATTGGGGATTTTATATATATATTTATATATATATGTATGTGTATATATATGAATTGTGTATGCATATGTGTGTATATATATGTATGTGTGTATATATATATATATATATGAATTGTGTATGCGTATGTGTGTATATATAGAAAGAGAAGGAGGGAGAAGGTGGATCTTGTGTGTGCGGATGGTAGTCGTGATTAAAGATAGAGTAATCAAAATTTCTCATACTTTTTGAAATAAGAGTAGAGATATTGAAGTTTAGCTTGTTAAGTCAAGTGCACATGTTGAAAATTTAAAGCTACCCTCAGAAATGATACAATATATAACTTCTAAACCAAACAAGGGTAAGAAAGATAATAAAGAAAGCTTGATGAATACAATAGAGTGCAAGGAATTAGAAAGGAAAATCAAAGTGCAAACACAGTATAAAATATTCCTTAGAAAGTTTAGTAGAAGTAAATCTAAATGTGTTAGTAGTCAACATCGTCCATCAGATAGAAAAGAAATTGAAAATTATTTATTATTTAATTAATTATTATTTATTATTTAATTAATTATGTCATGTTCTGAAAACCCAAGATCTTGGTAGAATTCCTGAAATTTTGAAAACTCACAAAATGATTCTAATTATGGCATAAGAATGGATCAATACTTGAATAGGGCTGGATGGTGATGCAGGAGAGATCCACACTGAGGCTCACCTGCATGGAAGGTTCCTGCCTTGAGTCTGGGAGCATCCCTGAGTACCGTGGGCATGCACATGAGCTGGAGAGCAGAGGCTGGGAGTGGACTGCGGCTTCAAGGCCCTGTTGAGGGTGCTGTCTGTTTTCCTCTCTCAAAGTTTTAAAACAATTCCTAATTAAGGAGAACTTCAGAGAGAGTTTTATGTTTAGAATGTTGGTAAGATTCCTATTTTTCCCTTGCTAAAATCACTGTGACTTCAATTGAATTAGTTTTTCCAAATCATTCCCTCTTGCAATACCTTGTTCTTTTCCTTCCGTGACATGTACTTAGGTAGCATGTGTGTACACTAGTTTAATGTCCATCTTTACAATGAACTGGTATCCCTATCAAGGCAGAGGACCCTTTATTTTATTTTATTTATCTATTTTTTCTAGAGAGATTTTTGGTATAGGGTGCATGCACTTGCCAGAGAGACAGAAAGTGAGAAATCATCCTTTTGGGGAGAGCATGCCACAATCCTTCCCATTCCCCTCTTGGGATTTTGGGCATGCACACACATGTGCCCAGTGAGAGTTTTGTGCCGCCAGATCTGGGACTTGAACCATGGTCAACTCTATGGGAGTCCTACCACATCACCATTACTCTATCTATTGGTCTCATATTTTATTTTATTTTTTAAAGTTTTTCTATAGGGTAGGTGTGCTTGCCAGAAAGAGAGAGAGAGAAAGAAGAGAGAGAGAAAAAAAATCATCGCCCTGGGGGGTGGTGCAGGGGATGGTCTCACTGTAATCCCTTCTCCTCCACCTCCCTGCATGTTCTTTGGCTTGGAGTTAGCCTCATAACAATTATCAAAGTTACTTATCAACATTTTTAATTACATCTTTATCATGCTTATACGTTTTAAACATCTGTACTTCCTTATGGCAAGGGTGGCTGTCTTTGTAGGTGTATATATAAAACCTCATGAAGGTAACACTTTGTCCACGTGAGCATGGAAGACATGCACTATGTAATTCATTAAAAATACAGTTTAGAGTCTGTAGCCATTTGTGATTGCTTTAATATTCGGAGATGTTCAAGAGTGGAATTAACTGTTATTGTGCATTCCAGAAGTATTTTTATTCCACCTCAGAAACAGTTATTGGTGAACACCAGAAATGCTTTTTGTGAAGAGCAGAAAAACTCTAGAAAAGATAACATATTTATGAATTCGATGACAAGCAAGTTTTCTAGAGTAAGCACTACCATATAGTTAACATTTTAGAGCCGACAGCTTTTGTTTTGCCCCAGATTGTTTTTCAGTGATCAGAGGATGCCTTTTTATAAAACTAAATTCAATGAAATCAAACTTGGTGTATTTATAACATTCCTTCTAAAACATACATGGTACTAAAGTGAAATGAATCACATATATTGGGCACAAAACGCAGTGAAACTCAAGCAGAGCCAAGGTTACCTCTTCCCTCTTGATGAAGGGAGAGAAGGTGCGACGTGTAAGCTCAGACTTCAGTGCACAGTCGTGGAGTTCATTGTTTAAATGTTCATGCTGGCCAGCTTCCCTGGCGCAGTTAGGAGCACACCGAACTGCGATGTGGGAAGCCACAGGGCCAACTTTGGTTCGGATCCCTGACCCAGGTGTCAGGAAACACCTAGGGAGCTGGAGGCCAGAGGAAAGGGACGTGGCCAGACCCGATCTAGGGTGCTTCTCCCTCCCTCATGCTGTCTCTCCCTTATGCACATGTGCATATGTCCTAGCTGAGTATAAATAAACTTAAAAACAAGTTAACTAGCAAAATACAACCTCTATAGTCAAGCACTACTTAATTACCAAAGAATATTATCTTTCGCTTGGTAGTGTTCAGATTATAATTATTACTATATACTTTGGACTACCTTTTTTTTATTTTTGGAGAGGTTTTTTTGCTATAGGGCACGTGCACTCACCAGACAGACAGACAGAGACAGAGAGACAGAAAGCAAGAAATCACCCCCCAGGGGGGATGGCAACGCTGCAATCCCTTTTCCTCCATTCTCCTCTCGGGATCTTGGGCATGCACGCACACGCGCCCGGCTTGAGTTTTAAGCCATCGGGTCCAGGACTCGAACCGTGGTCGACTACATGGGAGTCCAGCGACATAGCCATTATGCTAACTGCTGGTCCTGGACTATCTTTTAATTATAACATTAATTTTGTTTGTTTTGCTTTAATTTACTAATGGTAGAATGTCATAATTTCCGATGTATCAGCAGATTACAAAGCATGGAGGAGCAATTGGGAGAAAAGATGGGGGAGAGGAGGACTCTTTTCTTCTCTGACATAAGCATAATGTGTGATCTTTTGTGTTAGACTTCTGTGGACCCCTGCCTCATACGAACTGTTGATTAAAAGGAAAGTTGTCATACTATACAATCCAACGTCATCCTCTAACATTTGAGTATGTCTTAGAAGGAACTCGTCTGATATCTCAAAGCGTTAGCATGGAAAGCTAGTGACAGATGGAAATGGGCACCAGGAGCAATTCTGTATCCATTAGGATCTGCATTTCTGTGCCAGAGATTCCGAGCGTCGAGTCTGTGACAGCGAGCTTCCCCGGGGTGTGATGAGCATTCGAAGGTTCTCTATCACCTAAAGAAGTGGTCAAAGAAAAATTGCACTTCATGGAATTAAAAGGGCAGGAAAGATTTTATTCTCAACTCTTGCAACAGGATTAAGACCACTGTGACACGGGAGGGACTGAACTAACTCCTGAAGCAAAGGCAGGAGACTTTTAAGCCCCGGATGAGTAGTGGAAAGGGACTGGGAGAAGTTAGAAGGAGGTGCGTCTGTGTGATTAGGCCTCCTATATCTATTCATTGGCGCCTTTGAAGTTGGGCTCCTAACCTTCCATGGAGACTAGGAGCTAGGGAACAAGAAGGTACCCTGGCAAGTTTCCTGAACTGAACACTCCAAGACAAAGGGCGGTCTGAGGCTTGCGGTTGGGAACAAGCCTGTCCACAGCGCAGTCACAAACCCAAATGATGCGGAGTGAAGTAGGGTTGGGTAGTATGACCCTCTCCTTTTCATTTAACATTGTGTTACATTCGCATGCACACAGGGATACAATCCATTTCCTTCTCCACAGAGGGATGACGCAGTTACAACCATCAGTGACTCAGAGAGGAACAAAGCCCTGTGGTCAGTGGACGTGGCCGGGCTGAGTGTAATGGGCTTATTACCTCACAATACGACGAGTTTGAAGTCTGAATGGCTCTCCGAGGGTCCCATTATGTTTTCAATAGTTTGCAAGACTTTACTAAATCTATTAGCATTTTCATAGGCCTTCAACTCAAAATCTTACTCTGGATTATAATATATTTTGCGACAACTCTAAATTCTCTTTCACATTTTGCTTTTTCTCTTTCAAGGGTATAATATAAATATTACATGTAGTAATTTTACATTTTAAGGGGCATAGTATAAATATTATATGTAATAATTTTACATGATATACAGTGTTAACTAAAAATATACAGTCGGACTTAACGTCTTTACCATATTTCACTGATCGTCAGACAGACTTTATGAAACATTTATTTAGCTCTGAGATTGGGATGCAAATTATAATTGATAGCATCTCATATTTATAAGAAGCAGTTTCCTTTCTTCTTTCCTCTTCTCTCTCCTTTTCTCTTTCTCCCATCGACTATTCGGAACCCTGGCTAGATAAATCACCTCAGGTGTATTTTGTTTCATTATTATTATTATTTAGCTTTTAAATTCTGAAATACTAGTCCCTGTGTTTTACTACCAGATTTACTGACTTAATATGGTAGGCCTAGGGCATTTGGAATTTTTTTTGAGAGGTGTTTGCTATAGGGTACGGTGCTCGCCAGAAAGATAGAGAGAGAGACAGAGAGTAAGAAAGCGGGAAATCACTCCCCAGGGGGGATTGCTATGCCATAATCCCTTCTCCTCCATTTTCCTCTTGGGATTTTGGGCACGCACACATATGCGCCGGGCATGAGTTTAAGCCACTGGGTCTGGGACTCGAACTGCGGCCGACTACATGAAGTCCAGTGACATAACCACTATGTCTTTTAAAAGCCCCGGATTATACTAATATGCAGTCAAGAATGAGAAGTACTAGTCCAGGTAATTGAGACTTGATTATGTGTAAACTGCGTTCTCAGCTAATTACCAAGGTAGACGTGGTAACATCTCTTCCCCCGAGGATACAATTCTCTAGGTTAAAGTTGAGGCCTTAGAATCAATATTTTTTGAAACTTATAGTGCAAGGTTAGATTTTCCCAGCATGACTGTCCCTTAACAATTGCGTGTTCCCAGAACATGGTGGTGAGGAGCGACAGCTCCATTCTTCCTGTGACCTTCATGACTTTTCCCCCTTTGAAAGAGTTGTGCAGATGCTTCTGGATTTTCTTGAGAGACGTTTTCCTGAAAATATGCCTCCAGAATTACTTTGGGTTTTAGAAGTGGTTTCCTGGGGTACTTCTTAGTCCTTTTCATTATTTACTCCTAGAATCAATTCATCTACTCGAAACTACAGATCTCTTTTCCTCATAGATATCTTTCTCCTGCACCTTCTAAAACCAAATGCTGCTACCAGCAGTTGGTGTAATGGCTGTCACTGGACTCCCATGAAGCTGACCGCAGTTTGAGTCTTGGACCCGGTGGCTTAAACTCATGCCGGGTGCGTGTGCGTGCGTGCCCAAGATCCCGAGAGGACAATGGAGGAGAAGGGATTGCGGCGTGGCCATCCCCCCTGGGGGGTGATTTCTCACTTTCTGTCTCTCTCTGTCTTTCTGCCACATGCACTCTATAAAAAACTTCTCAAAAAAGAAAAAAAAAATGCTGTAAGAACTTCTTCCCTAGAAGAGGCAAAACGAGAATGTACATAGTATTGAATTTTTGCTTGTTTCCTTTTGAGGTTTTTCACTAGTAAAAAGAATGAAACAAATCCATCAAACCCTGGAAGGCTAAAGCTAGCTAAGTTTTCTGCAATGTAACTGCAAACGCAAACTTCTTTCCTTTATTTTAACTTCTTTTACGAGGGAGAGACAGAAAAGCCTTGCAGCCCCCTTTTCATTCCTCAGTCTAATATATCTATATCGACACTCTGTACCCTCTTAAATCCTCTCTCACGGTCACTGGTCTGTCTTCTGTTCACCCTGTCCTCGGTGGGGCTGACAGGTCCTGCGCTTTGGGCACGGAGTCTAGGAGGCAGGCAGCTTACTTTAGCAAGAAGGACAAATGGGCTTTCGGTATTTCCGTCCTTACATGGTACCATAAACAATTATTTTGAGAAAACTCAGGTCAGGCAGGATGTCATTTGCGGGTGATCAGCATTGTCACGTAGTGGGGGAACTGGCTCAGCAGAAGCTGGAGTCGATCAGGACGGCCCAGACGCGCTCTGAGGGGCTTTCCGGCTCCTCCTGTCTCCTCTCTTGCCTTTTCCAGTAATTAGTGTCAGACCTCATTTCCTCTAGTGAGGCGGGATTTGGGGGAAGTATCTGTGTGGGGCTCGATTCCAAAGCGCTAAAAGCTATTCTCATGAACTTCACACAAAAGAACTATCCAGAAAGGCTGAGAGATGCCTTTTTTTAATGTTCCAATATTTTATCACGAGTAAATGAAGAAGCCAATTTTGCATACTTAGCCTCAATATCTACCTTCCTTCAATTTGTTCTCACTTAAGATCTCCTGGGTTTTGAGGTCCTTGGTTTGGCATGGAGAGACTTGGAAAGGTGTTCCAGAATGATCTGGTCATTGATTAAAAGATGTGGTATCTCCTGGGGCCAGCAGTTGGCGTAATGGCTATGTTGCTGGACTCCCATGTAGTTGACCATGGTTCGAGTCCCAGACCCGGTGGCTTAAACTCATGCTGGGTGCATGTGTGTGCGTGCCCAAGATCCCAAGAGGAGAATGGAGGAGAAGGGATTGTGGCGTGGGCATCCTTCCTGGGAGGCAATTTCTCACTTTCAGTCTCTCTGTCTCTCTCTGTCTTTCTGGTGAGCACACGCACCCTACAGCAGAAACCTCTAAAAAAAAAATAAATAAATAAAGATATGGCATCTCCTAGGAGATACTCCATAATGGGTAGAACACACAAGTATTTTCAAAGGAATTTGTGCTTTATCAACACAATATTTTCTATGTCATACACTTTTTGGAAACAACTTAACTCTCAATCTTTTCATTTTTTTTTTAGTACTAGTCTCATTTAGTGTGCTTTATGAAATGTACATAACATACTCCAATAAAATAATCTTCATACGTCTCTGAGCTTATGTCTGAATCATCTGCCTCAGATTCTATTTGTATGCTCCATAATTTTCTGTGGTGTGCAGAATTGTAGAAGTCTCATCCTTTGAAAACTATTAATAATACACTTGCTGCTGCCTCTCTCCTGCGTGGTTCACATGCACCCTCTTAATGATAGAAGAGTAATTATACATATAATATGTCCCTTTGAGTTTTCTTATTTGTTCATGGTTTTTTTTTTAATTTTTTGAAATTTATTTTATACATTTAATTACTATACTTCACCTTACTTGTAAGTTGAATTTACCCAACATGAATATGCTTCGCACCAGTCCAGTCAAGGATGCAAAACACAGTATCACCAATAGATAATCACCCCTTTCTGTGTCCCATACAGGTCTTGTTTTTATGAGGTTGAGGAATGTATTGTTGCTTAAACTAATGCCTCTTCATTTTCTCAGTGACTCTTCAACAGTGCAACATGAGGCACTGGGGCAATTTTTAGTCTGCTCACATGTTAGAACATGTGAGTGTTTTCCTGGGGACTGCATTACTGCAGATCAAACCCTCAATGTTTTTGAAATGCTATCACTTTTGTTACTGGAAGGAAAAGAACAGCCATGAAGTGTCCCCAAGAGAATCTCTCGTTGCCTCTCATGTTCCTCCTATAAGTGGCTGCACTTAGGACTTTTCTGTAAGAGTAAGAGTCAGGGCCAGCCTCATGCCTTAGTGATTCTGGGAGCTGGGTCTCATATGGCTGTGGTTCAAACCCCAGTCCCAGTGGATGCAGGGCATGTGTGTACATGTGACCAAAATATCTATAGGATGGAGAAATGAAGGAGAGCTTGCAGCCTGACCGTGCCTCATTGGGGAGTGCTTTATTTCTCTCTCTTTTTCCCACTGGTGATCTCAGACCTCAGAGCTGGAAGCCTGCTTGAGTCATTTGATCTTGAGAATTAGGCAGATGCGATTGGTGGAGACTGACGCTAAGAAAGTAGCATGACGGGAACCAGCAGTTAGCGTAATGGCTATGTTGCTGGACTCCCACGTAGTCGACCGCAGTTTGTGTCCCGGACCCGGTGGCTTAAAACTCACGCCGGGCGCGTGTGCGTGCGTGCCCAAGATCCCGAGAGGAGAATGGAGGAG